>NC_090652.1:240635468-240990468 GCF_040937935.1 Hyperolius riggenbachi | reverse complement strand
TATTCCACAGCTTTTACCGGTGCACCAGCTGTGAAGACTAGAAGATTGTGTATTTTGACCTGTGATGTGCAAGGGAGGTGTATTGTGTTGCTGAAGTGTTACGGGTTGATTGAAACTACAGTGACCACTGTTAGGTCACAATTAAAACTTTGATAATTTCATCTCAGTCAGTATCTGGTGGATTCCTCTCAGCCGGAACCCAGTGCTAACGGATAAATCGGGTTACACCACTGCATGCGCAAATAGCCTATGATTTACTAATCTCCCAATCCTGTCAAGGACTCATCAGGAGAGCTTCAATGGCTTCCATATTGGATCCCTGGATGCTGCACCCAGACTGGACGATCTAGGACAAATCAACAGTGGTTTATCCACTAATACGCTTGTATTGAACTGATATTGGCATTTTCAGACGTCTAGGTGAGCTGCTCTTTGCATAGAGAAGTAAGGATCCTTTTTATACTTTTAAACATAAGAAGCGCTTCTGTCTTATCTTTTCTATTTTTACAGTTTGCTAGCTGTATTGTTGTATGGTTCAACAGCTGCATAGTTTTGTTTTTAAACTTGGAATTATTTACATTGTGCTCCAAGTGAGCCCCCCTGAGGACTAGGGGATTAACTACTTGCCGATCCACTCCAGGTACAATGTACAGCGTTGTGATCTAATGCTGGGTACACATGGTGCGTTCCCGCACTCGATGCCCCGCTCAATTCCCGTCGATTCCCAGCCGCTCGATTATTTCAGACATGTCCGATTCCCATTTCGATGGATCGTTAGGTCGATTTGGCATACTTTGCATGAGAATCGACCTAACAATCATCGAAACGCGCTCAGAAATGCTCGGAAATAATCGAGCGGCCGGAAGTCGAGCGGGGCATCAAGTGCGGGAACGCACCGTGTGTACCCAGCATAAGGCAGTGCTGTACTGTGGACAGCCGTGTCACTCGGCTGTCCTCTGGGGAGGCACAGGAGGCGATCGGCTGTCATAGGCTGATGCCTATGACAGCCGATCACGGTGATTGGCCGGCAGGGATCAGAGCCCACCAACAGAAAACTCTGTTGGTGGAGAAAAGGGGGGGGGGGGGATCACTTGTGTGCTGAGTTGTATGGCCCTGCAGCTAGCTCTTAAAGCTGCAGTGGCCTGAAGTGGTTAATGCAGTGGCGTAGCAATAAGGGATGCAGAGATTGTGACCACACCGGGGCCCTTGGACCAGAGGATCAAGCACAGTATTAGCTCTTCATTGGTGCTATGCTGGTAATGATCACTTGTATATATGCTTTGAATGGTAGTAATCATTACACATCTGTGCCTATAGGCTCCTATGATGTAAATCCAGGACTGCCTGTAGCATTTGGATAAGGATTTTTATACTATTTTAATCTATACTAAAAATGCATTCCTTGTAAGTGAACTGGGCTGTAAAATACCCATTTCTTCAATTTCAGTGCAGGTTGCTGAACTATAAGATTATTATTATTATTATTATTTATTACATTTATATAGCGCCAACATATTACGCAGCGCTGTACATTAAATAAGGTTACAGACAATGATAACAGGGGTGACAGAACAATACAGGTAATAGACAATAGATACAACAATACAGGTAATAGCAAAAAGATACACAACACAATGCAGATAGTAGTACAATGCCAGATCATAAACTGGAGTGGTAGTGGTAACAAGTTCCAAATTCTGGGTAAAGTGCACACAGTCAAGTATGATACACAAGGGGAGAGGGCCCTGCCAAAGGCTTACAATCTAGAGGGAGGGGTTGGTGACACAAAAGGAGGGGGTGCAGCAAGAAGTTATTGGCAGAAAAGATTAGGGCAGTGTTGAGTCAGTGGCGTAGCTAGAAACCTCTGGGCCCCGACGCGGAATCTGGATGTGGCCCCCCCCCCCAACAGCCCCCCCCGGCGACAACAGCCCCCCCCCTCCCCCGGCAACACCCGACGCACACACATATCCGAATCCCTATAGCCAGCTACAGGTTCCCCCAGTATAGGTAGCCAGGCATAGGTAAGCCGGTATAGTTGCCCCCGGTATAGGTTAGCCAGGTAGGTGCCTCCAGCATAGGTAGCCAGTATAGTTGCCCCCAGTATAGGTTAGATAGGCAGGCACCACCAGCATAGGTTAGATAGGTAGGTGCCCCCAGTATAGGTTAGTTAGGTAGGTGCCTCCAATATAGGTAGCCAGTATAGTTGCCACCTGTATAGGCTAGCTAGGTGCCCCCAATACAGGTTAGATAAGTAAGTGCCCCCAGTATAGGTTAGATAGGTAGGTGCCCCCCAGTATAGGTTATATTAGGTAGCTGCCCCCCAGTATAGGTTAGATGAGGTAGGTGCCCCCCAGTATAAGGTTAGATGAGGTAGGTGCCCCCCAGAATAAGGTTAGATGAGGTAGGTGCCCCCCAGTATAGGTTAGATTAGGTAGCTGCCCCCCAGTATAGGTTAGATTAGGTAGCTGCCCCCCAGTATAGGTTAGATAGGTAGGTGACCCCCAGTATAGGTTAGATTAGGTAGGTGCCCCCCAGTATAGGTTAGATTAGGTAGGTGCCCCCCAGTATAGGTTAGATTAGGTAGCTGCCCCCAGTATAGGTTAGATTAGGTAGCTGCCCCCCAGGATAGATTAGGTAGCTGCCCCCAGGATAGATTAGGTAGCTGCCCCCCACGATAGATTAGGTAGCTGCCCCCCACGATAGATTAGGTAGCTGCCACCCCCAGGATAGATTAGGTAGCTGCCCCCCCCAGGATAGATTAGGTAGCTGCCCCCCCAGGATAGATTAGGTAGCTGCCCCCCCAGGATAGATTAGGTAGGTAGCTGCCCCCCAGGATAGATTAGGTAGGTAGCTGCCGCCCCAGGATAGATTAGGTAGGTAGCTGCCCCCCCAGAATATATTAGGTAGGTAGCTGCTCCCCCAGAATAGATTAGGTAGGTAGCTGCCCCCCCCCCCAGGATAGATGAGGTAGCTGCCCCCCCCAGGATAGATTAGGTAGCTGCCCCCCAGGATAGATTAGGTAGGTAGCTGCCCCCCAGGATAGATTAGGTAGGTAGCTGCCCCCCAGGATAGATTAGGTAGGTAGCTGCCCCCCCCAGGATAGATTAGGTAGGTAGCTGCCCCCCCCCCAGGATAGATTAGGTAGGTAGCTGCCCCCCCAGGATAGATTAGGTAGGTAGCTCCCCCCCCAGGATAGATTAGGTATGTGGCTGCCCCCCCCCAGGATAGATTAGGTAGGTAGCTGCCCCCCCAGGATAGATTAGGTAGGTAGCTGCCCCCCCAGGATAGATTAGGTAGGTGGCTGCCCCCCCAGGATAGGTTAGGTAGGTAGCTGCCCCCCCCAGAATAGATTAGGTAGGTAGCTGCCCCCCCCCAGGATAGATTAGGTAGGTAGCTGCCCCCCCCCCCAGAATAGATTAGGTAGGTAGCTGCCCCCCCCCCAGGATAGATTAGGTAGGTGGCTGCCCCCCCCAGGATAGATTAGGTAGGTAGCTGCCCCCCAGAATAGATTAGGTAGGTAGCTGCCCCCCCCAGGATAGATTAGGTAGGTGGCTGCCCCCCCAGGATAGATTAGGTAGGTAGCTGCCCCCCCCCCCCCCCAGAATAGATTAGGTAGGTAGCTGCCCCCCCCCCCAGAATAGATTAGGTAGGTAGCTGCCCCCCCAGAATAGATTAGGTAGGTAGCTGCCCCCCAGAATAGATTAGGTAGGTAGCTGCCCCCCCCCCCCCCAGAATAGATTAGGTAGGTAGCTGCCCCCCCCCCCCCCCAGAATAGATTAGGTAGGTAGCTGCCCCCACATAATGGAGGGGGGGAGCCGGAGCCTCGGGGAGGGCAGCCCGACCTCTCCCTCCCTTCCTCTCCCCGGGCCCCCCCCCCCCTCAGATGCAGAGTGACGCGCACGGAAGCGCTGTAGGCGGAACTCACCTCCGTCCCTGGTTCCAATCGCCGCTGGTCTCCTCCCGCTCTGCATAGATGCTGTTACACACGCAGCTTCCTGTTTAGCCGGAAGCTGCGTGTGTAACAGCATCTATGCAGAGAGGACACCAGCGGCGATTGGAACGCAGGGAGGTGAGTTCTGCCTTCAGCGCTTCCGTGCGTGTCACTCTGCATCTGAGGGGGGGGCCCGGGGAGAGGAAGGGAGGGAGAGGTCGGGCTGCCCTCCTCGCGGCTGCGGCTCCCCCCCTCCATTACAGCGCCCCCCTCCCAATAGCGCACGAACATGGGCCCCCCGGGCCCCTCCCCCGCCTCTTTAGGAGCCGGGCCCGGTCGCCGAGGCGACCGTTGCGACCCCGGTCCCTACGCCACTGTGTTGAGTTGATGTAGGCCTCCTTGAAGAAGAAAGTTTTGAGTGCTTTTTTGAAGGTGTTGAAGGTGGGAGCGAGCCTGATGGGCAGTGGGAGAGAGTTTCACAGGATGGGAGCAGCTCTAGTGAAGTCCTGCAGTTGTGCATGGGAGTGCAAGATGCGTGAGGTGGTTAAGAGGAGGTTGTTGGAGGAGCGAATAATGATAAACATGTATAAACACTGGATATGTATTTTGTGTTTCTGGGATTAGAAGATGCAAGGCTAGGTTGTTGTTGAGGTTACATAAAGCCAGACTTGCTGAGTCACTGTATCCCTATCTGTATAGGATTAGCAATCTGCATTTTGGTTGTAGCATTCCATGTCATTTTCAGTCCCGTTTGTCTTGCGGTGACTGCAGGCAATCGCCCGGCGCAGTTTTGATTTAAACTGGAAGTGACATGGTTGCGTGAATGTGTGCTTGTAATTCTGCAAGTAAATGACAAAGATTCACCTGGAAAGACCGGCTTGCCAGCCCTTAAATCAGCAAGTTGAAATCTTCCTCAGTCTGAATAGATGAGCTTCTGGACCGTAAAACATAAAACCATTTTCCTGTTTGCGGATAACACAGCATCTTTGGATAATTATACAAGGAACTTGGAATTGATTAAAAAAAAAGTACTACAAATTTAAAATTTGAATTAAAGTGATACTCCACATCAAGTACAACAATCTGTATAACATATATTATCATTATACTAGTCATTATGTAACTGAATGACACTAAATATTATCTTTAACTTTAGTTAGTACCTGTTATAACTGGTTGGTAATGTGCTAGAATCCATGGCAACACTAACTGGCTTGGTATTAAATGACAACTGAAGTGAATAGAATGTGGAGGCTGCCATATTTATTTCCTTTTAATAATTACCAGTTGCCTGGCAGCCCTGCTGGTCTATTTGGCTGCAGTAGTGTCTGAATCACACCACAAACAAGCATACAGCTAATCCCGCCAGATCTGACAATAATGTCAGAAACACCTGATCTGCTGCATGCTTGTTCAGGGTCTATGGCTAAAAAATATTAGAGGCAGAGGATCAGCAGGATAGCCAGGCAACTGGTATTTTTAAAGGACCACTATCGTGAGATTTCTAAATACAACTAAAAAAGATTTATACTGGAAAAACATGCTAGTAGGAGGGATAGTGAAGGGTTAAATGTTAGTTAAAGAGGAACTCCAGTGAAAATAAGGTAATAAAAAAGTGCTTCATTTTTACAGTTATTATGTATAATAATATGATTTAGTCAGTGTTTTCCCATTGTGAAATCTTTTTTCTCCCTGGTTTTCCCTACTATTCTTGATTAATGAGACCAGAGTAAGGCTGGTAGTAGGCCGCAGTCACCCCTCCTAAAAATTGGACTCAGGACCCCAGCAGGTACGGAGGTGTATGCAGTGATATCTTGCACATCACAGCAATGAAAAGCCAGCGAATATGCAGCCAGTCAGTAGAGAGATATGGTCGGTATCATGATCGACCAGGATCCCTTTCAAGTAATCTTACTGCGGCAACTCCATAATATTTTTTTTGGGGGGGGGGATGTGTGGCTGCAGCTTTACCCTGGGCTCATAAAATGGAATATGCAGGGGCAAACCCAGGATTTTCAAGGGGGGATTCCTGCAAGGTCTCCCTCAGCCACACACAATACAATATAATAATATGGTAGAATACTGGGTACACACAATGCAATTTCCCTTCCGACTGACAGGATCTGACGATTATTTCCGACATGTCCGATCTGCTCCAGATGGACATTGGGATAGATCAGGAGCAGTTTGGATACAGATAATAATGAGGACAGCCGACATTGCTAATGAAGGGGAAAGTTAAACTGTGCTCACACCTGACTCTGTTAAGTTTCCCAGAGCTGCTCCATGCTCTGTACACACACTGCTGCTCCAAACTCTGTACACATGCTGATGCTCCATGCTTTGTACACACGCTACTGCTCCATGCTCTGTACACACGCTGCTGCTCCATGCCCTGTACACACGCTGCTGCTCCAAGCTCTGTACACACGCTGATGCTCCATGCTCTGTACACATGCTACTGCTCCATGCTCTGTACACACGCTGCTGCTCCATGCTCTGTACACACACTGCTGCTAAATCCAAGGTCAGCTGTAGCAGGGAAAGAAAGGGGGCAGTGCTATGAGCCGCAGGATGCCTGCAGACATTCTGGTGTCTTACCCCAGACACAGCACTGGCCCTGGTCTGAGGGGAGATTCTGGGCAGCTGCAATCCCCCCTGCATTTGCCTATGATATGCAGCAATATCTTGTAATCACTGGTCTTTTGAAGTGATGCTAGGTACCTGTAATCTGCTATAGCAGAAACATGTTTTTTTATATTACCTAATTTAAACTGCATTTTTTTTAAATTTGTGTGTTTTGATGAAGTACAGATATAAAAGTAGAAAGAAGGCTTTAAATATTGAAATAAGGCTTTAAAAATACAATTCATATTAAGAATGAAGTATGGGGAGCATCACACCTCTTATTGAAGCACAGTGCAAAGTCTGCTTTTGATATTCAATACAGAAACCCTCCACTTTATTATAGACACAGACACAGAACATTTACATCGCGCTTTTCTCCTGGTGGACTTAAAGCATCAGAGTTGCAGCCACTAGGGAGCATTCAGTAGGCAGTAGCAGTATTAGGCCCATTCACACTTGAGTGTTTTGCCGGCGATTTCGGCAAAACGCTCAAACGCTAGCGCATTTAAAATTGCTAGGGTAATAAAAGTCTATGGGCCCGTTCTCATTTGGGCGATTTGCGCTAATCGCCACAAATCGCCCAAAAACGGTAAACGCAAACACGTAGCCCGCACCATTTTCAGGCGATTTCCCGGCTATCGCATTTTAGTGCTATAGAAGCGCAAAACACGATCGCTAAAAAATCGCCAGGTGTGAATGGTGATTTTTTGGGGGGCATTAATCGCCAAAAAACGCTAGCAAAATTGCTAGCAATTTGTGATCAGCAAGTGTGAATGGGCCCTTAGAGAGTCTAGCCCAAGCACTCCTTACTGAATAGGTGCTGGCTTACTGAACAGGCAGAGCCCAGGGATAACCAGTGCAGATCTTGTGCATTGTTTATGGGAATGCTTCTCTATACAGCATTTTTAGGGTAGAGGTGATGAGGTTATTATGTATGTTAATAGAATATGTAATAAAAATAAAATGATGAACAGAGATTTATGTATGTTCAATTTTGTATGTGATGATTTGTAGTAATTAAAAAAAAAGAACGTTCTTTTTCATACTATATAATAGTACAGACATAGGGCTTGATTCACAAAGCGGTGCTAACCTACTTAGCACGTCTAAAGTCTTTAGACATGCTAACCAGGGTGCTAAGTAGGTTAGCACCGAATTATCAGATTGAGAAATTCGGTGCTAACCTACTTAGCACCCTGGTTAGCACTTCTAAAGACTTTAGACGTGTTAAGTAGGTCAGCACCGCTTTGTGAATCAAGCCCATAGTATATTTCTGAAATGGATAGAGACACGGGCCAACATGCAATTCACTTTTTCTCCTTAGTTTTCTCCAAGTTTATATTTTTACACCGTGTCAATAAAATGCTTTTTAACTACCTTAGGCCACGTCACGCTAATGGGCGTGACCGTGGTGGCAGCCCCAAGACCGCCTAATGCCAATTGGAGTCAAGTCCTGGGGCAGGCTACTGCAGGAGATCGCGCAAAGGCTGCATGCGCATCTCCTGCTTAGGAGGCTAAGTTTTCCCCCGCCTTTAGTCTTCGAGCTGCTCAGGAGACTTTTAGACGGAGTAACTGCCGTCTATTTACATGGTATAGTGCTGCGATCTGCAGCAGCACTGTACTGGGGACAGCCGTGTGACACGGCTGTCCCCCTGGGGCACAAGAGAGCGATCGGCTCTCATAGGCAGAAGCCTATGACAGCCGATCGCCAGGATTGGTCGGCTGGGGGGGGGGGGGGGGGGGGGGGGTTAGAAAAAAAGATAGCAAAATGTATTAATAAAAAAAAAAATGTAAATATTTGTTTAAAAAAACACTGAGGGGGGGATCAGACCCCAGGAAGCTCTGTTGGTGGGGAGAAAAGGGGGGGGGGGGGGGTCACTTGTGTGCTGAGTTGTGCAACCCTGCAGCTATGCCTTAAAGCTGCAGTGGTCATTTAGGTAAAAAAAAATGGCCTGGTCTTTAGGGGGTTTAAGACTGCGGTTCTCAAGTGGTTAAGCCACCAGGAAGCAAGAAAATACACTGAATAATTTTGACAGTATTTTCCCACCTACTTTAGGTTTTTTTTTCAATTGCAAAGTGCTGCAAAGTTAGTTTAACCATTTACCGCCATCCTAACGTATTAAAACGTCATGCTTACCGCTATTAACAGCAACATGACGTTTTAATACGTCGCGCATTCCCGCCGCTGCTACCGCCGTGTGTCCGCCGCTACCGCCGCCATTACCGTCGGGATCCCGTGCTGGGCGATTGGGGAAGAGGACTGAACAGTCCTCTACCCAATCGCAGTGCCTGGAGTGAATGGACGTGACCGCGAACAGCGGCTACGTCCATTCACATAAACAGGAAATGTAACAGTTTAATAAAGTGTGTAAAAAAAAAAAAAAAAAAAGTGAACACGTCCTATGAGTGTTCACCAGCGCCATCTTGTGGCCAAAAAGTATATTACACTTACAAAATACATACATTTTCAAGTATATACACATCATTAATAAAATTACACTTCCAACCCTCCCCCCAAAAAAAAACACTTGTAAAAAAAAAAATCAGCTTAAAAAAAATAAATAAATAGTTGCCTTAGGGACTCAGCTTTTTTTATTCTATATTTTATGGGGGAAAATTAATTTTAATTTATTACATAGGGGCTTGTAATTATGGCCAGAACAAACAGAAAAATAACCACTTATATTTCAAAATAATATACTGTCGCCATACATTGTGGTAGGGACATAATCTAAACGGTTTAATTATCGGGACCACTGGGCAAATACAACGTGTTTGTTTTATCCACAGGAGAATGTTTAATTTTAAAACTATAAAGGCTGAACACTGAGAAATAATGATTTTTTTCTTTTTTTTTCTGTTTTTCTCATTAAAATGCATTTAGAATAAAAAAATTCTTAGCAAAATGTACTATCCACAGAAAGCCTAATTGGTGGCGAAAAAAACGAGGTATAGATCATTTTCTTGTGATAAGTAGTAATAAAGTTATTAGGGAATAAAAGGGAGGAGCGCTGACAACTGAAAATTGCTCTGGTCCGTTAGGATAAAAACCCTTGGGGGTGAACTGGTTAAAGTAAAACATTTAAAATTATTTCCTAGGAGAAAATATGTAATAAAAATAAAATGATGAACAGAGATTTATGTATGTTCAATTTCGTATATGATGATTTGCAGAAATTTCTTTTTCATACTAATAATAGTACAGACATAGTATATTTCTGAAATGGATAGAGACACTGGCCCATATGCAATTCACTTTTTCTCCTTAGTTTTCTCCAAGTTTATATTTTTTACACCTTTTCGATAAAATGCTTTTTAAGCCACCAGGAAGCAAGAAAATACACTGAATAATTTTGACAGTATTTTCCCACCTACTTTAGTTTTTTTTTTTTTCCAATTGCAAAGTGCTGCAGAGTTAGTTTAAAGAAAAAAATAAAAATGATCTCCTAGGAGAAATCTCAGGTGAAAAAGGGAATTTGGTATCGGTTGAAAAGGGCGCCTGAGCTGCCTGTATGAAAAGGGCGCCGCCATAGACATCAATGTTATTTCTGGAAATATGGGCTACAAGGTGTAGAAAAGGGCGCCCGAGTTTTGATATAGGCTACAAGCGGGCTCCCCTTTGTAGCCCATATTTTTTCGGCTACAAGGTTTTCTGCTACAGTAGGGTGCCTCTTTGTAGCCCATATTTTTTTCGGCTACAAGGTTTTTGGCTACAGTAGGGTGCACCTTTGTAGCCCATATTATTTTCTTTTTACTGTATAGCCGAAGTTTTTATATGGGCTACACCAGGCGCCTTTTTTGTAGCCTAAGTTTTTATATGGGCTACAAGCGCTGGAAGCCGAATTATTTCATTCCTCCACTATCCATGGCGGCCTGGAGGGGGAATAGTAATTAACACATCCCGGAGTTTTTTTGTAGCCGAAGTTTTTATATGGGCTACACCAGGCGCCTTTTTTTTGTAGCCAAAGTTTTTATATGGGCTACACCAGGCACTTTTTTTTGTAGCCAAAGTTTTTATATGGGCTACACCAGGCACTTTTTTTTGTAGTCGAAGTTTTCATATGGGCTACACTAGGCGCCTTTTTTTTGTAGCCAAAGTTTTTATATGGGCTACACCAGGCACTTTTTTTTGTAGTCGAAGTTTTCATATGGGCTACACCAGGCGCCTTTTTTTGTAGCCGAAGTTTTTATATGGGCTACACCAGGCGTCTTTTTTGTAGCCGAAGTTAATATATATGGGCTCCACCAGGCGCCCTTTTTTACAGGCGCCCTTTTCATATAAACCCGTTCATTTGCATATGGGACAAGGACCCATATGCAATTCGTTTCTTCTCCTGAGTTTTCTTCTAGGTGATTGCAGAGTGCTGAAAAGTTATTTTAAACAGAAGAGGAAAAAAGATTTCTTAGGAAAAAACTTACAAGAAATAGTTTATTGAATAAGGACCACAACATCCAACTTTGAATGATATCAAGTGAAAATTGCCAGAAATATTTGTAATGAAAAAAAATGAATACTATGCAGGCAAAGGAAAGAAGAACAGATAATTTTTTTCAGAATATGGAGCAATTTTATTTTAGATTCTTTTACACAAAAGGAGATACATGTGATAAAGAATGATTTTGCTTTGACAATACTGCCGATCATGGTCTGGTACCCAGGTTCCTCAACCAGCAACAGAAACAAACTACCTCCCCTGATGACGCAAGACTGCGAAACCGGTCGGGAAGGTAACAGGCGGCACCATTGTCTATTGATTTTCGATTGACCATTACATGCGCGCTAATCTTCTGGGGTTCCCTGTTTATGGGCCCCGTATGTGAGTTATCGTTTTTATGTCTACTGCCTTTTAAAGAAATTTTATCTAAATAAACGGGTTACGCTTAGATATTGCCGTTTTTGTTTTCCTATATAAATTCCTGAAACTTTACCTCCATACGGATGTCCACTGGATCTTCACGACGTCTGATGTTCCCTGGACGTTATCTGTGACATGAGCCATTTCACAACCTTATAATGTGGGTTGTTGGGAGCTGGTAAGCCTTTTCTAGTTTTGATGTTTGGCGGATACCTACCTCTGAGCATTTGATATTTTGTGGTGAAGAATTTACCATTCCCTACATACAATGACTTTCTAAAACCTGCGCTGACCTTTGATGTATGCCAAACTACAGAGGGTCATCTTTAGATCAGCGGAAACGATCATTGGGAAACCGCTCTCCCGCTTGACCTCCTCTACGACTCCAGCTTGCGCTCCAGAGCGCTGGGGATTGCCAACGACCCCTCACACCCAGGCCATCACTTCTTTAGGCGACTTCCATCGGGCCGCAGGTATCAGTCCATCTCCACCAGGACTTCAAGACATAGGAACTCTTTTTTCCCCCTATGCTGTCAACCTCTTAAAGCGGAACTGAAGAATGTATTAAACCAAAGTGTTTAATTTACCTGGGGCTTCTGCCAGCCCCGTGCACCCTTCCTGCACTGCGCCGGTCCTCCACGATACTCCATTCTCCGTCCGCCAGCTAGTTTTGTTACCGTCGACTTATAAGCCGACAGCAACTGCGCCTGCACGCCCCGAGCCACGCGTAGCTTTTTCCGTGTTCCAGCCCACAATAGCATCCTGTGCTATTAGCACAGGAAACTATTGTGGGTTGGAATGTCAAAAAAGCTACATGTGGCTTGAGGCGCACAGACTTACAAGTTGACGGTAACAAAACTAGCTGGCGGCGGGAGAACGGAGGATCGTGGAGGACCAGCACAGGACAGGAAGGGTGCACGGGGGTGGGAGAAGCACCAGGTAAGTGAAACACTTTGTTTTAATATATTCTTCAGTTCCGCATTAAACTCTTTTCATGCCCTCCCTCCTCCAGCATAGTTGTCCCCTACAGTGCAATAACCAACCCCCCCCCCCCCCCCCCGCCAAGGTATCAGCTGTGATATCATCACTGCTGTTACTTGGGCTTGCTGTGTTATTTATACCTCTGCTATGCAAACCCAATTCCAGGCACAACCCAGGTTTGCTTGGCGATTAAAAACAATTCAGATTCTATAATTGTGAAATTAGCCAGAAGAAGAAAACTACATATGAAAAGAGATAGGTGGGCAGGTGTGTTGAGAGGGAAGGGGAGGAATCTTGCAAATGTTTACGTATGAAATATTAGGGGCTTGATTCACTAACCGACACTAAGCCGGTTAGTGTGCCTTATCACTTAGTGGGCACAAACTACAGCGCTAACCTTATCTGAGGTTAGTGTGCCTTATCTGCAGTAGAGTTGGGCCGAACGGTTCGCCGGCGAACGTGGTTCGCGTGCGGGTGTCGCACGCGAACGTTTTGCGGCAAAAGTTCGCAAAAAATCGGTTCGCCCCATAATGCACCTGAGGGTCAACTTTGACCCTCTACATCACAGTCAGCAGGCCCAGTGTAGCCAATTAGGCTACACTAGCCCCTGGAGCCCCACCCCCCCTTATATAAGGCAGGCAGCGGCGGCCGTTATGGCCACTCGTGTGCCTGCATTAGTGAGAGTAGGGCGAGCTGCTGCAGTCTCTCATAGGGAAAGATTAGTTAGGCTTAACTTCTTCCTGGCTGCATACCTGTTCTGTTCAGTGAGCCCTCAGCCCACTGCATACCTGTACTGTGATCCTGCCACTGCATACCTGTTCAGAGATCCTGCCACTGCATACCTGTTCATTGATCCTGCCACTGCATACCTGTTCAGTGATCCTGCCAGTGCATACCTGTTCATTGATCCTGCCACTGCATACCTGTTCAGTGATCCTGCCAGTGCATACCTGTTCATTGATCCTGCCACTGCATACCTGTTCAGTGATCCTGCCACTGCGTACCTGTTCAGTGATCCTGCCACTGCATACCTGTTCATTGATCCTGCCACTGCATACCTGTTCATTGATCCTGCCACTGCATACCTGTTCAGTGATCCTGCCAGTGCATACCTGTTCATTGATCCTGCCACTGCATACCTGTTCAGTGATCCTGCCACTGCGTACCTGTTCAGTGATCCTGCCACTGCATACCTGTTCATTGATCCTGCCACTGCATACCTGTTCAGTGAACCCGCCACTGCATACCTGTTCTGTTCAGTGAACAGTTTGGTGTGTCAGTGTGAAGCAGTACCTTAATTACACTACCTGATTGATGTATACACATGCAAGATGTTTTAAAGCACTTTAGGCCTGTCATTTAGCATTCAATGTGATTTCTGCCCTTAAAACGCTGCTTTGCGTCAAATCCAGATTTTTCCCGGGGACTTTTGGCATCTATCCCACTCCGCCATGCCCCCCTCCAGGTGTTAGACCCCTTGAAACATCTTTTCCATCACTTTTGTGGCCAGCATAATTTTTTTTTTTTTTCAAAGTTCGCATCCCCATTGAAGTCTATTGCGGTTCGCGAACTTTAACGCGAACCGAACCTTCCGCGAAAGTTCGCGAACCCGGTTCGCGAACCTAAAATCGGAGGTTCGGCCCAACTCTGATCTGCAGTTTGCGATGTAGCTTTGTCCATCTTTTAGTGTGCACAAAGCTACTTAAGGCACACTAACTGAGATAAGGCACACTAACCTCAGATAAGGCACACTAACCGGCTTAGCGCCGGAAAACTCATTTTTACTCCGGCGCTAACACTTAGTTCCGGTTAGTGAATCAAGCCCTAAGTATCTTAAGATGTCTTATTCTCATTTTTTTCACCATAGCTATATCCTAGATGTTGGGTGTAGCAGTGACAAGTTTGTAATAAAATGTGTATAAATAAATTAAAAAATAAGTTTAAAAAAAAAGGAGTGTTCATGGAGAAGCATGTGATCAACTAAACGTGTTCATGACTAGCCAATCAGAGACTTATAAATCTGGCCCCTAATGCCCCTTAATTCTGCATTTATTTAGAATTTATATACTGTATTTCAAATTGTCTGGCATGATTAGACATACATAGTAGGCACCTGCTCAGGAAGGATATGCCTTCTTTGCCTAACTCTTCTTACACTGTGTTATTAATGTAAGTGAAAAACGTAAGCCTATACAGACAGAATTTTTATGGATAAGACAATTATTGTAAAAGGATAGTCTGATTTGTGTACATCTGCTGCACATAACAAATATCAGGCGGGTATTTGGCCCACAGCAGGGAGCATCCTGCTTCTTCTTCTCTGCTATATCCATAGGTCAGGACATAATGCTTAGCATGCAAGGCTGAGCAGTTTGCCAGTTGAAACAAAAACAAACAACTGCTTCATCCAGCAAAGTCTTAAGACCACTTTAGTTTAAAAAATAAAAAGTATATAAAAAAAAAATACTTGTATCAATGCTATGCAGTCTGTCTGGTGATTTCTATTTCGGTCAGCTTTTTTCACATACTGGTTAAATACTGTAAACCAGGAGAAAAGGACAGAGCACAGATGAAAAGAAGATGATCACCGGTAAATATGAGTTTTATCAGGTTAAACTTCACCATCAGCACCACGGTCTGAAACTAAACATGCATTGAAAACGTTTATTGTTGTTAATTCCACTTAAAGCGGGCCTGAACTCAGAACTTCCTCTCTGCTCTAAAAGATAAGCAACAGCATAATAACCTTTAAAGAAAAACATTTCTTTGTTACAGCTGATACACATCCTGCAATAAAGCTGCAGTTGTCTACTTCCTGCTTTCATGAAAGCAGACATATTGTTAATATCCTGTGTTTACAAATTAATTGATAAAAACAGGGAACACCAAGAGCCCCAATAGTGTAATACGTACTGGATAAGGTGGCAATAAATTGGTATTGCTAGATACTCACAAGTCAGGGTCACCAGCAGGCAACCACTGTAAAGGCAGGTGGGGAGATTATCCTGACCCCACTCAGGATGAAGAAGTCACTCTGTAGACAGGAAAAAAGGGTAGCAACCCTCCACCAAGGGAGGACTCAAAATTGTATACAATGAACAGAGGCGCCAAAAGTATAAAATTAGATTAAATGAGCTTAAAAACCAACTTAATTGGCAAAAATGAAGGAGGAAGTAGTGGTCTTACCTCCCTCAAGCAGACACGACAAAGACTGCGATTCAGACAGTCAAACACATTTATTAGAAACTCCCCAAAAAATTGCAATGAATTTTGCAGGCTCAATCCCGCTTCATCAGGCAATACAGGGAGGAGTATCAAGCGATCTGCACAAGGATTCAAGTTATGTTATGTATATATATTTATATATATATATATATATATGTATATATATATATATATATATATATATATACATATATATATATATATATATATATATATATATATATCGTAGACAATGAAACTCTAATCAAAAACTACCAGTAAACATTGGCAACAAGTTGGGTGATTTTACATTCCATGTTGTGAAACGATAGCAGTTAGGCTTCATTTATCTTTCACACAGCAGAGCATCAGTAGAAATACATGTCTATGAATAATTGCACAGAGATTATCTTGATGAAATCAGAGAAGCCCTTTACGTTCCTGGAAATAGGATAGAAGCGGAGGATGTCTCTGGAGTGAGAGGGCCAATAGAATGACCAGTGCTAAGGTTAGGTCTCCTGCAGTGTTTACTGATCTATCTCACTGTCACAGCTGAGCTTTCCATAGCCTTGCTTGATCCCTGGCTAAGATTAGCTGATGTCTTATTATAAAGATAACTGAGTCACCTCTCCAGGAATAGTCACACTGTCTTCCTGATGCTGCTATTTAAAGTGATCACAATGCTTTAAATAGAAAACAATTATTGTATTAGAAAAGGCATACAGTTGCAGGGAATTATTTCAAAATTGACATTACTCTGTCATAATAAAACAGGCTTTTGTAGCCATATATAATTACTAGAGCTGGAAGATGCCCAGAAAGACACAATACATCAAATGGTGCAAACCTCGTCTATAAGCACTCAGATACAGGAAAATAATTTAAAAATGTTGACTATAAGGTATAGGACTCCTCATAGACTGGTCTTAAAGAGAGTTCGAGGTGGGCTCATATAATGAAAAGAAAAACTTATGCTACCTGATCCGAAGGGTTGAGCAGATCAGGTAGCCGCCAAACTGCTGCTCTCCGCCGCTCCCATGGGCCACGCTGGCCCACTTTCACCTTCGTGACTATTTTTAATGATAAAAATCAATCTTATTGGTTCAGGGAGCATATATTCCCTTTCACCAATTAGTGCTGTATCAGATAGTGCTCGAGTTGTGCACAGGAGCAAGCCCAATGGAGCACAGCTGTGTTTCTGCTACAAGACTTATATCTATGTCCTCGTGGCTTAGATGAAGTCACAGAGGATGTAGATATACTGTAGTGGAGAATAAAGTGGTTAAAGAGGAACTCCAGTGAAAATAATGTAGTAAAAAAGTGCTTCATTTTTTACCTAATTATGTATAAATGATTTAGTCAGTGTTTGCTCATTGTAAAATCTTTCCTCTCCTCGATTTACATTCTGACATTTATTACATGGTGACATTTTTACTGTGGGCAGGTTATGTAGCTGCTCCTAGCTGTTTTGGCTGTTAGAGACAGCTGTAAACAGCTATTTCCTGTTGTGAACCTTGTTACATTGTAACAAACTGCCAAAAGTACTGCGGTCCCAGAGCTTCTTGTGGGAGGGGTTTCAGCACAAAATCAGTCATACAGCGCCCCCTGATGGTCTGTTTGTGAAAAGCATTATATTTCTCATGTAAAAGGGGGTATCAGCTACTGATTGGGATAAAGTTCAATTCTAGGTTGGAGTTTCTCTTTAAAGCACTTGTCAAACTTCAGGCCTGGAGAGCCAGATCCATGCCAGTGTTTAGGATGCACTGAGAAGGAGAGGAATGTTTTCTACCTGATGGACCACACCTTTCCTGATTCAGACATCATTTAATTTGAGCTGTGTCAAAAATGTGTGAGGACCTCGGCCCTCAAAGGACCGATTTGACATTTCTGCTTTAAACTAAACCTGAGGTGAAAATAAACTGATGAGATAAACAATTGTATTAATCCTCCTATTACTAAAAATGACCTTTTTTAGGTATCCCATGGTTTTATTTTATATTTAAAGATTTACTTATTAGATGGAATTGTTTGTTGGCTCCTTGTGTGGCAGCCTATTAAGTGCCCCTAAATGAAAATACATGAACTATTGACCTTTTTCTATCTTCCCCTGCTCTCAGAAGTTTTATTCTGACAGGAAAACTTTTATGGCTGTAATTTGATTTGATGTTTACTATATTCCCGACAAGGTCCCGTCAAGACAGAAGCTGCCACTTCCATGCCTAGAAAGTAACTCTTTCAGGCAGCAAGATGAAACAAGTAAAACAGCCTGGTTATTAATTTTTTGCACTGAACATACACATTTATGTCATCATGTCATATGTCACCTTAGGTATACTATATATGACACAGGCGATGATAGACACAGGCAAGGTTGTGGAGACAAACTGACCCAATTACACCTCTTATGGGCATGTCCTAAGATAACAAACTATTGGTAAAATGTCCTACAAATATGTAGGTCAGTGGCTTGCCTGAAAATAGACTAATCTCCCTGGTGTGCCCGGCTTCATATAACTAAAATCCAAAGGTACAGAAAGACATTGGTACTACATATGTTAAATGCCGCCAAGAGCCTAAAACGCTTTGCTGGAAATCACAAAGCGTACCATCAAGAGAAGACTGGTTTGTAAAACTAAACAAAATTGAGAAGATCGAAGAAACAATCTTGGTCCGTAGAGCCAAATTTTATGCTACATGGGCAGTCTGGATAAGCTACAAGTCCTCAGAAGACTATGGTCTTGATTCACTAAAACAAATAGCATGCCTTATCAAGGTTAACACGCCTTATCAGAGTAGCATAGCAAGCACTACGAACCCGCAGGGGCTCAGGGTAGGACGAGTGGAGCTCTCGTCATTGCCAATTAGCAGGCATAAGTTTGCTATGCTACTCTGATAAGGCATGTTAACTTTGATAAGGCGTGTTATCTCTGATAAGGCATGCTATTTGTCTTAGTGAATCAAGCCCTATATGAGATATTTCTTTTATGACCTGGAGCCTATAAGCATCGATTAAGATATATGAAGAGCGTTAACAGGGCAGCTTCTCAATATCAGCATTTTAGGTTTTGTTGTGGTTATGTTCAACTTTTAATATGTGTTGTATCTCGTTATTATGCATGCCGATATTCCTAAATTTTAATCAGTATCTGACCTTTATTTGGATAAAAAGAGTATTCTGCTAAATCTTTCTCCCTAATCCACTTAATGTTGTAGGTGAATGGAAGACTGCATGGTAAATATGGCTGAATAATTGCATGGTACTCTGAAGGTTTGGATCCCTGCGAGGGCAAAATAATACTGTTTATTTGTACCAACTTGCTATTGGAATGTTATGAGGCTTTTCACTAAATATTATGTTAAAAAAACAAAATTACTAGGGCTGGAATGTAAGAAAGGTTATATTTTCACACCTTGGGCCAAATACAATTCACCTTTTCACCTGAGTTTTCTCCTAGGAGATATTTTTAAAATTGTCAATAACATGCCTTTTAAGCCACCAGAAAGCAAGAAAATACTCATAATAATTTTGATAGTACCTTTTCACCTACTTTTTGGTACTTTTTTAGTTGAAAAGTGCTGGAAAGTTATTTTAAATCAAAGATGAAACATTATCTCCTAGGAGAAAACTCAGGTGAAAAAGTGAATTGCATATGTCCTCTTCGCCATCCACAAAGGTCCGTGAGACTGCGAGTTGAGATGAAAAATAGGTGAAGCTAAATAATTCATGGAATAAGTTTTGGGAATTAACCAACTAGACCCTGAAAAGTACCAAATAAGTAATTAACACATAAAACTGCAATGGAAAATAAAAAGAAATAGTTTGATATCCAGGTTAATGTGCAGAAATTCGGAGGAGAATTTATAGAGACGCTCACTGTCTGTTTTCTCAGGTGTTAAAATTTGTATGGACTATTCGGACAAGTCTGAGTTGACTAGGCAGTAGTGTGGCACTTGGCTTGATAGAGTCCTCCTCCCGGGGACATGTTTCACTGCGGATACTGTAAAGGATGCAGATATGTGTTGTGATCAGACAATTCCAGTCACAGGACTGTTTGAGACAGTATAAAATAAAGTTATTTGTTAACTAACACTAAAGCAACAGTCCGTCCAGGATCCACCAATTCAGCAATGATTCATTTTACGAATGGATATCAGTAAACATGTACGGGGCCCATGCAATGGGAACCCCGAGAAATTTTCACACGTGTATGGGTCAGCAGTATAGGACAGTATAAAGGTGCCGCCTGTCTCCCTCCTGACCGGTTTCGCAAACTAGCGTCATCAAGGGATCCCCTGTTTGTGAACTCTGGATATTGTTCTTCTCCCAGCGGCGGCCACTTTGTTTCCTTGGGGCTGATATGCATATGCAAACTTGTTAACTAACACCAACTGGATAGTATATATACTTATATGCCAATGCAGGAAGTACTATGTAGGAATGACAGGATGTGCCTTCAGAACTCGCTTATTAAAACATGTATGTGATATCATGAGCGGTGAACACAGATCCTCTGTTGCTGAGCATTTTTAGCATTTTCGTAATGGATCGACATCCGGTTTGTGAGGATTGGTAATAGATAATGTCAACCCGTCGTTTCATACGATCTGCACCTAAAAAATGCTCTCGCTACAAGAGGCGATGTGGATGCACCAATTAGGGCCAATATCTCCAGCAGGTTTGAACATCAATTTTTCTCTAAAGTTTTTTTCTTATGAGTAAATATGTGATGTAACTTGGATAGACTGCTTGGAAAGCATATATTTTATATATGTGTTTTCTATGCTGCTCCCCCTTTTTTTCTATTTATTGTGTTTTTGAGTTTAGAATTTTTTGGGGGACGGATTTATGCCTATGACTGATAGGCGAATGACTGACTACACAGCTATTGCTTTTATATGTGGCTAGACTTAGAGTTTATATAGAGAGAGGATGACAACTCATAATTTATCATGCCAGGCCCTGATGAAGCCTGGTTGCACAGGGGGAAACTAGTCGGCGTATCTGCATTACCCGCCAACCCCGCTGACTCCGCTGCTGGTTCTTGCGGTGAACCGCTGGGGCCACTCCAGGTGTCGCTCGTGGCTGCTGTGGGGTTCATCCCAGGAGCACCAGAAGTGGCTGGGCAGCTCTGTTAAAGTGAACCTCCGGACTAAAAATCTACTCAGCAGAACTGAAAAGGCTTGGTGTTTCTTTAACAGTTTCACAGCATCAGAACTTTGTTTTTCTTACCAAAGCATCATTTTTAGCTGCATTTTTAGCTAAGCTCCACCCATCAAAGAAAAAAAGCCTGGGCTTTTTCCCCCTGATGCTGTACAGAGCATAATGGGATTTCCTGTGTTGTTATTCATGTTGCCTAGCAACTGGGAGAGGTGCTCAGGACACAGGACAGTTGGAACTGTGTATCATGCTCCCTGTCACCTCCTTTCAACCAAAAAGATGGCTACCATCATGAAATCAAACATTTGCCTGTTCTTTTAAAACAGGGTGGGTAAGAGATTATATTACCTATCTATTTTAATTAGCATAACTAATGTAACTTAATGATAGTATGTTTGTTTAGGCTGAAGTTCCTCTTTAAGGAGATCACTGAGAGCAATATCTACATTAAGTTTTTTAACCTCTTGACGACCAGCTAACGCCGATTGGCGTAAACTGGTCGTCTGCGGGTTACCATGGAAACGGCCGCTCGATCGAGCGGCCTTTCCATGTCAGTTCACGGAGGGTGTCTCCGTGAACAGTCGGAGAGCCGCCGATCACGACTCGCCGGCAAAATGTAAACAGGCGGGGAAGAAACCCCCGCTGTTTACATCAGCGCTACGCAGCAGCGCCGTAAGGCAGATCGGCGATCCCCAGCCTCTGATTGGCCGGGGATCGCCGGCATATGATAGGCTGAAGCCTATCCTTCAATGCGCAGGACGGAAATCCGTCCTGCGCAGCTCACAGGGGGAGGGAGAGGGAGGGAGCGGGCGAGATGGCGGAGAACGCTGTGGAGGGGGGCTTTGAAGAGCCCCCCCCCCACTAAGCAAATGCAGCCGACGGCGATCAGACCCCCCCAGCAGGACATCCCCCTAGTGGGGAAAAAAGGGGGGTAGTCTGATCGCCCTGCTGCACTCCTGATCGGTGCTGCGGGCTGTAGAGCCCACACAGCACCGATCACTGAAAAATCCCCTGGTCGGCAAGAAGTTAAGTTGTGTTTGTGTTTGCATGGGTTTCCATTGGGCACTCCAATTTCCCTTCACATTCCAAAATTGACAGATATGTTAATTGGCTTTCCTTAAAATATTGATGGTCATAAGTCTATGGTAGGGAGTCCATCTGAGGGAGAGTTAAGCACTACATACAGTAAATATACTGAACCAACGAAGACCTCCTGGAGGCCCTAGGGACCACAGCACGATATCTAATATATGCATTGGTACAAAGATGGTCGGTAATTCTGGAAGACATATATTCCTAAACTGAAAATTGTCTATATTATTCGGAATGATTGTGCAGATTACAGTCAATCAATAAATCTGTTTGAAAATATTTTAAGCACATTTTTTGATGGTTTTTATTTAACAAAAAAAAGACGTTCAAAACAAAAATAACTTTATTTTTTCTGGTCATACACATTCTTGACTCCCAGAATCACATCCAGTCCGTTACATACTGTTAGTCACTGCCATAAACAATTTTTAGAGTCTGTTCCAGTAACTAACACGGTAACTTACTGAAGTAAGACTGTAAACTAATTTAAAAAGTAGCAACAAAGAAGCAATAAACTTAGAGAGCTGATTTCAAACAGACTATAATATCATAAAGAAGAAAGGATGAATACAGTACAACCTAACATTCTATTAAAGCCAGCAAACAAAGGAAGACAAATAGAATCATGGTTTTCAAAAGACAGAACAACTTTAATTCATCACTTAAACCTCCAAGGTATATAAAAATTAAAGTGTACATTCAAAAGCTTTCTCTTTTGTTACAACTTGCAAGCAGAAATCCTTTTGGAAAGTTT
Organism: Hyperolius riggenbachi; assembly: GCF_040937935.1. Lineage (NCBI taxonomy): Eukaryota > Metazoa > Chordata > Amphibia > Anura > Hyperoliidae > Hyperolius > Hyperolius riggenbachi. The sequence continues at coordinate 240,967,864 of NC_090652.1, read as the reverse complement.
TACGACCTTGAAATGCTTGATGTGTGCTCATATTGTTTGTTGAGTGGTTCTGTTTTCCGGATTGATAGCTGTGCCTCTGCTGTCTCCTTTACCAAAGTCTGAACTAGTAAGATAAATAAAATGTTACCGTCAGCAAAAACTGGTTCCAAAACCAAAGTCATCCTTCCTACAAAGCGAATGCCATCTGAAGGATTCACAGAATATAAAAATAACAGAATAAAAAAGTGAGTGATGGGATCTGTGAAAGTACTATTGAACAGAATAAATATATTTCATCTTTTTGTATTGTTTTGTTTACCTATATGTATTGTAACTATTCTTTTAAAGGAAACCTGTAGTGAGAATGATATTAGGGTACCTTTGTTACCTAGTTATTAACCTGATCCTAGATGTATGATATGATTAGATAAACATTTGTCCACATAGTACCAAACTACCAATCTTACTTAGAACTTGTTAATGTTCCTTTTTTATTTATTTTGTTTCTATTGCAACAGTTTAGAAACCAGTGGTTTATCTTTGCAACTGAAATAATCAGGCTGGCAGTTGAATGCAACAGCAGCTCTCCTGGTCACTAATTACAGGCCATAAAAGGTCTGTGTGGCTGTGAAGGATAGTGATGAAAATATCAAAAAGTCATGATTTTTCTGTATAGGAGCTGAATGAACATAATGCCATTTCACACTGACATGGCTGTTATTTAAATTTTGGCTTATTAATTGAAAATAAGAATAGGAGACTCTGGGAGTGTTCTATTTAACATCAGTACATGGATACATTTATTTATCTCAAACGTTTATTTTTAGTTCAGGTTTGCTTTCAAGTAGACCTAAAGTCAAGTTACACTTTATGTGGATCAGTAAGACATCTGCCACTATTACCAAATCAAAATATTATTATTATATTATTATCCATATAGACATATATGTACACAACTTTGCTATACACCACGTAAGGTCCAATATAATTAGATTCATCATATAACAAACAGCACCATATGCTTTGAACTTAGATGTACAACAGATATGTGTATGCACATGTGACCTTTTGAATATCTATGTCAGCATATTTATTTTTATATACGGCTTTACACCTATGATTTCTGCCACTTTGGGCTGTTGTGTACATATATGTCTATATGGATATATGGCTATTAGGAAATTTTGTGTATTTTTCTCTAAATCATACTTTTTAATATGTAATCAATTACTGTATATTTATTGTCAGATTAACTGATGTGCATTATGTCTGCTGCATTTAGAGTGTAACTACTTAGGAGTCTCGATTGTTGTGTATAGGCACTTTTATTGGCCTGAGGAAGCGGGCTCAGACCCGTGAAACGCGTTGCCTGTGCTTTGTTATTTATTAAAAATTATTTGTCTAAGAATTTAATCTCTGAGGTAAGCCACCTCACTTGTTCATTTTTAGTTGTTTTAATGTATTTTATACAATCAGGGCGCCTTTATCCCCTATATGTCACTCCCCTATATGTCACTCCCTATATGCCCCCCCCCCCCCCCCCGGTAGTCCATCAGGTCCCTCAGGGTGCCCTCCGTTCTCCCATTGTCACCTTTGAAATTCCTGCAACTGAAGGTCCAGTCACACCAACTGCAGGCGGGAATACGGGAATGTGCAGGCGCAGTTGCCGCGGCTGGAGGACTTGTCACAGGAATTCCAGAAGTTACAGTGGGAGGATGGAGGGGACCCAGAGGTAAGCGAGGGACCTGTTGGACTCGGGGGGGCTGGAAGAAGCACCAGGTAAATAAATGTAAACAGTTTTAAGCACAGTTCAGATGTACTTTAAAGTTAATTGTAGTGCAAAAAAAACCCTAAAACCAAATGTGGTGCTTTACAATTTTTTATTTTTATTTATTTTTTGCTAACAAAACAAATCACCAGAAAACTGCAAACCCAGTCGCACCATGAAAAATAAAAATTGAAACAGCTTAAAAAAACTGTGTTCAAATTTTCAAAAATCATATTACATCACAGTGGGTTTGCAATTGCAATTTTCAGTAGAAAGAGTAATCGGCCAGCGCTGTACTAGTCCACTCCAGTGCAGGAAATTTTTATTTTGACTTTAGGGCTTTAAAAGTTAGTTCTTGGTGTTCTGATCTAAAAGTAATCAACATATTGCAGACCACATAAATATTAACATTATATTTATTGTCCTTTGCATATTTTTACCCATTTAAAAAAAATGCATGTTTTGCTCTTTCCTGCTGGCTTCTATCAGGTTTCTGTACATGGCGGTCAATGATAAATAGATGGAAAAAAAAAATCACAAAGTCTATTTCCATTACCTTGTTAATCTATCCTCAATTTGGCTTTTCTAGTTTTGTGCAAGGATCAGGGAAAAAGTAACTGGAAATAAACAGCCATTGAAAAACATGATCTGGAATGAATGAAAGGACTGTTAACAAGATTATACTATACACAGTTTAAAACATAACATAAATAATGAAAAGTGCATTAAAATGCCATTATAATTATTATTACCTTCCTGTTTTTATTCTTGATAATAAAGAATATATTAAAATATCCACGTGCTAAAATGTAAACAGCAGCTCTGTCAATTCAAAAGTGAATCGATATTGGCATAACTTCTAATGTCTGGTATACACCATGCAACTACCCTACAGGTCCAATCTGATTTCCAATCGTTTCTCTGATTAATTATTTCTGAATAATTGATTTTCTGATCACTTCTTTGCAAAACCAATCAGAAAAACAATCAAAAACCAGATCGGACTTGCAGGAAAGTATTGATTCGACCAAAAATCCTATGTCATGACCCTGTTCCTGGACTTTAGTTCTGCCTTCAACATAATTTTCACAGACATCCTGCTCCACTCGGAGTTGACCCCACTCTTTGCACGTGGGTCAAGGACATCCTTTCCAACAGAACGCAACAGGTGAAGCTTGGTAACTGTCCTTCCAGCATAAGAACCACAAATACAGGTGTACCACATAGGTGTGTTCTATTACCACTCCTGTTCTGCCTGTACACCAACAACTGTACTTCATCCACTGACTCCATTAAGGTCATTACATTTGCAGACGATACAACAATCATCAGCCTCATTGGAAGATCGAGATAGTCTGCCCCTGGTGCACGGATAACAAGCATCTCCTCAACTCAGCAAAGACTGATGAACTGTGAACTTCAGGAAACACCTCCACCCACCACCCAGTCCTCATTGATGAGACCTAAGTCTCCAGTGTACCATGAGTTTGCTTTCTTGGCACACCCTTATTCAACAACCTAAGATGGGGTTCAGCATCACCAAAATTCAGAACACGGCACAGCTGAGGTTTTTCTTTCTGTGCCAACTTAAAAAAATTTGGGATGCCTCGTGAGCTGCTGACCAGCTCTTAAACTACTCCCACTGAATCTGTCCTTTGCTCCTCCGTAATCGTCTGGTATGCAGATGCAACCAATAGCAACAAGTATAGCCTCCAAATATCATTGGATTGCCTATGTCACCTCTAGACTTCCTCCCCACTTCTAGAATGAAGACGAGGTCCACCAGGATTTCCCAGAACCTCTGCCACTCAGGCAGTCGCTCCTCCCATCATGTCACTGTTATAGAACCATGCCCTCAAGAGCCACCAGACGCAGGAGCACCTTCTTCCCCCAAGCTGTCCTCCTGTTAAACTATCTCTGCCAGGCATGCCCTCCTGCAGCACTTCAGTCCCTTGGTCAGCTTAACCTCCTTGCCGGTTATCCCAAGCTCAGCTCGGGGTAACCCGCTGCGGAGGATTGCTCTGGCCCTGCTGGGCCGATTTGCATAATTTTTTTTGTTACATGCAGCTAGCACTTTGCTAGCTGCCTGTAACATCCGATCGCCGCCGCTCGCGCGCCGATCCGCCGCTACCCACTGTGCCGCGCTGCCCCACCCCCCTCCAGACCCCTTGCGCAGCCTGGCCAATCAGTGCCAGGCAGCGCTGAGGGGTGGATTGAGATTCCGTCTGACGTCAATGACATCAATGGCGTCAGTCCGATTGTCGCCATGGCGACAGGGAAGCCCATACAGGAAATCCCGTTCAGAACTGTATTTCCTGTTGGGTATTTGCGCCGGCGGGGATCAGAGGGGTGGGAGGGATAGCGAAGGGAGGGGGGAAGCATGCAGCCAGCGCTAGGCTAGCTACATGCTAAAAAAAAACCTGCAAAAAAAAAACCTCCCGCTGCTGTGCGCAGCAAATAATTAGAATGGCAGGGAGGTTAATACCCCAGCCACTCACTCTGATATCCTAGTACCCCTGCACAGAATGTCCCCACAGCCTGGTTTTAGAGGCTTAAACTGCCCCCCTATGCTCTAAACATAGTGCTTCTCAACATTTGCTTGTCTCTATTATATATATCACATGTGTGTCAAGGCTAAGTGTGTTATTTGCTTTTATTGCCATTGCCATGTGAACCACAAATAATTCCGGGTATGACAGTTGTTATACTTGGTGAATAAAAGAGAATAAACGTGATTATGATTTCCCATGGTACCTACACAAAAATTGAAAGACAATGATTTTTATTATACGTTGAATATCTACAAATTTAAACTTGATTTAATTTTTTATATCATTTATAGACAAATATTTTACCTAAATATTTAGCCACAGTTCAGGCACACATCTTAGAATAGATGCTATTTTAACTAGTTTCCACACTGTGGGCGGTATATCTAAGTCCCGCAGGACTTCATCTGAAGTCCCAGGGATGTATATATTAGTCTATTGCCACGATCGCCACTGTGCACGCTCCCGTTGTCTCCTGCGCACTGTTCTTGTGGATATCTGTTAGTCTATAGATCAGTGAACGGGAATTCAGTTCCTATTCACTGATCTAAGTGGATACTGGCGTTCATTGACCAAAATCTATGTATTGCGCACACTCGTTACTTCCTGTAATGCGTGTGTTATGAGTATATTGGAATCGTGCATTGCACTTCACAAGCACTTCAAGAGCAATGCACAAGACCTGCAATTGAAATGGAAAGTCACTGTTTGGGAAATAACTTAAATGACAAGGCCAGGGATAAATGAATAAAGGCAGTTTATTAATAGTCCAAGGAACATAAATAATAGTGTAATCAGTAGTGTACATTAACCTCATGTACAACAACAGAAATAAATGCAAAGATATCCAAAAGGCAACACAATATAATATTCCTGCAGGCAAGTGTATTCTACAGGCATACACAGGCAATCTGGGATATATACAATTAGACTACCCTGCATAAGGTATATATGCAGAGCAATCCAGTGTGTATGCAAATGTGTGCACACAGATCCCAGTACCTGGATAATATATACAACATATTTACAAGACAATTCGCGGTACACAGGGGACAGGCAAACGGGAAGTCATATAGGCAAGACATAAACCAGGAGAACAGATCATACAATGTAGTCGCTAGGCAAAGAATCATCAATGGCAAGCACAGGTCAAAACACAAAAAGGCAATCTACAAGGAACAAGTTACAAGGCTATCAGGAAACCAGGACAGGCTATCACACAGGCTAAGCAGCAAGAATGAACTAGCACAGGACTAGTGCTCAGGCTTGTTTTATATGCTGATAGATGACAGGTCTCCTCCCAGCAATAGTCCCTAAACATACACAGTTCCTGAAGTAGTGAGCCCTCTGCTGGTGGGCAGAGAGAAGTTCTTGTTGTAAGATCCCTGAGGAAAACAATGACATCTGCTGGTGGAATGGAGGAAGTTCATACCGGCAGTTCACAATGTCACCAGCAGATGCAGATTGTGACAATGTGTATGCAGTCTAAAGTTAAATCAAAATAAAGTGTAGGGGACATCTAGAGGCCAAAAAGTAAAATTACACCTTAAAACGGCTGCTGGAGAGATACGCAAATAGCGCACTTCACTTGCGTCAGACTGGCCACGACTGGAGGAAGTAACAGGACCCGGTACCGGTACAGGAGAAGACTGAGGACAGCGTTGTGGGAGCGATCAGTGCAGATGGGGCTGGAGGAAGCCCCAGGTATGTATAAAACTTTTCATTTACATCAGCTCTGGTTTCCTTTAAACATTTTATACTATATTTATAAATAATATCTTTGTCTTTTTTGGCAAATAAAAAAAGGAAAGCACAGTACCTTTTCCACCCATTTATAGATTCTCAGCAACCTACACTGCCTTTCTAACTCTGATTCCATATAGTTCCCCCCCTTCAGTGACATGGGCCTGCATGGAGGAGAGTCCTTGCTCTGTCAGATGGTGCCATGCCTACCTACTGGCTGTCATGAGGGGGTTATTGAGCAGGCGGCTGGTGAAGAACTGCTGAAACCATTTTTTTCTTTCTGTCTTACAAAAACTGCAGCATTTTGTGTTTATGAAACTTTATCCTATTGAATTAATTTAGAAAACAACTGACCTGAGGGGGATATGGAGGCTGCCATATTTATTTCCTTTTGAACAAAAGCAGTTGCCAGGCATCCTGTTGATTTTACATGCATCAGTAGTGTCTGAATTACACACTTAAACCAAGTCAAATGCAGTCAAACTTAATTCAAACATCTGCATACTTGTTCAGGGTCTATGGCTAAAAGTAATAGATGCAGATGGTCAGCAGGATGGCCAGCCAATATGCACTGTTTTAAAGGAAATATATATGGCAGCCTCCACATCTCTCTCAGGTCAGTTGACCTTCAGAACACTATACTGTTAAAGAGAAACTCCAACGTAGAATTGAACTTTATCCCAATCAGTAGCTGATACCCCCTTTTACATGAGAAATATAATGATTTTCACAAACAGACCATCAGGGGTGCTGTATGACTGATTTTGTGCTGAAATCCCTCCCACAAGAAGCTCTGGTACCGCGGTACTCTGGGCAAACTGCCACAATATAACAATGTTCACAGACAGGAAATGGCTGTTTACAGCTGTCTCTAACAGCCGAAACAGCTAGAAACAGCTACGTAACTTGCCCACAGTAACAATGTCACCATGTAATACATGTCAGAATGTAAATCTGGGAGAGGAAAGATTTTACAATGAGCAAACACTGACTAAATCATTTATACATAATTATGGTAAAAAAATGAAGCACTTTTTATACTACATCATTTTCACTGGAGTTCCTCTTTAAATGCATATGAAATCTATGCCTGAACTTGGATTTTAACTGCTTCACATGTAAGGGTTGTTTTCACATTATGGACTAGAGAAATTTTGACATTTGTATAATTCTTTCTATGTCTTTATTGATTCAGCATTAAGGTTATCACTTCTTATGACATTAAAGTTATTATAGCATCCTTTTTTAGTAGAGGGATGGAAGACAAATTGCTTGGGTGCTATTTTTCTTCCAATAATTATTTCAATTTAAACTATTGTTTGTTTGTTTGTTTGTTTGTTTGTTTTTCAAAGTACTATTGTAGATTTAAAAAAATAGTATTCAGCTATTCAGGTTTATTACAAAATATAAATTAAATTGCTTGTCTAATGTATGTGGATGATATTTTTATAAAGTTTTAAACTCTATGTAAATGAAAAAAATAACAAATATTGATACATTTGTTGCCTTTGGGTCCCTGGATCATACTGCTAGCACCAGCACAAGACAAGGGTCTGGTAGAACTACAGCAGTCACTGCTTTAAAGCAAACCTGGACTGAAAATAAACTACCCTGGTGTCTAACTGTATATCACAATATTTATTGTAAGGGGTTACATTTTGACTGCAACTTTTGCACAGCAGCTATGTCAGAATATTATGGAAAATCTGGTTCATTCAGCTCCCAACAAATGAAATCATTAACTTTGGAGTTAGAAAGCACTCTCTTGCTGTCATCATTGTTTTCACAGCCAGGTAAAAAAGTTTTTGTTTCTGTTTACTTTTCAGGAGAACCTGAGCTGTGTTTGTCTTACTGTTTGACTGCCACATTTGTATAGTTAACGGGATTGTTTTTTTTAACACATAGCATGAAAAAAAATTAGAAATGGACTCAGGGCAAGTTCAGGACTTCAAACAGAGAACTAATTTAATAAGCGCAACGGATGAGCTTCTTAAAGTCGAGCGCTGTTAAAACAGCGCAGGAGATTTGGGAGCAGCCGGTGCCACCATAGGCCGTAATAGGAATTAGCACCACCGGGACTTGTGTAGGAGTAGGGAAGGCATATATTGGCTTTACCCTGCACCCAAATCTCCCAGCGGCTATTTCATAGGTATGCCTTAAAGTAGCTGGCAATGTCAACTCTCCTTTTTCTGGCATTGTATGCAGCTAACTTTATCGTGTGTAAAGTCTTACCGCATTGTGAGTAGAGCAGAATGCAATACATTACATGCGATACATTCGGTTCTATTCATCATGCGTAAGACTTTACATTACTCTGTTTATCACACTTTAGTGCATACAACCCATTGGGACTGATCCAAGGCACTTTTTATCCTAACTTTCCCCTAGAATATAATCTTTCATCTTCTGTTTAAAATAACTTTTCAGCACATTGCAGCTGAAAGTGTATCAAAAAGTAGTTGTCATTATTGTTCTGAGTATTTTCTTGCTTGCTAGTAGCTTAAAGTACACCTGTGACTTTAAAATAAAAAAACAAACCTGATACTTACCTTGGGAGAGTGAAGCCTCTGGATTCTAATGAGGCTTCCCCTGTCCTCCTCACCCAGCCTGATGCAGTGCTGGCGGCCCTGAACAAGCAGCAACATTAATATTTACATTGGCCTGCCTGTGCAGGCGCACTAGCGGCTTTACAGTTCTGCTCTGGTGGAAAAAGCTGAGTAGCTGAGCCCGATTGGGTCCGTTCTACTGCGCAGGCACAGAAGGCTCGCACCTGCACAGTAGAGTAGACCCGATCAGGGCTCGGCTATTTCCTCCAGAGCCATGGTAGTAAGCCCCTGGTGCACCTGCGTGCAGCAGCAACAAGTGCAGACAAGTGGACTTTTAGGGGTCTCAAAGGTGGTTCACATCTGTTGAGGAGGCCCTGAGGAAGCCTCTACTACTGGATCCAGAGGCTTCCTCCTCCCGAGGTAAGTACCCTCTCAGGTGCACGAGGTAAGTAACCTCTCAGGTGCACGTGGTAAGTACCCTCTCAGGTGCACAAGGTAAGTACCCTCTCAGGTGCACGAGGTAAGTACCCTCTGAGGTGCACGAGGTAAGTACCCTCTCAGGTGCCCGGGGTAAGTACCTTCTCAGGTGGACGAGGTAAGTACCCTCTCAGGTGCACGAGGTAAGTACCCTCTCAGGTGCACGAGGTAAGTACCCTCTCAGGCACCGGCGTACCTACTGGGGATGCGACCCCCTCAGCCGCAGGGGGGCCCGAGGCTGCTCTGGGGCCCGCTCACTGTGCGTGGGGGGAGCGCTGCTCTGGACCCCCCAGCAAGGTGCTCAACTGGCCGCAGCGTCTAATAGACTCTGCGCCAGTTCATTCCCCGCAGCCCCGCTCCAGCAGCCTGCATAGTCTCCGGCAGACAGAGCAGGGCTACGGCAAGATGGCCGCTGAAGAAGCCCTACACTGGAGACTATTTGTGTCTCTAGTACAGGGCTTCGGCAGCCATCTTGCCGTAGCCCTGCACTCTGCCTGTCAGCGCAGGATATGTGCTGCAGGAGGACTCGGGGAGCTGCGAGCCAGATGCCGGGAGAGGAGGAGACTTCTGTCAGGTAAGTGAATTGTTTTTTTTTTAACAAGTGCATTTTTTTTTCTAGTGTCTGCTGCCTACATTGTGATTTGCAGGTGTCTGCTGCACACATTACGATTTTCTGGTGTCTGCTGCCCATTACGATTTTCTGGTGTCTGTTGCCCACATTACGACTTTCTGGTCACTGCTGCACACATTACGATTTTCTGGTGTCTGCTGCCCACATTACGATTTTCTGGTCACTGCTGCACACATTACGATTTTTAGGTGTCTGCTGCCCACATTACGATTTTCAGGTGTCTGCTGCCCACATTACGATTTTCTGGTCACTGCTGCCCACATTGCGATTTTCTGGTCACTGCTGCCCACATTGCGATTTTCTGGTGTCTGCTGCCCACATTGCGATTTTCTGGTGTCTGCTGCCCACATTACGATTTTCAGGTGTCTGCTGCCCACATTACGATTTTCTGGTCACTGCTGCCCTCATTGCGATTTTCTGGTCACTGCTGCCCACATTGCGATTTTCTGGTGTCTGCTGCCCACATTACGATTTTCAGGTGTCTGCTGCCCACATTACGATTTTCAGGTGTCTGCTGCCCACATTACGATTTTCAGGTGCCTGCTGCCCACATTACGATTTTCAGGTGTCTGCTGCCCACATTATGATTTTCTGGTGTCTGCTGCCCACATTGCGATTTTCTGGTGTCTGCTGCCCACATTACAATTTTCTGGTGTCTGCTGCCCACATTGCGATTTTCTGGTGTCTGCTGCCCACATTACGATTTTCAGGTGTCTGCTGCCCACATTACGATTTTCAGGTGTCTGCTGCCCACATTGCGATTTTCAGGTGTCTGCTGCCCACATTACGATTTTCAGGTGTCTGCTGCCCACATTGCGATTTTCAGGTGTCTGCTGCCCACATTGCGATTTTCTGGTGTCTGCTGCCCACATTACGATTTTCTGGTGTATGCTGCCCACATTAGGATTTTATGGTGACTGCTGCCCACATTGCGATTTTCTGGTGACTGCTGCCCACATTGCGATTTTCTGGTGACTGCTGCCCACATTGGCCTCAATTCACTAAGCTTTATCAAACACTTTATCAAACGTTTGATAATTTACCTCATGCATAAAATCTAATTTTGAATTCGCTAAGGAGTTATAGATTTATTGAATGTTTTATCGATAAAACGTTCAATTAATCTATAACACATTAGTGAATTCAAAATTAGATTTTACTCATGAGGTAAATTATTGAACGTTTGATAAAGTGTTTGATAAAGCTTAGTGAATTGAGGCCATTGCGATTTTCTGGTGACTGCTGCCCACATAAGGATTTTCTGGTGACTGCTGCCCACATTACGATTTTCTGGTGTCTGCTGCCCACATTACGATTTTCTGGTCACTGCTGCACACATTACGATTTTTAGGTGTCTGCTGCCCACATTACGATTTTCAGTTGTCTGCTGCCCACATTACGATTTTCTGGTCACTGCTGCCCACATTGCGATTTTCTGGTCACTGCTGCCCACATTGCGATTTTCTGGTGTCTGCTGCCCACATTGCGATTTTCTGGTGTCTGCTGCCCACATTACGATTTTCTGGTGTCTGCTGCCCACATTACGATTTTCAGGTGCCTGCTGCCCACATTACGATTTTCAGGTGTCTGCTGCCCACATTATGATTTTCTGGTGTCTGCTGCCCACATTGCGATTTTCTGGTGTCTGCTGCCCACATTACAATTTTCTGGTGTCTGCTGCCCACATTGCGATTTTCTGGTGTCTGCTGCCCACATTACGATTTTCAGGTGTCTGCTGCCCACATTACGATTTTCAGGTGTCTGCTGCCCACATTGGGATTTTTAGATGTCTGCTGCCCACATTACGATTTTCAGGTGTCTGCTGCCCACATTGCGATTTTCAGGTGTCTGCTGCCCACATTGCGATTTTCTGGTGTCTGCTGCCCACATTGCGATTTTCTGGTGTCTGCTGCCCACATTACGATTTTCTGGTGTATGCTGCCCACATTAGGATTTTATGGTGACTGCTGCCCACATTGCGATTTTCTGGTGACTGCTGCCCACATTGCGATTTTCTGGTGACTGCTGCCCACATTGGCCTCAATTCACTAAGCTTTATCAAACACTTTATCAAACGTTTGATAATTTACCTCATGCATAAAATCTAATTTTGAATTCGCTAAGGAGTTATAGATTTATTGAATGTTTTATCGATAAAACGTTCAATAAATCTATAACACATTAGTGAATTCAAAATTAGATTTTACTCATGAGGTAAATTATTGAACGTTTGATAAAGTGTTTGATAAAGCTTAGTGAATTGAGGCCATTGCGATTTTCTGGTGACTGCTGCCCACATAAGGATTTTCTGGTGACTGCTGCCCACATTAGGATTTTCTGGTGACTGACTGCTGCCCACATTACGATTTTCTGGCCCACATTACGATTTTCTGTTGAACACTGCCCACGTTACGATTGTCTGGTGAATGCTGTCCATGTTACAATTTTCTGGTGAACGCTGCCCACATTACGATTTTCTGGTGAACTCTGCCCACATTACGATTTTCTGTCCCACATTACGATATTCTGGTGAACGCTGCCCACATTACGATTGTCTGGTGAATGCTGTCCACGTTACAATTTTCTGGTGACTGCTGCTCACATTACGATTTTCTGGTGACTGGTGCCCACATTACGATTTTCTGGTGAACTCTGCCCACATTACGATTTTCTGGTGAACTCTGCCCACATTATGATTTTCTAAAGGCCCACATTACGATTTTCTGGTGAACTCTGCCCACATTACGATTTTCTGGCCCACATTACGATTGTCTGGTAAAATGCTGCCCACTTTACAATTAATTTACAGTGAAACGCTGCCCCATTACGATTATTTGGCACCTATGGGGGGGGCCCCATCCAAATATTCGCAGGGGGGCCCAGTGATTTCTAGTTACGCCCCTGCTCTCAGGTGCACTATGTAAGTACCCTCTCAGGTGCACGAGGTAAGTACCCTCTCAGGTGCACGAGGTAAGTACCCTCTCAGGTGTGCACGAGGTAAGTACCCTCTCAGGTGCACGAGGTAAGTACCCTCTCAGGTGTACGAGGTAAGTACCCTCTCAGGTGAACGAGGTAAGTACCCTCTCAGGTACCCGGGGTGAGTACCCTCTCAGGTGCACAAGGTAAGTACCCTCTCAGGTGCCCGGGGTAAGTACCCTCTCAGGTGCACGAGGCAAGTACCCTCTCAGGTGCACTTTCTTTTCCCTTCAGGAACAATATAAAAGGCATTTTATTGATAAGCTGTTAATATATTACCTAGGAATTAGACGAGTCCCATTATGCATTATGGATTATGCTGACAACTCCAATTCTGTATTCCTACAGCAAAAAAAATGTAAACTATTCTAAATGATCATTTTAAGCTCCTTAGTCCCTTTAGAGGCTCAGACTCATCTGTGAAGCAAACAGAAGCAAATCATTCCAGAGACAGACAAGACCAATTTCTGTATAAAAATATCTTTCAGGCCAATCTCAGGGTCACCTGCTGCAGACAGTCTCATTGGACCCAGTCACAGCTTCACAAGTAATCTTCAGGGATTGCGCAGGTGTTTTTTATGTTACATAATGTCCACACGCCAAGCCGGAGATAAATATACAGTGCTCCAGATTTTTTTTCTTAATGTTTAAAGATAAGACATCCCAATGGGAATAACCCTATTTCCTTTCTGAACATCACTGCCTTTGAAATCAGCCTTTTATTACTCCGGGACTGCTATGATTTCCTAACATAAAATGTAACATTAAATCTGAGAAGATATGTAGCATGATAATGATGTACATTACATATAAAAATATCTACAATCAAAATGTTTTTTTTTTCTGTGGTTTGAACATTAGATACGCTTTGATATTCTTCATGTATAACATCTATTCGAAAATGTCTAAACTCTGTTTTCTCTTTTATGAAACACATGATTATATTCATGTTTTATGCTTAGCTAATGTTTTTGAATAGCGTATACTGGAGTATGAAAGAAAGGGAATCAGTAAAATAGCTCTTTGCATGATGGTGTTATTTATAATGGCGGAAACCAGTTCATTATTTAAAAAAGGAACAATTAGCTTAAAGTGGAACTAAACTCAGAAGTCCTTTTGGCTCTAAAGGATCAGCCACAGCATGAGAATTTTTATGGAAAAACAATTGTTCATTACAATTTATGGAAATACTACAAAAACCTGAAACTTTAACCTGGATTTACCTTGCAGGGGGCACAGAAAGGGTTAAGGCTCATTGTTTATGTATGAGGAGAAAGCCGGCAGAGATCCCGGCAGATCTCTTGCAGTCTCTATTTACAGCTACTGGTAAGACAGTTTGATCTAGCTAAACAAATACCACAGGAGAAATGAATATTAAGCATATATCAGTGCAATGACGACTTTTCATTCTGTGCTGTCTGTCCAATAATTTGGATCCTATTTGAAGAGAAGTGGGTGGAATATGGAGGCATATTTATATAAATGTAGCCTCCCTGGTGGTAAGGACGAGGCTCACTCGTTGATAAAAAAAACTTTCTACAAACGGTATGGACGAGTTAGCCTCCTCCACGCTGAAAACTGGCCTGTAAAGAGTTATGGTGTATGTGCACCACCTACTGGCAGTAGGCAGATATTACAGCATTACAGAACATTTCTGAAATCTAATACCATACTGTATATTGTACAGAGAATTACACTTATTGCCACACTAGTCTGAATTCAGCCATGGTGGACTCTAACGACCACCATGGCTAAGAATTGTGCAGTAGACCAGAGTGTGTACATCGGCCCAATGATGATCCCTAAACATCTGGCATGTCAGACCTTTAGCTACGCCTAAGCATGACCCAACGCATTGTTCTTGGCACCTCCTCACCCTCTGGAAGCCGTGCCATCAGCGCCAGAGGCATCATCAGCCAAAGGCGACAGTGCACTAACAACACTGTACTGAAGTGTCATCAGCCTTTGCACACGATGCGTCCTTTGATATGCAGGGGAAAGCAGAGAAATGATGAGCATGCGTAATGGAAAAGTTTCTGGTGGTGGCAGCAGCGAGAACAATGCTATTGTGCTGTGCTCTGGCATTGCTAAAAATCACACTGGATCTTCATGCAATCGTTGTGCGCCTGATATAGTCCCGCTGGTCTGTCCATAATGACCACCCCCGCCATACCAGTACTTATCGTGCACTACTCAGAGTTCAGACCAGCATGTGTATGGACCTTTAGGGCTGGTTCAGGCGGATGTCTCAATCACCTGCCCAGAGTCTCGTCCAGATGCTTTTCTGCAAGCGTACAGAAAAGCATTTGTTGACTTTCAGCAGCGATTCCCAGAGATCGTCATTTTTCATCCCGCAGAGGGACACAGGAGTGCGGCGCTAATGGACCCCAGAACGACCAGACCCTGCTGCTTCCAGACAGTGGAAAAAATAAAGATCAAAATGCTGCTTTTGCATAAATGGTGGTTAATGACGTGCAAGTGTGCGTGTGAACTGGCCCTTAGTTGTTGTACCACACAAGGGAGATGTTTTAGGTAAACACTGGACAGTATTTATTTCTGCATCTGTAGATTTATTTCTTCATCCATATTTGAGAAGGATTTTTTTATTTGTGATTAAAAAGTTTATTTTAGACATTTTAATTTAATTTTTTGACATGATTTTGTATTTGAAACTTTTATTATACTCAAAATAGATACTAGACCCTTGCTTGACGGATTTTAGTAAGTTGCAAGCAAAAATTTCACAAAGATTAATTGAACCACTTTTTTGCACAAAAATTCTGCAGAAATTGAACGCTAGGGAGGTTAAACAATACAGATTGCCTGGCTGTCCAGCTGATCCTGTAGCTAATACTTTTAGCTACAGACCATGAATAAGCATGCAGATAAGATGTTTCTGACAAAATAAAAATGACAAGATTGGCTGCATGCTTGTTTCAGGTGTGTGATTCAGACCCTACTGATGCCAGAATGATCAGCAAGACTACCTTTAAATAAGGACCTTTGTGAGGCTGTTCTAGCCTCTGCATCTTTTACAGCACAGCACAGGGCCCCATGACATAAATACACAATCAGTGAGACCCATAGTACCTGTATGGAGACTTAAAGAGACTCTGTAACATTAAAAACATCCCCTGGGGGGTACTCACCTCGGGTGGGGGAAGCCTCCGGATCCTAATGAGGCTTCCCACGCCGTCCTCTGTCCCACGGGGGTCTCTCCGCAGCCCTCCGAAAAGCCGGCGACTGTGCCGACTGTCATTTCAATATTTACCTTTGCTGGCTCCAGCGGGGGCGCTGTGGCGGCTTTCCATTCCGAACTACACGGAAATACCCGATCTCATTCGGGTCCGCTCTACTGCGCAGGCGCAGGAGACTTGCGCCTGCGCAGTAGAGCGGACCCGACGGCGATCGGGTATTTCCGTGTAGTTCGGAATGGAAAGCCGTCAGAGCGCCTGCGCAGGAGCCAGGAAGGTAAATAATGACGTCACCGCTGCCCGGACTCCACGGAGGGCTGCAGCGAGACCCCTGACGGATGGAGGACGGCGTGGGAAGCCTCATTAGGATCCGGAGGCTTCCCCCACCCGAGGTGAGTACCCCCCAGGGGATATTTTTATGTTACAGTTCCTCTTTAACCCTCTAACTATGCTGGGCTAGAGGAAGGAAGATGAGTACTGTGAACTCAAAATGAAGATACATAGTTACATAGTTTGGTTGAAAAAGTCATCTGTCCATCAAGTCAAACCAGAATAAAAAAACAAATAATGAAAAATTAGGCTAATATCCATCCTGCACCCTTATATTTCCTAGTTGATCCAGAGGATGACGAATGACAAATCAATGGGCAGAGTTCTGCAATAAAGTAATTAAGGTATAATCACATTTCTGAAGTTATAAAGATGTATTACTAATAAAAAGTAAAGCAATGTTTTTGTCGTCCGTGAATTATAGTTATTTTTAAATGTTGCGCTGCATTTTGCTGAGATAAAATACATTGATTCTAGTGTGCATTAAATTTAAAATGATGAATTCTATTGATATCTAAATTGTACATATTGCAGAAAGCTCTGAGAATATCCGCAATAACATTCTGTGATATTACCTGAAGGCTATAATGTGTGCAGACCATAACTCCAGATACAAAGCACGACTTGGCGGTGGAGGTTTCATTAACCAATGGGGATTTTGTTAGCGAGATGCTCATGGTTAAAGGTCATGTATGTGCAACAGAAATGTAAAAAGATTCTGTCATGAAAAGGCATCTGCAAAAAAATGTAATTTCAGACTCTGTTTGGGATTTTAGCCCTTTGACAAAGGGTGTAATCATGGCTCAAGACTGTAGGTAAAAAGTAAGGAGTCTTTGGGCAAGGCTCCCTAATGATCCCGGTAACCCATGGAGTGCGCCTTAAGTGGCTGCAGCTCTGGCAATTTGAGGCCCAGGAGAAAAGCGTAATAACATTTGTCTTGTCAGGACAGTGAATCTTGTTACAGACATGTTCCATATTTAACAAAAATCATCTTTGCTTAGAATTGTAATTCAACAAAATATTTTAAATAATAACGCTAATAAAAATAGCATAGAGAAAAATGAGCGTTCACTTAATATCTTGTTGCCTCACCTTAAGAGGCAGTTACTACAAATAAGTTCCTTTAGCTTTCAGTAGCGTTATTCACAAAATGTATTTCATGAATGATCTCACCTTGACCCATGTGCAATTAACTTTTTCTCATGAGATTTTATCTAGGAGATAGTTTTTCATGTTCTCTTTAAAATAAGTTTTCAGCACTTTGTAATTAAAAAAGTACAAAAAAGTAGGCGTATAACATTAACATTCTGCTGAGTATTTGCTTGCATGCTTGTGACGGCATTGTATTGACAAGGTGAACATATCACCAGGTGACAACTCAGGAGAAAAAGTTAATTGCGTATGGGTCCTTAAGTATTAACTCACAATTTGTCTCTGTGTGCCTGTTTGAGATGATGATCTCACCTTATCTAACTTAACCTATGACATATCGCAGTGTTCCCCAACCCCTGTCCTCAAGGCCCACTAAAAGTGCATGTTTGTGGAAATCCACATAGGTAGATAATCAGCTCTGCTGAGACACTAATTACCTCACCTGTGAATGTGTGTGGTTTTCTTCAAAACATGCATTGTTGGTGGGCCTTGAGGACAGGGCTGGGGAACTGTGATATATGGTACCTTATTTTACTTAACCCATAATTTATTTCAGTTGCTCCTGTCGGCCTGGTGATGGGGAACACTGGGTTGTGCTACAGAGCTGACCTTGAGCACCACTGCACTGCTGCCTCACTCCCCCAGGAGGTGTGCACACACCTGTCTCTTACCTGATGTCTGCTGCTAGCTGCGCTAAGGCCAGAAGGGTCACTGGCACTTATTTGATGTCCACTGCTCTCCTCTTCTTCTTCTATTATAGAACATCAGAGTCCTGACAAAAAGCATCTTAATAGCTCCCACTGGGGCTCCCCAGTGGTCCACTAGCTGGACCATAGAGAATCATCCTTTGGTCCAGCGGGTTATAGCACAGCGCTACACTTTGGCTGAGCTTCTGGGTGCCTAGGGCTGAAGCACCTGCAAGTGACCCTTAGAAGCCCAAGGTCAGGTCAAAAGTGAGCATTTTCAAAATTCCAAATCTTCTAATGGCCTCAACAGATTTACCGTTTAAATTAGAACTTTACACTTACCAGAAATCAATTAATGTTTCCCATAGTTTAACACAGCTTAAATGCATACTAAGTAATGATGGTGAAAAAACAGGGGAATGAACAAAGGCGGCTCATCTGCATTGTATGACTCTACAGCAAGAGAATAATTATGGGTCAATGTTTTGTTCACAGGGAACTCACAAATGCAAAATTTGAATTTCTGCTGTGTGCATTTGAATTTGTTTTATGGGCTCGTCTCCCAGAAGAGGTCATTAAATCTACATTAGTCTGATCATTTGCATGTATTAGAATATTCTTTTAATCTGAAGCCTAAAACTCAGTGTACCAATTGCTTTGAGTCAAGCATTTGATTATATAGAAAATCATAAACCTGCTTGCTAGTTGTTGCAATCTCGATAGTAGAGAGATGGTTCTAAGGAGTTTCTTCACTTGAATCTTAAAGAGAACCCGAGGTGGAATTTAATTATATTAGTGGGGCACAGAGGCTGGTTGTGCACACTATCACCAGCCTCTGTTGCCCTATGGTGTGCCCCCACGACCCCCCTGCGATCTGCTGTCCCCTCCGACGTGCTAGCGACACGAAGCGAGCGTCGCCAGCACAATGTTTACCTATGCCTGTCTGTCAGCGCCGCTCCCCCGCCTCCTCTGTATCGGCGCTACCCGCCTGCGTCCCTTCCCTCCAATCAGTGGGAGGGAAGGGACGCGGGCAGGTAGCGCCGATACAGAGGAGGAGGGGGAGCGGCACTAACAGACACCGCATAGGTAAACATTGTGCTGGCGACACGCTGCGTGTCGCTAGCACGGCGGAGGGGACAGCAGATCGCAGGGGGGTCCTGGGGGCACACCATAGGGCAACAGAGGCTGGTGATAGTGTGTACAACCAGCCTCTGTGCCCCACTAATATAATTAAATCCCACCTCGGGTTCTCTTTAAAGGGTCAGTAAAGGGTCATTCCACTCAAAATGGTATTTTATATCTAGGAGGAGTCTGACGAGTTTAGTAACTGGTTGCCTCTTTTGTTTCTTGAGACTCCAGTAGCAATTTCCCCTTGGTAGTGCTGGTCGTGTCTAGGAGAAATCATGGAGAAGCATGTGATTTATCTGACCAGCTGATAGATTTGCAAAGCTCTGATTTAGCACATGATCATGTCTAGCAAATCAGACTTGAATATTTATCCCCTTACCAAACCGAACACATGCTTCTCCATGAGTTCTCCGAGACATAACCATCACTACCTCTTGGTGGAGTTCCATCCTTTTCTATTGGACCATGGCATACACAATACAGCAATAGAGTTTTCCCTTTTCTTGTTCAAGGGGAAGTTTTACTTTAATTAACTAGCACTGGAAATGGTCTGAAAGGCTCAACACACATACCAAACAATCTTGGTTGTTCAATCTCACCACTTTCATGTACTAGAAGAGCTTATCAAACAATCCTTTCAAGGCGTTTTCAAACTGTTGGCCATTATACTACTGTACATAGATTTGATAAATCTATACAACCAAGATTGCATGGTGTGTGTGTGAGCCTAAGATCGGGAAGTGAGCAGCTATGCTACAGCTGTTTTTCTGTTTTCAACAAGGTCTCAATCAACTTTATTCTTAAAGGATACTTGAGGTGACATGTGACATGATGAGATAGACATGGGTATGCACAGTGCCTAGCACACAAATAACTATGCTGTGTTCCTTTTTTTTTCTCTGCCTGAAAGCGTTAAATATCAGGTATGTAAGTGGCTGACTCAGTCCTGACTCAGACAGGAAGTGACTACAGTGTGACCATTACTGATAAGAAATACCAACTATAAAACACTTTCCTAGCAGAAAATGGCTTCTGAGAGCGGGAAAGAGATAAAAAGGGTCAATAGTTCACAGATTTTAGCTCTGGCGTACTTCAATGAGTATGTCATTGAGCAAAAACAATAAACCAGTTAAAACTTAACCACTTGCCGACCGCCCCCAGCCGATGGGCGGCGGCAAAGACTGGGCCTAAACGACCGCAATACGCCCATCGGCGGAGGCGGCGGCGGCGGGCGTGGTTATGCGGCGATCGCGTCATTCGTGACGCGATCAGCCGCCAGCGACTGGCTCCGCCCCCCTCGCGCTATAACCCACCGGCCTTTCAGAAGCGCCGGCGGGTTACTAGCACCCGGATCGCCGCATGTAAAGTGTATAATAGGCTTTGTAATGTATACAAAGCCTATTATACAGGCTGCCTCCTGCCCTGGTGGTCCCAGTGTCCAAGGGACCACCAGGGCAGGCTGCAGCCACCCTAGTCTGCACACAAGCACACTGATTCCCCCCCCCCTGCCCCCTGATTACCCCCCCACCCCTCAGATTCTCCCCAGATCCCCCCCCTGACCCCCCCATGTGTACTGTATGCCTCTATCCCCCTGTAATAACCCACTGATCACCTGTCAATCACCTGTAAATCACCTGTCAATCACCCATCAATCACCCGTCAATAACCCCCTGTCACTGCCACCCATCAATCAGCCCCTAACCTGCCCCTTGCGGGCAATCTGATCACCCACCCACACCAATAGATCGCCCGCAGGTCCGACATCAGATCACCTCCCAAGTGCAGTGTTTACATCTGTTCTCTCCTCTAAACACCCACTAATTACCCATCAATCACCCATCAATCACCCCCTATCACCACCTGTCACTGTTACCCATCAGATTAGACCCTAATCTGCCCCTTGCGGGCACCCAATCACCCGCCCACATGCTCAGATTGCCCTCAGACCCCTCCTTATCAATTCGCCAGTGCATTATTTACATCTGTTCTTCCCTGTAATAACCCACTAATCACCTGTCAATCACCTATCAATCACCCATCAATCACCCCCTGTCACTGCCACCCATCAATAACCCCCTCTCACTGCCACCCATCAATCAGCCCCTAACCTGCCCCTTGCGGGCAATCTGATCACCCACCCACACCAATAGATCGCCCGCAGATCCGTCATCAGATCACCTCCCAAGTGCAGTGTTTACATCTGTTCTCTCCTCTAAACACCCACTAATTACCCATCAATCACCCATCAATCACCCCCTATCACCACCTGTCACTGTTACCCATCAGATTAGACCGTAATCTGCCACTAGGGCACCCAATCACCCACCCACACCCTCAGAACGCCCTCAGACCCCAGCTCTGATCACCTCACCAGTGCATTGCTTGCATCTATTTCCCCCCTCTAATCATACCTTGAGACACCCATCCATCACCTCCTGTCACCACCTGTCACCCCCTAGCACACCTACCCATCAGATCAGGCTCTAATTTGCCCCGTGTGGGCTGCTGATCACTCGGCCAAACCCTCAGATCCCCCTCAGACCCCCTTCCGATCACCTCCCCAGTGCATTGATTGCATCTATTTTCCCCTCTAACCACCCCCTGAGACACCCATCAATCACCTCCTGTCACCCCCCTAGCACTCCTATCCATCAGATCAGGCCCAATACAACCTGTCATATAAAAGGCCACCCTGCTTATGACCGGTTCCACAAAATTTGTCCCCTCATAGACCACCTGTCATCAAAATTTGCAGATGCTTATACCCCTGAACAGTCATTTTGAGAAATTTGGTTTCCAGACTACTCACGGTTTTGGGCCTGTAAAATGCCAGGGCAGTATAGGAACCCCACAAGTGACCCCATTTTAGAAAAAAGACACCCTAAGGTATTCTGTTAGGTGTATGATGAGTTCATAGAAGATTTTTTTTTTTGTCAAAAGTTAGCGGAAATTGATTTTAATTGTTTTTTTCACAAAGTGTCATTTTTCACTAACTTGTGACAAAAAATAAAATCTTCTATGAACTCACCATACACCTAACAGAATACCTTGGGGTGTCTTCTTTCTAAAATGGGGTCACTTGTGGGGTTCCTATACTGCCCTGGCATTTTAGGGGCCCTAAACCGTGAGGAGTAGTCTAGAAAACAAATGCCTCAAAATGACCTGTGAATAGGACGTTGGGCCCCTTAGCGCACCTAGGCTGCAAAAAAGTGTCACACATGTGGTATCGCCATACTCAGGAGAAGTAGTATAATGTGTTTTGTGGTGTATTTTTACACATACCCATGCTGGGTGGGAGAAATCTCTCTGTAAATGGACAATTGTGTGTAAAAAAAAATCAAAAATGTGTCATTTACAGAGATATTTCTCCCACCCAGCATGGTTATATGTAAAAATACACCACAAAACACATTATACTACTTCTCCTGAGTACGACGATACCACATGTGTGACACTTTTTTGCAGCCTAACTGTGCTAAGGGGCCAAAGTCCAATGAGTACCTTTAGGATTTCACAGGTCATTTTGAGACATTTGGGTTCAAGACTACTCCTCACGGTTTAGGGCCCCTAAAATGCCGGGGCAGTATAGGAACCCCACAAGTGACCCCATTTTAGAAAGAAGACACCCCAAGGTATTCCGTTAGGAGTATGGTGAGTTCATAGAAGATTTATTTTTTGTCACAAGTTAGCGGAAATTGGGGTCACTTGTGGGGTTCCTATACTGCCCTGGCATTTTAGGGGCCCTAAACCGTGATGAGTAGTCTAGAATCCAAATGCCTCAAAATGACCTGTGAATAGGACGTTAGGCCCCTTAGCGCACCTAGGTTGCAAAAAAGTGTCACACATCTGGTATCGCCGTACTCAGAAGAAGCAGTATAATGTGTTTTGGGGTGTATTTTTACACATACCCATGCTGGGTGGGAGAAATATCTCTGTAAATAGACAATTGTGAGTAAAAAAAATCAAAAATTGTCATTTACAGAGATATTTCTCCCACCCAGCATGGGTATGTGTAAAAATACACCCCAAAACACATTATACTACATCTCCTTAGTACGGCAGTACCACATGTGTGACACTTTTTTGCACCCTAAGTGCGCTAAGGGGCCCAAAGTCCAATGAGTACCTTTAGGATTTCACAGGTCATTTTGCGACATTTGGTTTCAAGACTACTCCTCACGGTTCAGGGCCCCTAAAATGCCAGGGCAGTATAGGAACCCCACAAATGACCCCATTTTACAAAGAAGACACCCCAAGGTATTCCGTTAGGAGTATGGTGAGTTCATAGAAGATTTATTTTTTGTCACAAGTTAGCGGAAAATGACACTTTGTAAAAAAAAAACAATTAAAATCAATTTCCGCTTACTTGTGACAAAAAATAAAATCTTCTATGAACTCACCATACTCCTAACGGAATACCTTGGGGTGTCTTCTTTCTAAAATGAGGTCATTTGTGGGGTTCCTATACTGACCTGGCATTTTAGGGGCCCTAAACTGTGAGGAGTAGTCTTGAAACCAAATGTCGCAAAATGACCTGTGAAATCCTAAAGGTACTCATTGGACTTTGGGCCCCTTAGCTCAGTTAGGGTGCAAAAAAGTGCCACACATGTGGTATCGCCGTAGTCAGGAGAAGTAGTATAATGTGTTTTGGGGTGTATTTTTACACATACCCATGCTGGGTGGGAGAAATATCTCTGTAAATAGACAATTGTGAGTAAAAAAAATCAAAAATTGTCATTTACAGAGATATTTCTCCCACCCAGCATGGGTATGTGTAAAAATACACCACAAAACACATTATACTACATCTCCTTAGTACGGCAGTACCACATGTGTGGCACTTTTTTGCACCCTAAGTGCGCTAAGGGGCCCAAAGTCCAATGAGTACCTTTAGGCTTTACAGGGGTGCTTACAATTAGGCACCCCCCAAAATGCCAGGAACACACCCCACAAATGACCCCATTTTGGAAAGTAGATACTTCAAGGTATTCAGAGAGAAGCATAGTGAGTCCGTGGCAGATTTCATTTTTTTTTGTCGTAAGTTAGAAGAAATGGAAACTTTTTTTATTTTTTTTTTTGTCACAAAGTGTCATTTTCCGCTAACTTGTGACAAAAAATAAAATCTTCTATGAACTCACCATGAATCTTAGTGAATACTTTGGGATGTCTTCTTTCCAAAATGGGGTCATTTGGGGGGTATTTATACTATCCTGGAATTTTAGCACCTCAAGAAACATGACAGGGTGTCAGAAAAGTCAGAGATGCTTCCAAATGGGAAAATTCACTTTTGGCACCATAGTTTGTAAACGTTATAACTTTTACCCAATCCAATAAATATAGACTGAATGGGGTTTTTTTTATCAAAGACATGTAGTAGAATAACTTTTGCGCTCAATTGTATAGGAAATTTTACTTTATTTGAAAAATGTCAGCACAGAAACTTAAAAAAGTCATTTTTTTGACAAAATTCATGTCTTTTTTGATGAATATAATAAAAACTAAAACTCGCAGCAGCAATCAAATAGCACCAAAAGAAAGCTGTATTAGTGACAAGAAAAGGAGGTAAAATTCATTTAGGTGGTAGGTTGTATGACCGAGCAATAAACCATGAAAGCTGCAGTGGTCTGAATGGAAAAAAAGGCTCTGGTCCTTACGGGGCGAAAAGACTGTGGTCCTCAAGTGGTTAAAAAGTAAATTTAAACATAAGATAAAACTGTGGAATACCTTAAAAAGTCATTTTTAGGAGGAGGAAGATAGATACAATAGTTTTTATCATTAGTTTATTTTCGCCTCGGGTGTTCTTTAAATTGTGTCAATATACTACTGAGTTGAGAGGCAGATCTTATTTTATCATTTACTTTAAAACGCTGTAATGCTCCATTGTGGAAAAAATCTGAATAGTTAACCGATATTTCTTAATACTTTTCCTGCATATCTCACTGGCTGAGCCAGCTTTTACATTTTCCACATCTAGCAATTAAATGCACCCTGCAGACTGCACAGTTTAATAATGTTGTTAGAATCAATATTTTTTTTTTTAAATCAGAGATACTACATTATTAAAAAGTTAGCATCCAAGGCTTTCTACATCAACAATTGTCTAATACCTGTATGGAGACCCCTGATGCCATCTGCTGTGCCACCTTAAAGAGACACTGAAGCGAAAGAAAAAAAAATGATATCATAAATTGGTTATGTAGTACAGTTAAGAAATAAAACATTAGGAGAAGAGACAGAAGTTTAATATTGTTTCCAGTACAGGAAGAGTTAAGAAACTCCAGGTGTTATCTATGCAAAAGAGCCACTGAGCTCCACAACTTTCAAAGTCACAGGGAGCTCTGTCTTCTAAATCTTATCATCTCAAGTGTCTCTAACTGTATTGTTTTTTTTTTTTACCCTGCAGAGGGCAGTTCAAAAGTTTACTAGCCTGCTCTGTAAAATCATTTATAATGCTGAGTGTAATCTGTAAAATGAAAATATTAGAGAATGATGCAATGCTGTAAAAAAAACAAAACTATATAACTGAAAATAAAAATATGAGAATATTTTCTTTGCTACTAATGTTTTAGTAATTATCCGTATTACACAACCAATGCATTATATCATAATGTTTTTCAGTTACAGTGTCTCTTTAAATTGAGATATTCAGTATGACCTCTACAGAAGTAGTGGTAAATGAGTGAAAAATACATTTTCGGCAGACCCCTTCAGATACAAAGTCTTCTTGTACACAACTATCTGGACTATACTACATTCGGGATCAGTAGGCAGATTTTTAAAGTTGGAATTGGACTGTTTTTGCTTATTGACATATTTTTTTCACATATTTATATATATAATTTGCCTTTTACATTTACGTGAATTCACTGGCAGATTTCAGTGCAAAATGCATTGAAGTCAATATCGCCAACTTTAGCAATTGATAGCCATGCTATAATCACCGCTGTTGCTAGGCAAGTTACAGAGAAAAGTGGGAACAAGGTGAAAACATTTTCAAAAAGATATTGTAGTTTTTGAGAAAATTGACCGAAAATGTGCATAGATCTCCAGAAACAGCAGTGAATATCCTGCCAGGACAAGTTGTGATGGTTTTGCTGGGGATTGCAACACTGCTGTATAAGAATCCCTGGCAAATATATGTACCTTATTATATGCATAAAAAATACATTTAAAAATAATGATGTGTGGTCCCCCTGCCAAGTTTCTTTACCCCTTGCCCCAACATGAGTTTCTTTGCCCAGACTAACAGCTAAACCAGCCCACAGGGTCCAAGATAAGGGGGGGGGGGGGGGGGGCAGCAAAGCCTACCTCACTTCCTCAGTGCCCTTGTTGCTCACCACTGCTGGCACTTGGTATAGCAAACCCCGGCAAAGCATAATTCATATGTACCACTGGAGTTTCCAACTAATCCTTTATCAGAGCTATGGGAAACATCCCTGAAGAGGATTCCCATTGGTCTGTTAAGGGACCAATGAGGAGACCCGGTGTACATTTAAAAATGTTTTGCCAGTGCTTGTTATACTTTATAGCAAGCCTCCTGGCTCCTGCGTGACTGCCACCTAGACTGTAGCTGAGATTTGAATTTTATATCACTTTAAATTGAAATTAACTAATAGGGGGTGATGCTTCCATGTGATTCAGTAGTTTAGCTAGTTATCATATTTATGATAACTAGCTAACCCTGCATGGGCTTTTCAAACAGGTTTATTTCTTTTTTAGAAGCAAGCACGAAGATATCCTGCGCTCCAAGTAACTTCTTTAGTTTTTTGTTTATAAGTTCGGTTTCTAATGTGGTTGTGGCTATTTCTATTTTAGATTTCCATTCACTGAATTCATTCATGGTATTATACTTATTAAGATCTACCTCTATATCTGGAATGACTTTACGGACTCTGGCGAGGTTCCGTTCTCGTTGAACCACCACTATCTTCATCCATTTTTCGGTGCATTCAATGGAAGCCTCTTTCCATATTAAGTGTAAATCTGAGTCCAAAAAGTCACAATCCTTTTTGTTCCTCATTCCCCTGGGAGCAATTTGCTCCGTGATGTACTCTGAGAGAAAAGAGGAATCTATCCATTGTGTACTCTCATATCTGCGAGCATTTTCTAATTCTCTAAATAGTGAGATCATATGTGTTCTATTGGTGTGATAATCAAGGTTCTCTGGTGGAGGCTTAGTTTTTCCTTTGGGATGTAAATCAGTAGTGATCCTATTCACTATCTGTTTCATGTTATCGTGTATGTCAGATCTTAATTTATCCCACTTTGAAGAGATCATATTACCCAAATGGGCGACATCCATCTTGATTGTAGTGCAACAATAGTCCGGTGCTGCAGAATGCTGTTCCCAAGGTCAGCAGAAATGTATTTTCACAAGCAAGCACGAAGATATCCTGCGCTCCAAGTAACTGCTGTACACTCAAAGGATGGCTCTCCTTTCACATTCAGCACCCCGCAGCGCTCCGACAAGGGTGATTTGGCAAAAGTACTAAAAGAAGATGAAGCGCGCCATAGTGCATTAAATGTGTAGGAGATTTTATTAACAATTAAAAGTTATACTCACAAACATGAGTGATAAAAATCGCATCTCAGCGGACTGCCAGCCGCTTGCCTCTGCAGTGGGGGATGACGCGCTGTGGCCAGCAGCGCGGTTTCCGATGACTGGGAATCCTCTCACTGGTGGGTGGGCGTGGCTGGAGTGTCAATCGGCGTGTGACGTCATTACGCGTTTCGGCGCTCAGCGCCTTCGTCAGATGACGTCTCACGCCTGCGGAGGGGAACTTATAGCGTCGCTCTAAAGGTCGCCTTGGCGACCAGGAAGCTAAAATAAACTTTATTGTCCAGCGGACAACGGGGGGAGATGTAAGGGCGCAATAGCGCTGTAGGCATATGCCAGGCTTATGACAGACGTAAGGGCACAATAGCGCTGTAGGCTTGTGACAGCGCGTCATTCTCCCCAGTATAAAAACATTGCGTTGGAGGAGCATATATTACCTCAAATGGTCTGGCACAACCAATTACAGTTCAATAATTTACATAAGCAGATCAACATTTTGCATCAGCATACTTAAGCCAAACTAATATAACACATATAGCAAATTTTATAGCACAATAGTGTTAAAAATAAGAGCAATTTCCGGTGACCAAATTGGCCTATTGGGAAGCTGCAGGAATACAATGTTATTGGATTCCGGATGGCTAAATTCCAAACATCATATCTGTTATATAAACCCCATTATAGCAGGATCGAAGGAATTCATATTGATACCTGCCAGATTCTTTATGACATGTTGGGTCATAAATGACAAATCGTTCAATAAAATCATTCTATAAAACGTTCTATAAAACCCCATATTTGGTTGGTATCTGAAAACAACCAACAGGAGAATTCCCTAATGGCCTCTATTTTGGGGGAAGGATTTTTGTATGTATACGGACCGGGGAAATCTAAACAAGCTGGCTTGTAGGGCCAGGTGGTATGGGGGAGGGGGGAAGAGTAGAAGCCGGGGGGGGGGAAGGAAAGGAGGGGGGGGGGAAGAGGGGGGGAAAAGGGGGGGGGAAGGGGGGGGGGCAGGGGAAAGGGAAAAGGGGGGGGAAGGGGGGGAGGGGTTTGGGGGGGAAGGATACGGAGAAGGAGAGGAGGGGGGAGGAAGGTATGGGTTCCCATGGGACTATGTCTTGGCGACCAAGGGAAGGAGAAATAGGATGGAATGGGAAAGGGAAAATTGTTATAAATACAATGTAGGGGAACCTACTATGGACCATGCCTATTATACGGTATACTCACCACCCTCATCTAGTGTACATTTCTGCTATTATTGAGTGAGCTGGAGGGAAGAGAAGGGAGAAGGGAGACACATTAGTGACTGCTGTGCTATAAGATATAAAACATACAGTAAAAAACTCATCACAATAAAAATGCATTACAAATACGTGGATATCTCCAAGCCTTCATTAAGGCCCTTTGGACTGAGAGCATCCAGTTTAAAGATCCAAAAAGTTTCTCGTTCACAGAGCCTCCTGAATCTTTGTCCTTGTAGTAAGTTTCTCGAAATTGTCTCTAGGCCCACTATCTTAAGAGAGTCCACCAAGCTATTATGGCACTCCTTGAAGTGGCGCGGGACACTATGTTTCTCCACTCCATCAAGTATGTTCCTTTTATGCTCCCCCAATCTTTGTCTGAGGGGTCTGGTGGTTCTGCCCACATAAAACTTGGGGCAACTGCAGGTTAAAAGGTACACCACATAATCGCTTCCACAGTTTATAAAGTCTTTCAATTTGTGTACATGGTTACTGCTGTCTGTTACCTCAGTAGCTCTGTGTCTAATGAATGGACAGCACCCACATCTCTTCACATTACACTTATACGTGCCTCTCAGGGAGGGAAACATACTGTCTGGTTTCTTACTTTTCTTTTTGACATTACTTGGGGCTACGGTGTTCTTGATGGACTTTGCTCTTTTGAAAATAACTGCTGGATTTTCTGGAATAAGATCTCTCAGTATAGGGTCCTGTTTCAAAATGGGCCAGTTTTGGATTACTATATTCTTAATCGTTCTAGAAGCTTCCGTATAGGTTGTGATAAATGAAAGGTCAGAATGTGTATTTCTATGGGTTTTTGTGTCTTCTTTAGGTTTAGGTCTGACTTTATACCCTTCAAACACCTGCTTTATATGTTCTGGCTTATATCCCTTCTCAATAAATTTGTTGGAGAGTGTCTCACCTTGCTCCAGATAGTCCTTATCTGAAGTGCAATTGCGTCTAAGCCTGCAAAACTGACTTTTAGGAATATTCTGTATCCACTTCGGGTTGTGGCAACTGGACGCATGTAAGTATGAATTGCCCGCCGTGGGCTTAAAGTGTGTTTTGGAACATATCAGGCCCTCTTCATTTGCAAATAGCTCCAGGTCCAAAAATACTAAACTGCTACTGGAAATAACATGTGTAAAAGTTAAACCAAAGGCATTATTGTTACAGTGGGTCAAAAACTCCTCAAACATCAATTCTTCACATTCCCAAATGAGCAAGATGTCATCTATGTACCTGGTGTAAAACACCAGATTTTTACTGAAAGGGTTGCCGGACCAAATTTGTTGGCTTTCCCAATACGCCATATACAAATTGGCAAAGCTGGGGGCAAAGCCTGCCCCCATCGAAGTTCCACAGATCTGTAAATAAAGTTTGTCCATGAAGCTGAAATAATTGTGTGAAAGGGCAAATTGAAGTAGATCCAGAATAAATTGGCTTTGTGGAATGGGCAGTGTGCAATCTTGGGTAAAAAAGTATTGTACAGCTTCTAAACCCTTTTCATGGGGAATGCTGGTATATAGTGATGCCACATCTAGTGAGGCCCAAAGATAACTCTTTTCCCACTTATAGTTCTGTAGCATGTCCATCACGTGTAGAGAATCCCGAGTATATGCTTGGGAATTCAAAACCAGAGGTTGCAGGAAATAATCTATATAGGATGACACATTTGACAACAGTCCCTCCATCCCAGCTACAATGGGTCTTCCTGGTGGTTGGGTCGTACTCTTATGGATTTTAGAGATTTGGTAAAAATATGGCACTGAAGGGTGGATCGGAGCTAGAAACCTTTTTTCATGTTCATTAACAATGTTGTTCAGATGGGCCTTATTGACCAACTGTTGCAACTCGTTCTTGTATATAGTAGTGGAGTCTATGGGGAGTTGTTGGTATGTTGATACATCTGTTAATAATCTTAGACCTTCTGCCAGATAGTCCACAAAATCCAACACCACAATCCCTCCCCCCTTATCTGCCTGTCTAATGACAATTTCTTCATTATCTGTGAGGTTTTTTAGGGCTTTCTTTTCAGCTCCATTCAGATTGTGATATTTGTTAGGGGGCCCTTTTTTACACACATTCTTAAATTGCTCTAATACTACCTGGTAGTAGGTGTTGACGAATTGGCCTTTGGAATGGGAGGGGTAAAATATTGATTTGGGCCTAAAGTTTGTACGCTTGGTATTGGTGTCGGGTACATATTGCAACCAGTCGTCGTCTATCCCATGTAAGGCATCATCGTTCATTATTTGTATCAATTGGTCATCAAAAATATCTATAGGTTCCACTGTTACGGTCTCCACGTTGTCGTCAGACAATGTGGTAGTGCGGTGTGTCCCTTCTTTTTTGGTGGCAAAGAACCGTTTGAGGGTTAGTGACCTGATGAATCTATGCAAGTCTTTATAGAGTTGAAATTCGTCTGGCTTGGCTGAAGGAGCAAAGTTTAGTCCCTTCCTTAGCAACGACTCTTCATCAGGAGTCAAAATATGGGATGATAGATTAAATATCTTTATAGTGGACTGTTCGTTGATGGTGATTTGACGTTTCTCCTTTCTTTTCTGGATGGCTCTTCCTCCTCTACTTCCCCTTCTACCTCTTCTAATCCTCTTTTTCTTATACTCCCTTGGGTTAGAGGGGGTCCTGACCCTAAAAAATGGTCCTGGCCTGGGTCTCTGACTCCTCCCTCTGGGCTTAAGGCTCTCAAAGGGAGCCCCTTGGTGGTTGAGGACTGGACAGCCTGTGTATGGGCTCCAGATGCCTCATTTCTTATCGCAACAGCATTGCCTCCTGATGCCATTGGTGGTCCTAAGGCTATTTTGGAGATGGCACCCTCCCTCTCTCCCCTCATTCTTTCTTTGAATCTCTCCACATACCCTGATGGGGTGTAGTCATTGTTCCCCGGGTAACTGTTTTTTCTGGGAATTTTATATGGGGTGTTGGGTCTATCGGGGGCTCTCAAGATTTTATTTTCCCTTAGGGGCTTGTTCAAGGTCCCTCTCTTGGCATTATGATAACTCCCCCCTCTGCCTTCACACTGATACTTTCTCCTGTTGGAGTCTGGGGGGTAATCATATTTGTATGGTCGTTTCCGTGTTACACTTGGGGCATGCTGTAACCTCTTAGGTGGAGTTGGTTGATAAGGAGTATTTTGGCGGGGCAATTTCGGTATATCCTTTGGTACTTGATTAAGTCTCTTGTCTATAGGCTCCTTATTTGAATGTCTCGAATGGTATTTACCCCTAGGTGATTGTCTGATGGGCATGGGTAGGCGGTTGGGTAGCATTGCCACCCCAGGTTTCGGTGGTCTCTCACCCCCCTGACCCCACTTAAATATATTTCCATTTGCGTAGTCAGTTCTGTCTCTCTCAAACTTCTTTAGTTTTTTGTTTATAAGTTCGGTTTCTAATGTGGTTGTGGCTATTTCTATTTTAGATTTCCATTCACTGAATTCATTCATGGTATTATACTTATTAAGATCTACCTCTATATCTGGAATGACTTTACGGACTCTGGCGAGGTTCCGTTCTCGTTGAACCACCACTATCTTCATCCATTTTTCGGTGCATTCAATGGAAGCCTCTTTCTATATTAAGTGTAAATCTGAGTCCAAAAAGTCACAATCCTTTTTGTTCCTCATTCCCCTGGGAGCAATTTGCTCCGTGATGTACTCTGAGAGAAAAGAGGAATCTATCCATTGTGTACTCTCATATCTGCGAGCATTTTCTAATTCTCTAAATAGTGAGATCATATGTGTTCTATTGGTGTGATAATCAAGGTTCTCTGGTGGAGGCTTAGTTTTTCCTTTGGGATGTAAATCAGTAGTGATCCTATTCACTATCTGTTTCATGTTATCGTGTATGTCAGATCTTAATTTATCCCACTTTGAAGAGATCATATTACCCAAATGGGCGACATCCATCTTGATTGTAGTGCAACAATAGTCCGGTGCTGCAGAATGCTGTTCCCAAGGTCAGCAGAAATGTATTTTCACAAGCAAGCACGAAGATATCCTGCGCTCCAAGTAACTGCTGTACACTCAAAGGATGGCTCTCCTTTCACATTCAGCACCCCGCAGCGCTCCGACAAGGGTGATTTGGCAAAAGTACTAAAAGAAGATGAAGCGCGCCATAGTGCATTAAATGTGTAGGAGATTTTATTAACAATTAAAAGTTATACTCACAAACATGAGTGATAAAAATCGCATCTCAGCGGACTGCCAGCCGCTTGCCTCTGCAGTGGGGGATGACGCGCTGTGGCCAGCAGCGCGGTTTCCGATGACTGGGAATCCTCTCACTGGTGGGTGGGCGTCGCTGGAGTGTCAATCGGCGTGTGACGTCATTACGCGTTTCAGCGCTCAGCGCCTTCGTCAGATGACGTCTCACGCCTGCAGAGGGGAACTTATAGCGTCGCTCTAAAGGTCGCCTTGGCGACCAGGAAGCTAAAATAAACTTTATTGTCCAGCGGACAACGGGGGGAGATGTAAGGGCGCAATAGCGCTGTAGGCATATGCCAGGCTTATGACAGACGTAAGGGCACAATAGCGCTGTAGGCTTGTGACAGCGCGTCATTCTCCCCAGTATAAAAACATTGCGTTGGAGGAGCATATATTACCTCAAATGGTCTAGCACAACCAATTACAGTTCAATAATTTACATAAGCAGATCAACATTTTGCATCAGCATACTTAAGCCAAACTAATATAACACATATAGCAAATTTTATAGCACAATAGTGTTAAAAATAAGAGCAATTTCCGGTGACCAAATTGGCCTATTGGGAAGCTGCAGGAATACAATGTTATTGGATTCCGGATGGCTAAATTCCAAACATCATATCTGTTATATAAACCCCATTATAGCAGGATCGAAGGAATTCATATTGATACCTGCCAGATTCTTTATGACATGTTGGGTCATAAATGACAAATCGTTCAATAAAATCATTCTATAAAACGTTCTATAAAACCCCATATTTGGTTGGTATCTGAAAACAACCAACAGGAGAATTCCCTAATGGCCTCTATTTTGGGGGAAGGATTTTTGTATGTATACGGACCGGGGAAATCTAAACAAGCTGGCTTGTAGGGCCAGGTGGTATGGGGGAGGGGGGAAGAGTAGAAGCCGGGGGGGGGGAAGGAAAGGAGGGGGGGGGGGGGAAGAGGGGGGGAAAAGGGGGGGGGAAGGGGGGGGGCAGGGGAAAGGGAAAAGGGGGGGGAAGGGGGGGGAGGGGTTTGGGGGGGAAGGATACGGAGAAGGAGAGGAGGGGGGAGGAAGGTATGGGTTCCCATGGGACTATGTCTTGGCGACCAAGGGAAGGAGAAATAGGATGGAATGGGAAAGGGAAAATTGTTATAAATACAATGTAGGGGAACCTACTATGGACCATGCCTATTATACGGTATACTCACCACCCTCATCTAGTGTACATTTCTGCTATTATTGAGTGAGCTGGAGGGAAGAGAAGGGAGAAGGGAGACACATTAGTGACTGCTGTGCTATAAGATATAAAACATACAGTAAAAAACTCATCACAATAAAAATGCATTACAAATACGTGGATATCTCCAAGCCTTCATTAAGGCCCTTTGGACTGAGAGCATCCAGTTTAAAGATCCAAAAAGTTTCTCGTTCACAGAGCCTCCTGAATCTTTGTCCTTGTAGTAAGTTTCTCGAAATTGTCTCTAGGCCCACTATCTTAAGAGAGTCCACCAAGCTATTATGGCACTCCTTGAAGTGGCGCGGGACACTATGTTTCTCCACTCCATCAAGTATGTTCCTTTTATGCTCCCCCAATCTTTGTCTGAGGGGTCTGGTGGTTCTGCCCACATAAAACTTGGGGCAACTGCAGGTTAAAAGGTACACCACATAATCGCTTCCACAGTTTATAAAGTCTTTCAATTTGTGTACATGGTTACTGCTGTCTGTTACCTCAGTAGCTCTGTGTCTAATGAATGGACAGCACCCACATCTCTTCACATTACACTTATACGTGCCTCTCAGGGAGGGAAACATACTGTCTGGTTTCTTACTTTTCTTTTTGACATTACTTGGGGCTACGGTGTTCTTGATGGACTTTGCTCTTTTGAAAATAACTGCTGGATTTTCTGGAATAAGATCTCTCAGTATAGGGTCCTGTTTCAAAATGGGCCAGTTTTGGATTACTATATTCTTAATCGTTCTAGAAGCTTCCGTATAGGTTGTGATAAATGAAAGGTCAGAATGTGTATTTCTATGGGTTTTTGTGTCTTCTTTAGGTTTAGGTCTGACTTTATACCCTTCAAACACCTGCTTTATATGTTCTGGCTTATATCCCTTCTCAATAAATTTGTTGGAGAGTGTCTCACCTTGCTCCAGATAGTCCTTATCTGAAGTGCAATTGCGTCTAAGCCTGCAAAACTGACTTTTAGGAATATTCTGTATCCACTTCGGGTTGTGGCAACTGGACGCATGTAAGTATGAATTGCCCGCCGTGGGCTTAAAGTGTGTTTTGGAACATATCAGGCCCTCTTCATTTGCAAATAGCTCCAGGTCCAAAAATACTAAACTGCTACTGGAAATAACATGTGTAAAAGTTAAACCAAAGGCATTATTGTTACAGTGGGTCAAAAACTCCTCAAACATCAATTCTTCACATTCCCAAATGAGCAAGATGTCATCTATGTACCTGGTGTAAAACACCAGATTTTTACTGAAAGGGTTGCCGGACCAAATTTGTTGGCTTTCCCAATACGCCATATACAAATTGGCAAAGCTGGGGGCAAAGCCTGCCCCCATCGAAGTTCCACAGATCTGTAAATAAAGTTTGTCCATGAAGCTGAAATAATTGTGTGAAAGGGCAAATTGAAGTAGATCCAGAATAAATTGGCTTTGTGGAATGGGCAGTGTGCAATCTTGGGTAAAAAAGTATTGTACAGCTTCTAAACCCTTTTCATGGGGAATGCTGGTATATAGTGATGCCACATCTAGTGAGGCCCAAAGATAACTCTTTTCCCACTTATAGTTCTGTAGCATGTCCATCACGTGTAGAGAATCCCGAGTATATGCTTGGGAATTCAAAACCAGAGGTTGCAGGAAATAATCTATATAGGATGACACATTTGACAACAGTCCCTCCATCCCAGCTACAATGGGTCTTCCTGGTGGTTGGGTCGTACTCTTATGGATTTTAGAGATTTGGTAAAAATATGGCACTGAAGGGTGGATCGGAGCTAGAAACCTTTTTTCATGTTCATTAACAATGTTGTTCAGATGGGCCTTATTGACCAACTGTTGCAACTCGTTCTTGTATATAGTAGTGGAGTCTATGGGGAGTTGTTGGTATGTTGATACATCTGTTAATAATCTTAGACCTTCTGCCAGATAGTCCACAAAATCCAACACCACAATCCCTCCCCCCTTATCTGCCTGTCTAATGACAATTTCTTCATTATCTGTGAGGTTTTTTAGGGCTT
Source organism: Hyperolius riggenbachi (assembly GCF_040937935.1). Classification (NCBI taxonomy): domain Eukaryota; kingdom Metazoa; phylum Chordata; class Amphibia; order Anura; family Hyperoliidae; genus Hyperolius; species Hyperolius riggenbachi. The sequence continues at coordinate 240,931,448 of NC_090652.1, read as the reverse complement.
TCTTTTCAGCTCCATTCAGATTGTGATATTTGTTAGGGGGCCCTTTTTTACACACATTCTTAAATTGCTCTAATACTACCTGGTAGTAGGTGTTGACGAATTGGCCTTTGGAATGGGAGGGGTAAAATATTGATTTGGGCCTAAAGTTTGTACGCTTGGTATTGGTGTCGGGTACATATTGCAACCAGTCGTCGTCTATCCCATGTAAGGCATCATCGTTCATTATTTGTATCAATTGGTCATCAAAAATATCTATAGGTTCCACTGTTACGGTCTCCACGTTGTCGTCAGACAATGTGGTAGTGCGGTGTGTCCCTTCTTTTTTGGTGGCAAAGAACCGTTTGAGGGTTAGTGACCTGATGAATCTATGCAAGTCTTTATAGAGTTGAAATTCGTCTGGCTTGGCTGAAGGAGCAAAGTTTAGTCCCTTCCTTAGCAACGACTCTTCATCAGGAGTCAAAATATGGGATGATAGATTAAATATCTTTATAGTGGACTGTTCGTTGATGGTGATTTGACGTTTCTCCTTTCTTTTCTGGATGGCTCTTCCTCCTCTACTTCCCCTTCTACCTCTTCTAATCCTCTTTTTCTTATACTCCCTTGGGTTAGAGGGGGTCCTGACCCTAAAAAATGGTCCTGGCCTGGGTCTCTGACTCCTCCCTCTGGGCTTAAGGCTCTCAAAGGGAGCCCCTTGGTGGTTGAGGACTGGACAGCCTGTGTATGGGCTCCAGATGCCTCATTTCTTATCGCAACAGCATTGCCTCCTGATGCCATTGGTGGTCCTAAGGCTATTTTGGAGATGGCACCCTCCCTCTCTCCCCTCATTCTTTCTTTGAATCTCTCCACATACCCTGATGGGGTGTAGTCATTGTTCCCCGGGTAACTGTTTTTTCTGGGAATTTTATATGGGGTGTTGGGTCTATCGGGGGCTCTCAAGATTTTATTTTCCCTTAGGGGCTTGTTCAAGGTCCCTCTCTTGGCATTATGATAACTCCCCCCTCTGCCTTCACACTGATACTTTCTCCTGTTGGAGTCTGGGGGGTAATCATATTTGTATGGTCGTTTCCGTGTTACACTTGGGGCATGCTGTAACCTCTTAGGTGGAGTTGGTTGATAAGGAGTATTTTGGCGGGGCAATTTCGGTATATCCTTTGGTACTTGATTAAGTCTCTTGTCTATAGGCTCCTTATTTGAATGTCTCGAATGGTATTTACCCCTAGGTGATTGTCTGATGGGCATGGGTAGGCGGTTGGGTAGCATTGCCACCCCAGGTTTCGGTGGTCTCTCACCCCCCTGACCCCACTTAAATATATTTCCATTTGCGTAGTCAGTTCTGTCTCTCTCAAACTTCTTTAGTTTTTTGTTTATAAGTTCGGTTTCTAATGTGGTTGTGGCTATTTCTATTTTAGATTTCCATTCACTGAATTCATTCATGGTATTATACTTATTAAGATCTACCTCTATATCTGGAATGACTTTACGGACTCTGGCGAGGTTCCGTTCTCGTTGAACCACCACTATCTTCATCCATTTTTCGGTGCATTCAATGGAAGCCTCTTTCTATATTAAGTGTAAATCTGAGTCCAAAAAGTCACAATCCTTTTTGTTCCTCATTCCCCTGGGAGCAATTTGCTCCGTGATGTACTCTGAGAGAAAAGAGGAATCTATCCATTGTGTACTCTCATATCTGCGAGCATTTTCTAATTCTCTAAATAGTGAGATCATATGTGTTCTATTGGTGTGATAATCAAGGTTCTCTGGTGGAGGCTTAGTTTTTCCTTTGGGATGTAAATCAGTAGTGATCCTATTCACTATCTGTTTCATGTTATCGTGTATGTCAGATCTTAATTTATCCCACTTTGAAGAGATCATATTACCCAAATGGGCGACATCCATCTTGATTGTAGTGCAACAATAGTCCGGTGCTGCAGAATGCTGTTCCCAAGGTCAGCAGAAATGTATTTTCACAAGCAAGCACGAAGATATCCTGCGCTCCAAGTAACTGCTGTACACTCAAAGGATGGCTCTCCTTTCACATTCAGCACCCCGCAGCGCTCCGACAAGGGTGATTTGGCAAAAGTACTAAAAGAAGATGAAGCGCGCCATAGTGCATTAAATGTGTAGGAGATTTTATTAACAATTAAAAGTTATACTCACAAACATGAGTGATAAAAATCGCATCTCAGCGGACTGCCAGCCGCTTGCCTCTGCAGTGGGGGATGACGCGCTGTGGCCAGCAGCGCGGTTTCCGATGACTGGGAATCCTCTCACTGGTGGGTGGGCGTCGCTGGAGTGTCAATCGGCGTGTGACGTCATTACGCGTTTCAGCGCTCAGCGCCTTCGTCAGATGACGTCTCACGCCTGCAGAGGGGAACTTATAGCGTCGCTCTAAAGGTCGCCTTGGCGACCAGGAAGCTAAAATAAACTTTATTGTCCAGCGGACAACGGGGGGAGATGTAAGGGCGCAATAGCGCTGTAGGCATATGCCAGGCTTATGACAGACGTAAGGGCACAATAGCGCTGTAGGCTTGTGACAGCGCGTCATTCTCCCCAGTATAAAAACATTGTGTTGGAGGAGCATATATTACCTCAAATGGTCTGGCACAACCAATTACAGTTCAATAATTTACATAAGCAGATCAACATTTTGCATCAGCATACTTAAGCCAAACTAATATAACACATATAGCAAATTTTATAGCACAATAGTGTTAAAAATAAGAGCAATTTCCGGTGACCAAATTGGCCTATTGGGAAGCTGCAGGAATACAATGTTATTGGATTCCGGATGGCTAAATTCCAAACATCATATCTGTTATATAAACCCCATTATAGCAGGATCGAAGGAACTCATATTGATACCTGCCAGATTCTTAACATGTTGGGTCATAAATGACAAATCGTTCAATAAAATCATTCTATAAAACGTTCTATAAAACCCCATATTTGGTTGGTATCTGAAAACAACCAACAGGAGAATTCCTTAATGGCCTCTATTTTGGGGGAAGGATTTTTGTATGTATACGGACCGGGGAAATCTAAACAAGCTGGCTTGTAGGGCCAGGTGGTATGGGGGAGGGGGGAAGAGTAGAAGCCGGGGGGGGGGGGAAGGAAAGGAGGGGGGGGGAAGAGGGGGGGGGAAAGGGGGGGGGCCCGGGGAAAAGGGAAAAAGGGAAAAGGGGGGGGAAGGGGGGGGTTTGGGGGGGAGGGATAGGGAGAAAGAGAGGAGGGGGGAGGAAGGTATGGGTTCCCATGGGACTATGTCTTGGCGACCAAGGGGAGGAGAAATGGGATGGAATGGGAAAGGGAAAATTGTTATAAATACAATGTAAGGGAACCTACTATGGACCATGCCTATTATACGGTATACTCACCACCCTCATCTAGTGTACATTTCTTCTATTATTGAGTGAGCTGGAGGGAAGAGAAGGGAGAAGGGAGACACATTAGTGACTGCTGTGCTATAAGATATAAAACATACAGTAAAAAACTCATCACAATAAAAATGCATTACAAATACGTGGATATCTCCAAGCCTTCATTAAGGCCCTTTGGACTGAGAGCATCCAGTTTAAAGATCCAAAAAGTTTCTCGTTCACAGAGCCTCCTGAATCTTTGTCCTTGTAGTAAGTTTCTCGAAATTGTCTCTAGGCCCACTATCTTAAGAGAGTCCACCAAGCTATTATGGCACTCCTTAAAGTGGCGCGGGACACTATGTTTCTCCACTCCATCAAGTATGTTCCTTTTATGCTCCCCCAATCTTTGTCTGAGGGGTCTGGTGGTTCTGCCCACATAAAACTTGGGGCAACTGCAGGTTAAAAGGTACACCACATAATCGCTTCCACAGTTTATAAAGTCTTTCAATTTGTGTACATGGTTACTGCTGTCTGTTACCTCAGTAGCTCTGTGTCTAATGAATGGACAGCACCCACATCTCTTCACATTACACTTATACGTGCCTCTCAGGGAGGGAAACATACTGTCTGGTTTCTTACTTTTCTTTTTGACATTACTTGGGGCTACGGTGTTCTTGATGGACTTTGCTCTTTTGAAAATAACTGCTGGATTTTCTGGAATAAGATCTCTCAGTATAGGGTCCTGTTTCAAAATGGGCCAGTTTTGGATTACTATATTCTTAATCGTTCTAGAAGCTTCCGTATAGGTTGTGATAAATGAAAGGTCAGAATGTGTATTTCTATGGGTTTTTGTGTCTTCTTTAGGTTTAGGTCTGATTTTATACCCTTCAAACACCTGCTTTATATGTTCTGGTTTATATCCCTTCTCAATAAATTTGTTGGAGAGTGTCTCACCTTGCTCCAGATAGTCCTTATCTGAAGTGCAATTGCGTCTAAGCCTGCAAAACTGACTTTTAGGAATATTCTGTATCCACTTCGGGTTGTGGCAACTGGATGCATGTAAGTATGAATTGCCCGCCGTGGGCTTAAAGTGTGTTTTGGAACATATCAGGCCCTCTTCATTTGCAAATAGCTCCAGGTCCAAAAATACTAAACTGCTACTGGAAATAACATGTGTAAAAGTTAAACCAAAGGCATTATTGTTACAGTGGGTCAAAAACTCCTCAAACATCAATTCTTCACATTCCCAAATGAGCAAGATGTCATCTATGTACCTGGTGTAAAACACCAGATTTTTACTGAAAGGGTTGCCGGACCAAATTTGTTGGCTTTCCCAATACGCCATATACAAATTGGCAAAGCTGGGGGCAAAGCCTGCCCCCATCGAAGTTCCACAGATCTGTAAATAAAGTTTGTCCATGAAGCTGAAATAATTGTGTGAAAGGGCAAATTGAAGTAGATCCAGAATAAATTGGCTTTGTGGAATGGGCAGTGTGCAATCTTGGGTAAAAAAGTATTGTACAGCTTCTAAACCCTTTTCATGGGGAATTCTGGTATATAGTGATGCCACATCTAGTGAGGCCCAAAGATAACTCTTTTCCCACTTATAGTTCTGTAGCATGTCCATCACGTGTAGAGAATCCCGAGTATATGCTTGGGAATTCAAAACCAGAGGTTGCAGGAAATAATCTATATAGGATGACACATTTGACAACAGTCCCTCCATCCCAGCTACAATGGGTCTTCCTGGTGGTTGGGTCGTACTCTTATGGATTTTAGGGATTTGGTAAAAATATGGCACTGAAGGGTGGATCGGAACTAGAAACCTTTTTTCATGTTCATTAACAATGTTGTTCAGATGGGCCTTATTGACCAACTGTTGCAACTCGTTCTTGTATATAGTAGTGGGGTCTATGGGGAGTTGTTGGTATGTTGATACATCTGTTAATAATCTTAGACCTTCTGCCAGATAGTCCACAAAATCCAACACCACAATCCCTCCCCCCTTATCTGCCTGTCTAATGACAATTTCTTCATTATCTGTGAGGTTTTTTAGGGCTTTCTTTTCAGCTCCATTCAGATTGTGATATTTGTTAGGGGGCCCTTTTTTACACACATTCTTAAATTGCTCTAATACTACCTGGTAATAGGTGTTGACGAATTGGCCTTTGGAATGGGAGGGGTAAAATATTGATTTGGGCCTAAAGTTCGTATGCTTGGTATTGGTGTCGGGTACATATTGCAACCAGTCGTCGTCTATCCCATGTAAGGCATCATCGTTCATTATTTGTATCAATTGGTCATCAAAAATATCTATAGGTTCCACTGTTACGGTCTCCACGTTGTCGTCAGACAATGTGGTAGTGCGGTGTGTCCCTTCTTTTTTGGTGGCAAAGAACCGTTTGAGGGTTAGTGACCTGATGAATCTATGCAAGTCTTTATAGAGTCGAAATTCGTCTGGCTTGGCTGAAGGAGCAAAGTTTAGTCCCTTCCTTAGCAGCCAAGGCGACCTTTAGAGCAACGCTATAAGTTCCCCTCCGCAGGCGTGAGACGTCATCTGACGAAGGCGCTCAGCGCCGAAACGCGTAATGACGTCACACGCCGATTGACACTCCAGCGACGCCCACCCACCAGTGAGAGGATTCCCAGTCATCGGAAACCGCGCTGCTGGCCACAGCGCGTCATCCCCCACTGCAGAGGCAAGCGGCTGGCAGTCCGCTGAGATGCGATTTTTATCACTCATGTTTGTGAGTATAACTTTTAATTGTTAATAAAATCTCCTACACATTTAATGCACTATGGCGCGCTTCATCTTCTTTTAGTACTTTTATTTCTTTTTTAGACCTGCTACTGGGGCTTTGGGCCATTGATGGATTGCCACTTCTATCGATTGAGATTTTCCATCTTTTCTGATCAATAGTATTAATCAATTTTCCACAAAGTTTAAAAATATCACCTAGGAGAAAACTGAGGAGAAAAACGTTAATTGCATACAGGCCGATATCTCTTCTTTTTCATTTTACTTGTGGTCACACACTTATAATATTTGCTGTACATCTGCTGCAGATTCTACTTTCCGAGAGTAAAACTGCACTGAATCCCTTTGGTATATTTTACAAGAATTTCATATTTCTACAGAATAAACCATTTGAAGGATTTTTATAGCATATTTTTAAACATTCATCATTACCAACCACAGATGAGATTCATAATCATATCATTTTGTCGTTAATTACGTTAATGATGATGTAATAACATGGAATATTCCATACAGGAAATTGCAGCAACTTGAGTGTGTGAGGCTGTAGCAGAGCTTGGCAGGCGATGTTACGAGTAAGGAGACTTTTACGATGAAGAATGGTAAAGCATTAAAATGTAAAACTGAAGCAATAAAGTGGTAAAAAGCTCCTGATACATCTAATTTACTTTTCTTACTGCTGGCAAGGAAGACTGGCAGAAGTTTATCATTTGATTATGATATAGAAGTGGAAAGAGAGTGAGAAAGGTATTCTATGCTAATTTCACCTTCAGAAAATGGGAAGCAAAATGAACTGGCTACTTGGCCATATAATTCCATAAACCTAATGCGTTACTACGATTAGCAAGAGTTACCATGTTTCCCCAAAAATAAGACACTGCCTTTTATTAATTTTACCCCAAAAGATGTGCTAGGGCTTATATAGCCCATATAGGCCCATATACCTAGATGTGCTCCCCTGTAGTCAGATGTGCCCCCAAGTGTCCCATCCCCAGCAGCAGCCCCCAGCCCAGTATAGCCGTTCCCTCCCTCCCTCTGCAAATTGGTGAGCGGAGCATTACAGCAGAAGAAACTCATCAGCCTCCAATGTACCATCATTAACGTCTCTCCTCAGCATCGCCCAGCTTCCTCCCCTTGACAACAATGGCACCATATAATCAGGGCCGGCCCTAGACTTTTTGCCGCCTGAGGCAAATTTATAAAAAAAAAGTGACGTCAGTGGAGCGCACGCTGGAACGCGGATAAGGTGAGTCCTCCCCGCCCATGCATCTTACTATTGGGCATCGGCTGCTTCCTATTACAGCTGGAGGGGAGCGCAGATCGGGGGACCCAGGCGAGGGAGGGGGGTCCGACCCCCCCTCCCCACCGCTAGGCCCTATACCCCCGTCCTGCCCGCTACCCCTCCGCACCCACGGACGGGTGGGTGCCGCCCCTAGAAGTTTGCCGCCTGAGGCAAACGTTTCACCCCGCCTCATGAGCGGGCCGGCCCTGCATATAATGCATCGGTACATGTATGCATCACATGACTAGAGCCGCGATTGTCAAGGAGAGGAAGCTAGATGCTTCTGAGGAGAGACGTTAACACTGGCACATTGGAAGCTGGTGAGTTTCTTCTGATGTAATGCTCCACTCGCCACTCTGTAGAGAGAGGGAGGAAAGAAGGGGGTACATTGAGTGGCCAGTGTGCCCCCTTCCCCCCCCTTGGAATGCTGCAGCCCCAGGCCAATCCGCACCTGATAGAGCTAGGGCTTATTTTCAGAGGAGGGCTTATATTTCAAACATGAGACCTTGGTGCAGTTGCAATTTCTGCATTCCCTATTGCTAGTGTAATGGCTCTGCCTCTGACACAGGAGACCAGGGTTAAAATCTTGGCTCTTCATGTTCAGTAAGGCAGCACCTATTCAGCAAGGAGTCCTTGGGCTAGACTCCCTAACACTGCTACTGCCTGTAGAGTGTGCTCTACTGGCTGTAGCTCAACTGCTTTGAGTCCACCAGGAGAAAAGTGCAATATAAATGTTATTTGTTTTGTCTTGCTACGCCTTTGATCACTGCTTTGGTTAAGAGAGCAGATGTGTCGTATGGCCTAATTCACTAATATTCACAGTGTGTTGCAGCTAAAAAGAAACATTTACTTCTAAAACAATGCCGCCAAATATTTTCATGAGGTACATGGAAGGGATATGACTGGCTTCTTTTTTCGGGGAATAGAGGAGATTGTACCTTATAAGAGACGGGGAGACCATTATAACAAACACAGAACATTTATATCGTGCTTTTCTCCTGGCGGACTCAAAGCGCCAGAGCAGCAGCCACTAGGACGCGCTCTATAGGCAGTAGCAGTGTTAGGGAGACTTGCCCAAGATCTCCTACTGAATAGGCGCTGGCTTACTGAACAGGCAGAGCCGAGATTCGAACCCAGGTCTCCTGTGTCAGAGGCAGAGCCCTTAACCATTACACTATCCAGCCAGAGGTTACTTAAGAGGGAAGCCATGTGGATCTTCCACATTGGCACCAGATTTCCATGTGGCCTTAAAGAGGAACTGTCGCGAAAATCTTTTTATTTAAAACACATACAAATAAGAAGTACATTTCTTCCTGAGTAAAATGAGCCATAAATTACTTTTCTCCTATGTTGCTGTCACTTCACTTACAGTAGGTAGTAGAAATCTGACATTACCGACAGATTTTGGACTAGCCAATCTTCTCATAGGGGGGTTCTCAGGGTTTTCTTTATTTTTAAAAGCACTTAGTGAATGGCAGTTACTCTAACCAACTGCCAAAATAGTGTGCAGTGAGCAGGGAGGCTGGCGAGCATCTGTGTATAAAGATTTATCAGGGAATGTCTTTATAAAGAATAAAGGCCATGCTGAGAATCCCCTATGGAGAGATGGATTAGCCCAAAATCTGTCGGTAATGTCAGATTTCTACTACCTACTGTAAGTGACAGCAACATAGGAGAAAAGTAATTTATGGCTCATTTTATTCTGGAAATGTACTTCTTATTTGTATGTGTTTTCAATTTTAAGATTTTCGCGACAGTTCCTCTTTAAGGCCAAATGCTAACAATATTGTTTTTCCCCCTCCTCTCCCCCTTCTCTTTCTCTATTATGTGTGCTCTCTGTGTGTAAGCGTCCACTATTACATCCTATGGAAGCTCTCTATACTATATTGTCTTACCTATTTATATTTATTTTCATGATTGTGTCTGTATTGTGTAAGAAGTGTCTGGAGTGCGGCGTTGCCGGCTGTCATAATGATGTTATATAACTTTTTAGTCTTTCTCTATATTTTTTGTTTTGGTTAAATGTTCTGTCCGCACCCCCTTGTGGGTTTGTTGTTGACTGGCACCCCTGCCTCAGACCTATATATATGTTTTAAATGCCATTGTCAACCAGCTACTGTATGACTGAGAACTAGAGGGTATGAAACATGTCAGCTGTGTGATGCTATGAATTTTTGAAAACATCCAATAACAAAGTAGTCTCGTTTAGACCAGTGCGGACTGTCCTTTTTTCTACTGTTGTCGGCTGAGTTTTGCTAACCGGGTTGAGCATGGTCCAGGGACTGTGTGGGGTGAAGCCGTATGCACCACTTTTTGCATATTTGTAAAACAAAACTTGTAACATACATAATTACAAATAGACATCAGTTTATAAGTTGTAAACCTTCCAAAAACGACATATATTCTACTGAAATCTAGTACAGGGTCCCTTTAATTGTTGCATTGGTTGTCCAAAAATGTCAAATTAGGCCAATGCTAAAGAGATGTCCTGTTTATGGCTGCTTTGACTTGTTTACTCACTGAAAGCCTTTCTGTTTTACTCATGATAAAATGATCCGCACTTAAAAATAAAATATTGCAGAACCTGTATTATTTATTAAACTGTATAAAAAAGGCAGTATAGGCTATCCAAAGTTATATTCTTAAAAGGCTTTCAGGAGAACGACCTTGAGCCAGCAAGACAAGGTCACAAGCAGACGGAATACACAAATAAGGTTACATTCTACTCCTCCATAAAAAATATAGCAATAACAGCTGTCCCATTTTATTTATCAGCTCTGGAGAAGTGAATCTGACTTTGTCCATAGAAATATGTGCGCCACAGACAGGGTGCATTAAAAGTAAATTGTATGTGTTGTCAGCATTGTTTCTGGTTAGAGACGACATTTTGCAATTTGTTCTATAACACCACACCACACGTCACCTTAATTTCTGTGATATTGTGCTCTCATTATGAAAGAACTTCCATTTGACTCTCAGGAAGTAAAAGACAGAGTAATCATTTATTTTAGAAAATGAGATACTTGAGACATTTATTGCTTTCATAGAGGGAAGCTCCAGTGAAAATATGTTTTCAAATAGTTGTAATTTTCCTCCGTACACATAGCTTTTCATTCTATGATAGTTTTCATTCCATATACACAAGAGATAAAGGCTACATTCACACTTAATACATTTGCATATGAGTTTTCTAATGCATGATGTGCATTTTTTTTTCAATAAAGTTTTTATTGAAGTAAACATCATCCAAGTACATACATCTATGCTATCAATAGTAATAACCATGTATGATACAAAAAAAAAATGAATTACATTAACATAATGCATAAACAGCATCTGACGCATAACCTCTTAATTTTCGTTACAATGATGCATAGATGTGTACAGTAGCTTATAATGCAATCTACTAATAAGCTTAACTTGACCAATGACAAACAGTCTGGCTTTGCTATAATCACTCAGCTATAATGATTCCTGAGAAAAGCCAGACTGAATGCTCAGTCAGGGAATGGAACATGGCTGATAAGAAGAAAGCTGAACAGTTAAAAATGAGAGCAGGGTAGGTGTTTTCTCTAATGTTCCCACTGATAGATATGGTAAAATACATGAGGGTGCTTCGTCTCTGGTTCACTTTAAGTGGGTAGAACCTTTTCAGAAACAACCATAAAAAGGTACTCAGTGCCCCTAAAGAGTATAACATCTTAAAAGAACTTCATCTGAGTTTCAACTACCAGACTAGCTGTGGATTGACTGTACCTCAAGGTTAGAGAAGTTGCATTAGGCCACTACATACTGTAAACCCCACATACCTATAGAGCTTTTAGCCAGTAGCAATAGAAGGCTTTTCAGAAGTCTCCTATCACAGCCTGTGTGAAGGAAATGCCTTGTGTAACATGTCCCTGCTTCAAAGTCAGCGTTGAATGCAGGAATGCACCATGTAGTTAGATGCCACTTCTCTGTCACTATTCACAGAGGAATGATTTAATGTTTGTTTCTGCCCTGCCCACACACACTGCTTTCTCACAGATCACATGAGAACAGCCAAGATATTTTTCAGCTACAGGGAAAGGATCTGAAGAGAAGGATACTTACTTTTTTCCTGTTCTTGGATGCTTACACCCACCATTCAGAATGAGCTCTTCCTGGCTGTAATCTTGGCTGTTTACTGTAATGATCGCTGCTGCAGCAGCTATTGCTGGAAGTAGTGCTGCAGCTCAGGCAGTTCTGATCTATTTCCATGCAAGTTGCATAGCTTTGTCTGTCTTTCCCTGCTGTCAGCTTGTGACTGATTATCATTCACCTGTGTGGGAATCTGCATGTCTGTTCCCATTGGATGACCTCAGTATAAAGATCTGCTTCCTGCAGGGTTTCCTTGGGTTTTCATAGCTTCAGCTTAAGCCTGCCTTGCTGTCGCTTTAGCCCCCGATCGTGGTTCTTGTTAAAGATACTTTGCTGGTCTTTGCATCATATATTGGTTCATTGCCAATATATATGCATACCAGCACGTTTATTATTTTCCTTGTATTTGTGTTACGTTGCTATATCAGTGTCGCTGATGTATACGTACACGAACTGTTTATATCCTGTGTGCAGTTAGTCAGCTTCCAGCACGTTTTGGTAGGTTGCGCGTACCGTGACCACCCGTGCTGAGGTAGTTACCCTGCTCCTGGTTCTGTTTGTGGATTGCGTTCATCTCTGCGAAGAGATAACGAATCCTTCTGAATCCTGTTCTGTTACCGTTTGTGGATTGCGTTCATCTCTGCGAAGAGATAACGAATCCTTCTGAATCCTGTTCTGTTACCGTTTGTGGATTGCGTTCATCTCTGCGAAGAGATAGCGAATCCTTCTGAGTCCTGTTCCCTGTGTTACTCCATTCCTAGTCAGCGTTCCTGCTTATGTCATATATCGGTTCATTGCCGATATATACATATGTTAGTCAGACGTTACAAATAGTTTCATTGATAGCTGTAATTGTAATACGCTAGGAAAACATACTTATTGTATATTTATCTGTGTTACGTTCATCTATCTTAATCCTGCTATTTTCTGACTATCCTGTCCTGTCTTTGTGAGGCACGCCATCGCCGCATCGCATTGGCTGCCTCATTCCAGTCTGTCTGGTTTTGGACGCTTGCTGTCGCTAAGTAGCCGCTAGCTAGCAAGCGTTCATTCTGTCTACCTGTCCTGATCTCCTCAGTTCTGGTTTATGCGCTCAGCGCTACTTTGCGCTGAGACGTTATAACGAAAGCATTGTTTGTGGCTGTCAGATCTGCACCGGCTCTGTGCGCCACAATCTCCTATTGGAGTCAGTCCTCCCCTCCACTATACTAGGGATAGCCTGTTTCCTTGTGCTGGTGTGTGTACCTCCTCCACGCCAGCTCATGCGTTGCATGCTGACTGTGGAGAATACACCACCAAGCCTTACATTATGAAAACCCCATTACCAATCCCCATTGTGGGGGGGATTCCCAGAAAGTATGACACTGTTAATTATGGTTCCTGTTCCTTTAAGAAATTTGAAGAACTTAGCTCTGAAACAGAAAATGAGTTTTTCTCTGAATGTGCCAGGTTCCTGGCCAATCCTGATCTCCAAGCGACTCCTGTTTCAACCTGGGCACTCCAACTAAGTTATATTTTGTTTAAAGGGGAATTATTCCAGTGGGCATTTGATGTTCTCAATCATTCCGATTTGAAAGATAGACCGCTGGAATTTCTAGCGTTTGTGATCCATAACTGGTTGCGCATAGATCCATTGCCTTTTCCTCTAAATGAACTCCTGGCAGCAGGCCAATCAGCTGCTCCTTCAATTGCTTGCAAGAATGAGCAGCAAGCAGAAAGTGTTACTGATAATTTTCCTGCAGCTTTGAATAAATCACCAAAAACCGCAAGGTCAAAGGCAAAACGCAAACGTTCTAAGAAACGTGTCCAATCTGCAGAATCGTTATCCTTAGCGACTGAGACCTATAATGAGATTCTGCCATTAACAGATAATGAAATGCAATTGTCTTTCAGGGGAGTTTAATGGACTTATGAAACTACTAATGAACTTTCCTCCCTGGCTAGGGAAAATAAAGATTTTTGTTTAAAAGAATTATCTGAGTATGATTATGATGAGATATTACAGAGTATTGAACAAATCAACTTATTTGTGAACCAAGGGAAGTTTGCATACACTACAGTTCAACACTTGCTACAGGTATTGGAGATTCTTAAGAATAAGGAATCTGCCAATCACCTGCTAATTAACCCTATACATGTGCCTGCCACAATCATATCTGCAAACCATGATCTGCCTGTTAAGTATGCTTGGAATCCTCCATTTGAGAAAGGAGAGATGGAAGCTCTGGTCAATGAATGGAAGAATGATTCAAGTTCATTTTGTCAATTTTACAGTGCAAAAAGTGAATTGGTATTGAATGCATGCATTAAGTCTGCCTATAACCTAATAAAAACTGGTGTGTGTGAGTATGACTTTGTGGCTCCATTGATTGATGTGTGGGAACTGATTTTGGATGATTTTTTTGTGACTCCGAATTCGCAAATTTGGCGTTCTGACCCGCCTGCTTCAGCACCTTTGGCTGATTCAGCAGGTGATTCGGAGCTCTTTTTGTGTGAAATTGAAGTTCCTGCAATTCCACCCTGTACCATGGATAACTCAGTGTTACTTCCCAGTAAAACAGAAGCCACTGATACATTCTTAACCTTGCCCTGCGCAAATTTCTCAGCAGAGAATCCAGAGGTCCTGCTGACTTCCGAGTCCAGCCTAGCCAGTACTCATGACTCTTTGTTTAGTGAAACAGACACCAGAAAAATCTTGCCTGTCTCTGCAAACACTTCTGCAGAAATTACCTGTGTTAATAAAGTTGAACTCCTGTCTGATCCAGCAGATGCGCAAACATTGTGTCTTGATCTTCCTGTTTCTACACCTCGCTCTAGTTTCGTGAATAGCTCAGTTCATCTGCTATGTGAACCTGAAATCGCAGAATTATTACCTTGTTCAGAAAATTTTCCAATAAATTTGCCCTGTACCATGAATTGTGCAGTAGATCTCTCCAATGAAACTCAGGTCACAGGATCATTATGCTGTCCAGCAGGTGCTTCCATGGTTTTGCCCTGCAATATGGACTGTTCAGTGATCCTGTCCAGTGAAGCTGTGGTCGCAGAGTCTTATGCTTCACCCAGTATTTTGGATACTTTAAACCCTCTAGCAGAGGAGGCTGAAGCACTGCTTACCTCAGTTGGTGTTGCAGTAATATTCACTTGTCTAGCAGCTGTTTTGGAATTACAGTCTGCTCTAATAAAACTTGATGAATTTCTGCCCAGCAAAGCAGAAGCCATTGAAATATTGTCCTCGTCAGCAAGTGTGTCAGATACCTTGCCCTGTACACAGTCTGATTTAACCAATGTTGTTGAGTCCCTCTCCAGTGTTGTAACAGCCGAGGAACTCCAGCCCTGTCCTCTGAATGTTTCAGAAGTCTTGCCCTGTAACATGGATAATTCTGATTCTCTGGTCAAAATAATAGAAATCTCAGAATTTCAGTCCGGTCTGATGAGTGTTCCTGAAACCCAGCTCTGTATCCTGAAAGATTCTAGTTCTCTGGCCGCTGTGGCAGAGGTTCCAGAGTCCCCTTCCTGTCCAGGGAATTCCTCAGTTTTGCCTAGTCCAGTGGGGGCTGCTGCAATACTGACTTGTTCTGCAGCGCCTCATGAGCTCCAATCCAGTGTATTAAATGAGTCTCTGTCCAGTCCAGAGGTAGTTGTGGAGTCCCTGTCTGGTTCAGTGCATACATCAGAAGATTTGTCCTGTCTGGTTAGTGCCCCTGAATCTGATTTGTTACTGACTTTGCTGGAATCAGCGACATCTAAGTCTGATCCTGCATTCTCGTGTAAAAATCCAGTAGTTGCGAAGTCTAGTCATGATGATTTTTTTTTGGCCAGTCCTGGTTTTGGTCCTGTCTTGGCTGACCCTGAGGCTCACAGTTCCTTGACATGCCCAGAGGTTTCTCTTGTGCCAGTGTGCCCAGATGTTCTTTGTGTGCCAGAATGCCCAAGTGTGTTTAAGGTGTTAGCGTGCTCTGATGCTTCCTTAGTGGGAACACGTTCTGATGTTGCCAGTCTGCCTGCATGCCCAGAGATGGTTCTGGTCCCTGAAAGCCCTGATATTGATGTTTGTCCTTGTGGCCCTGACTCGGGAATTGCCCTAGGTTCCATAGGGGTTCTTGATAGTTCTCCATGTGAGCCTAAAGGGCATTCTGACCTATGGGGATCTCTTTGGAGCTTCAAGGTGTTCTGGGAGGTCTCTGAGAAAACTTGTCCTGGTGCCTTGGACTGGTTCAACAGTGGGTTTTGTGTTGGTAAAGACAGTACCGGTGGGCATTGCAAAGGCTTTGGCGTTTCTGAACGGTTCCTGGAAGGCGGTGGGTATCGCTCAGGGAGTTTCGGAGGGCTTTCTTCTGGAAATCATGGTTCTGATGGGTGTCACACTGGGGCTTGTAGTACTGATGGGCATGGTTCTGTAGGTTCTGGTTCTGATGGGTCCAGTCTTGTGGGGACTGATTCTGGAATTCGGTCTTGCCGGGCTGTCCCGGTCATCATGAATTATCAGTCAGACTGTTTTGTTGGAAATTTCAGTTTTGAAAAGCGTCTGGAATCCACTTTTAAAGGCGGGGGTACTGTAATGATCGCTGCTGCAGCAGCTATTGCTGGAAGTAGTGCTGCAGCTCAGGCAGTTCTGATCTATTTCCATGCAAGTTGCATAGCTTTGTCTGTCTTTCCCTGCTGTCAGCTTGTGACTGATTATCATTCACCTGTGTGGGAATCTGCATGTCTGCTCCCATTGGATGACCTCAGTATAAAGATCTGCTTCCTGCAGGGTTTCCTTGGGTTTTCATAGCTTCAGCTTAAGCCTGCCTTGCTGTCGCTTTAGCCCCCGATCGTGGTTCTTGTTAAAGATACTTTGCTGGTCTTTGCATCATATATTGGTTCATTGCCAATATATATGCATACCAGCACGTTTATTATTTTCCTTGTATTTGTGTTACGTTGCTATATCAGTGTCGCTGATGTATACGTACACGAACTGTTTATATCCTGTGTGCAGTTAGTCAGCTTCCAGCACGTTTTGGTAGGTTGCGCGTACCGTGACCACCCGTGCTGAGGTAGTTACCCTGCTCCTGGTTCTGTTTGTGGATTGCGTTCATCTCTGCGAAGAGATAACGAATCCTTCTGAATCCTGTTCTGTTACCGTTTGTGGATTGCGTTCATCTCTGCGAAGAGATAACGAATCCTTCTGAATCCTGTTCTGTTACCGTTTGTGGATTGCGTTCATCTCTGCGAAGAGATAGCGAATCCTTCTGAGTCCTGTTCCCTGTGTTACTCCATTCCTAGTCAGCGTTCCTGCTTATGTCATATATCGGTTCATTGCCGATATATACATATGTTAGTCAGACGTTACAAATAGTTTCATTGATAGCTGTAATTGTAATACGCTAGGAAAACATACTTATTGTATATTTATCTGTGTTACGTTCATCTATCTTAATCCTGCTATTTTCTGACTATCCTGTCCTGTCTTTGTGAGGCACGCCATCGCCGCATCGCATTGGCTGCCTCATTCCAGTCTGTCTGGTTTTGGACGCTTGCTGTCGCTAAGTAGCCGCTAGCTAGCAAGCGTTCATTCTGTCTACCTGTCCTGATCTCCTCAGTTCTGGTTTATGCGCTCAGCGCTACTTTGCGCTGAGACGTTATAACGAAAGCATTGTTTGTGGCTGTCAGATCTGCACCGGCTCTGTGCGCCACAATCTCCTATTGGAGTCAGTCCTCCCCTCCACTATACTAGGGATAGCCTGTTTCCTTGTGCTGGTGTGTGTACCTCCTCCACGCCAGCTCATGCGTTGCATGCTGACTGTGGAGAATACACCACCAAGCCTTACATTTACATTAGAGACTGTTTACTTTGCAGAGACGAGGCACACAGAAGTGGTCATACATTTTATATTCAGACAGGCGCGGGGTCAGGACCTGAGGACTGAGTTTACTATGGCCAGAGGTTTACAATATCAGCGTTTACTATAAAGAGATTCTACTGTATATTGCATTGTATAGGATATTGTGATGTATTTAGTGTAGAATGCTGCATCCAAGAGAAAGAGAAAGAAAAATTTAAAATAAGGTACTCACACACCAGAGTAGCCACCAAGACAGGCAGGGCAGGTATTGACCCAGTCCTCGCTCTAGTATCTCACACTCCAATAAAAACAGAAATTATGATGCCATAAAACATTGACCTTCTAAAAGAGGTAGTAATCTAAGAAGTATAGGATAATTGAGGAGGTGTCAGATGATAATAAGATAACTAAAACTATAAAAATCAGCATAAGTTTAGCTTAACTTTATTAGGTCTTAACGTGCACTAAAACATGACAAATAGAGTGTGAGCATGTCGTAGTTTTATGTGCTGCTCACACTCCATTTGTCATGTTTTAAAGCATTTTATGTCCCGATGAAGTGGTCCTGAGCTACAAAAACCAAAAGTGCAAAAATAATGTAAGCTATTACAGTATTAGCTGTTTTGAAATGCCTGTAGGGAATTATGCCAATCAAACACTCCTTTCTGTTATACTTATTTTATTAACATCTGACACCTCCTCAATTATCCTCTAGTTCCTAAATTAGTGTCTCTTTTGGAACGTTGATACTTTATGGCCTCATAATGTATATTTTTATAAGCCAATTATTTTGTCATCATTGGCATCACCATAATTATTCTCTAGTTCCTCATTCTGCATAACTGCTTTAAGTTTGAATGTCATGGCGAAAACTACATGAGGAATAAATAAAAGTATATTGATTAACATCAAATTTCGACTTGGTTAAGGGCAGTGGTAAGTAAACTTGGCTCTGCAGCTGTTAAGGAACTACAAGTCCCACAATGCATTGCAGGAGTCTGACAGCCATAGTCATGATTCATAAAGGCAAATGCATTGTGGGACTTGTAGTTCCTTAACAGCTGGAGAGCCAAGTTTGCCTATCACTGGGTTAAAGAGAACCCGAGGCAGTTTTTTTAAATATTAAAAGGACACAGAGGCATGTCCTGTGCATAATGACATGCCTCTGGGTTCTTCTGCTTCCGCCGCCAGTCCTTCCTGGATCATGGCTTAGCTTCAGATTGGAGGAAGCTAGCGGAGGCGGAGAGCGGCATGTATTGGAAGAGATGGGGAGGCCATGCAGGGAAACTGATTGACAAGCTGGAAGGTAAACAGAAGGCTAGCGACAAGCAGATTGTCGCTAGCCTGGCACTATTAATCAGGGAAGACAGAGCCCAGGAGGGGCTGGCGGCAGGAAGCAGATGGACACAGGCATGTCATTGTGCACAGAACATGCCTCTGTATCCTAATAATATTGAAAACATCTGCCTCAGGTTCTCTTTAAGGCAAAACTCAGTTGGATTATGGTTAATGATAAACTGACAAATGCATTGCATGGTAAAGGTAGTGCTAATGTTTATGTTTCAGCTTAGAGCTCCACCTGCTGTTTTGACAGGCATGTATGGGAGGCAGAAAAAGCTGTTGCTTTACTGCAGTAGAACAGAGTAACCAAGCAGCTCAAGGTGACTCAAACCACTAGGAATGTATAGGGGGATAAAAGGGACCGAAAAGCCCTCCTACTAATAAGCAATGCTTGGTGGAATTTGCCTTCTTGCAATAATTCAACTATAAGTGAAAATGTGTGGTTACCCACAATGCACCACTACTGAATCAATACATCTCTAACATTACAGAAGCTAAGTCTAATGACCTGATAAATAATTATTTGGTAAACTAGTTAGCAAATATATCTGGAAAAAAATTGGTAAAATTAAATTTAAAAAATATGCAAAAGTAAAATAAAAGTAAAATAAATATTCACTTTCCTTTAAAAGTTGTATTGTATGAAACATGCTTACTTACAAATGTTACTAAGACAAAGCAAATTCTGGTGTGTAGGGGCTTAATTACAATCTTGATAATATGTGCATTTGGTTTAATGCTTCTATAAGTTTTAATCAAATTACTTGGTTGAACCATAATCTATTGACATTCATTTTTTATATTATTAACCATCCAACCAACATTAAAAGTAACAAAATTAGGTATTCTTCAAGATCATACAATGAATGATTTTCATTCTCATATGTTATAACGTACATTAAATTTTATATTATAGCTGTATTATTACATGCTGGGATTTTTTAAATTAATTAATTTTGCATTTATTTAGCATTGAATCTCGTTTTTATATACCATTGACATCTTTCACAGCGCTTCACAAAATATAGAAGGAAAAGATCGAGCCATGAACATCATGCAAACAGCCTACGTGAGATGTAACAAAGTACCGCACATAGAGGGTTTATTACAATAACCCCTTCTATAATCTTACATTATAATAAGGCAGCCTCTACCCCTCCCCAAAACATAATTAGAGGATATGTACCCACAAAAGAGCATCATCCGGCAGAGCTCCCTTCGGCTGCAGTGCAGTAGCCCACTACTTTTTGGCATTGTCCTATCTCTAAGGGCCCTTTTCCACTAGCAATCGCTAGCGTTAGTGCTAAACAGTAGCGAATGCGATTCAGCAAAAGTCCTTTTTTCCCCGACGATTGCGATTGTGATTTTGCTATGCAATGCATAGCAAAATCACGGCAATAATCGTTCCACGGCGCGAGCGCGATTTAGTAAAAAACAATCGCGGTAGTGGAAATTACCTACCGTGATACCTATGTTAAAAAGCAAACTGTAGCGATTTTAAAATCACTAGCGGTTTGCAGTTTTGCGATTCAGCAATCGCAAACGCTTTAGTGGAAAAGGGCCCTCATAATTACTTGACATTAGGCACATAGCACCTGACTAAAAGGGGGAAGCAGACAGTTTGGGCACCAGCTGATAGTAGACAAAATAAGTACCACCATTGCCAGCAATTTAAAGTAGTTGCTGAAGTGGAAATGTGGGTGCTCAATAACTTATATCGTTTGTTTGTTTTTGTAGAAACATATGATAAAAATATTAGTGTAGCAATTTCTGTCTCTCTGCACTTTAACTGTATAAACTTACATTAAGTACACGAAAGATGCTAGTTGCCCGGCACTCAGTGGTGGGGGGGTTAGAGGGTCTGCTGCACCATATGTTTATGTATAACTCCGTCCTGTTCCTTTCCACAGCTTGGTTCTTTGTGTATGGGAGCATGCAAACAGGCTTGTTCAATCAACAGGTCATTCACAGTACACATAAGGCAGTCCGTGCACCTCTTCCTTTAACCACTTTACCCCCGCGCGTACGGATTTCTCCGCCCCTTTTTCCATCCTTTCACCCCCAGGGACGGAGAAATCTGTACTCTGCGCACTCCCGCCGCTGTCCGCGCTCCCGCTCGTAAACACGCCGCCCGCCGCTAGTAAAAACGCCGCCGCCCGCTTGCCCAGAGATCAACGAACGGGAAAATCCATTCCCGTTCGTTGATCTAAGCCCCGCAATGATCTGCTGCCGCTCGGCTGAGCAGCGCGATCATTGTGAAAAAATAACAAAGTCCCAGCCTCTTTCTACTTCCTGCAAGCGTCCGGAAGGACGCTTGCAGGTCGCATGAAACAAATTGGTAATGTTGCCATCTTGTGGCCAAATAGTAAAACTACACCCTAACCATTTTTTACACACAAATAAACTTGTTTTACACAAAAAATTAACTCCTTACCTCCCACACTCCCCAATTATTTTTTTTTGTAATTAAAAAAAAAATAAAAAATTTACAATTTAAAAAAAATACATAAATAGTTACCTTAGGGACTGAACTTTTTAAATATTTATGTCAAGAGGGTATAACACTGTTACTTTATAAACTATGGGCTTGTAATTAGGGATGGACGCAAAACTGAAAAAAATGCACCTTTATTTCCAACTAAAATATTGGCGGCAAACATTGTGATAGGGACATAATTTAAACGGTTTTATAACCGGGATAAATAGGCATATACATTTAATGGGTTTTAATTACAGTAGCATGCATTATTTAAAAACTATAAAGGCCGAAAACTGAAAAATAATAAATTTTTTCCCACATTTTTTCCTATTTTCCCATTAAAACACATTTAGAATAAAATTATTCTTGGCATAATGTCCCACCTAAAGAAAGCCTAATTGGTGGCGAAAAAAAACAAGATATAGTTCATTTCATTGCGATAAGTAATGATAAAATTATAGACGAATGAATGGAAGGAGCGCTGAAAGGTGAAAATTGCTCTGGTGGTCAGGGGGTAAAACCCCTCAGTTGGGAAGTGGTTAAACACTTGTATTTCCCCCTCCACGGCTAACCTTAACCATCCCCCCACCGCCAATCGCCACAAAAAAACCCCACCATAGTTGCCTATTGAAATACCAGCATTGAGACTTAATGTAAGTTTACAGTACACATAAGGCAGTCCGTGCACCTCTTCCTTTAAACACTTGTATTTCCCCAATGATTATCATCAACAGATGGATAGGCACATGTACAGTATACAGCTTATGTTCATATATGTAATGAAACGTTCTGACCTGTGCCGAGGACGGGTGCGGGCAAAAAGCCCTAGGACATCCGCACGTGAACAAGCGCCACATCGGCGCGAAACGGCTGTTGCGCCGTCCTCTCACCCCCTGGTCACACTCCCGCACCCGTCCTCGGCACAGGTCAGAACGTTTCATTACATATATGAACATAAGCTGTATACTGTACATGTGCCTATCCATCTGCTGATGATAATCATTGGGGAAATAAAAGTGTTTAAAGGAATAGGTGCACGGACTGCCTTATGTGTACTGTAAACTTACATTAAGTCTCAATGCTGGTATTTCAATAGGCAACTATGGTGGGGTTTTTTTGTGGCGATTGGCGGTGGGGGGATGGTTAAGGTTAGCCGTGGAGGGTGTGTGGTTAAGGTTAGACATCGGCGGTGGGTGGTTAAGGTTAGGTTCTTTGCTGGAGGTACAGATATTTTATTAATTACAATACGACTTGTAGTTAATGTACACATTACTAATTTTTATGCTACTTTTTAAATAAAAGGGGGGGGGGGGGGTTCCGTTAAAAGGAACACTATCAATTAACAAGTGTTTTTAAACTGGGATGGGAATAGTTTGTCTAAGTACTGCTGTACATGTTTAGCTGCTTATATCTCTTCTTTTACTGTAATAAAATTCCTTTCACAGTTCGAGCCAGGGTGACAGGCCAGTGAATCATGAGGAGAGGAGGGATTCCATCTCCCTACACCTGTTAACCCTGTGTGTACTTTATATCATTTGCAGTTTACAGGTCTCACTAGCTTAAACTGCACTTGCTTGTTTCTCTGTATGAGCTAGTGAGGAGAATAATGCACTGAGAGAATAGGAAATGTATCTTGTTATGTGCAGCATAAACATTTGTAATTGTGTGTGCAATCGGATATTAGGCAGGATTTTCAAACTAGAGGTTTAGACCAGCACAGACTCCCCTTTGCTAATCATTTGTTCCAATGTAGCTTCAACCTACACACAACGAATTACAGCTTTTGGCTCTGATATTTAACACGAAAAGTAGGCACATGGTTACTCAGCTACTTAGACATTATTTGTACATTGTCATTTTAGAACACTTGGTTATTAATAGTGATCCTTAAAGTGAACCTTAAGCCTAGTAAAAAAAAATGAGTTTTACTCACCTGGGGCTTCCCTCAGCCCCCTGCAGCCGATTGGTGCCCTCACAGTGTCTCTGCGATGCTCCAGTCCCCGGTGGCGACCACTTCCGGTTTCGCCGTCAGGACCCGACAGGCATTGGAATGCGAGTGATTCTTCGCGTTCCCAGCCAAAATATCGCCCTCTATGCTGCTATTGTGACCTCCTGGCCACTTTAAAGAGGCTTAAGTGCCTCTTTAAAGTGTCTTAACAGTAAAGAAAAAAAATACATTTTCTGATGGCTCAGCAAGTCAGTCCTTACAATCGCGATGTGAATCCTATCATCACTGGTGTAGCCTTCTGTATTAAACACAGGTCACTTTGTGAGTCTTGCAGGCCTAGTCATAATCACATCACCATTCCACAACGGAATTGCTACATTAATACAATAAATGATCAGCGCAAACGTCTCTAGTAATGCAATGTACACTCATTCCTGTTGATTGCTTTTATTATATTGCTGTAGATGTATGACTGTGCTTTACAATATAACCTTTTCTACAACTTTTCTAAGTGATTCTGAAAATGTAATTAACTGTAATCTGTTTCCTGCTGTTGTTGTTTCAATATTTCATAATGCTGTCACTTCATATAAAGATGAAAATATGGAAAGAAAAGTGCGTGTTTTATCATATTTCTGCTGCGATTAGTGCGCTATACTCACCTGAGCTTTTGTACACGGAAAGTGGCAATAAATATGCAGTAATCAGCCTTTCCTCTAGTGACTATGGACATAAATAATTGTAATAATGAATTATTAAACTGCATGCAATATGTAACTTGCAGCGGAGAATGTAATTATACCAGTAGTGGAAAGTTAGTTTGTATTTTTGCATAATAAAATGTGTAATAAAATGTTAATTCAATTTTGATGTATGAACAGCTTTGTACATAATTTGAATATCTGCTGCTCTCCCTCACACAGGCTAAATAGGCCATGTTTCCCAAAACGAATGTAGGCCCAAATACCTCCCCCCTCCACCACTTAGTGCTTACATGACCTGCACCTACATTTCAAAACTGCCAGGGAAGTATCCTCACAGCAATAGCATACAGGGAGACACTGCTGCATATGCCCCTCCTCTTTTCTTAACCTCCACTAACTTCCCCACCCTTAAAAGGAACCAGAGATGAACCTAGATGGGAAAATGAAAAAGCTTTTATACATACCTGGGGCTTCCTCTAGCCCCATACGCGCTGATCGATCCCTCGCCGCCGTCCTCCGCTGCTGGCATCTACGAGAACCAGCTCCCGTCACTGACATCATCGGAGCCAGCCTACACAGGAGATGTGCGCCCTCTACGTATCTCTCCAGCGGCTGCTGCAGAGATACGCAAACAGCGCACTTCCCTTACGCTTAGACTGGCTCCGACTGACCGAACAGCGGGGAGCCGGTTCTCGTAGCTGCGGGCAGAGGAGGACGGCGGCGTGGGATCGATCAGAGCGTATGGGGCTGGAGGAAGCCCCAGGTATATATAAAATCTTTTTGCTGTTCATCTATGGTTCCCTTTAAAGAGGAACTATAAAGACATAGAAGAATGTAATGCCCTTTTCAGGACACCCATTTTTACATTAATTATTTTGGTTTCAGCATCAGAAACACTCCTAAAGCTATATGTTTCTGTACATAGGCATGCAACCACGCCCTCCCGTCGATGTTTAGGCTAGTCCATGATGTCACACAGCCTTCTGCCCCAGAGAACTCTGGGAGGCCAAATGTTGTTCCTGCTTTTCACAGCTATGTGCCTTGCCAGCAGCAAAGATACCACCATCTGTGATAAATTAGGAATGTAAATTAGATTGAGAAAAGATTTTACAATGCAAAGAAATTGACTAAATAAAACTTAAAAAAATATTGTAAAACAATTTAACTATGCAGCACAGGGGGGAATAGCGGCTAAATTACAACCTTGATAAAGTATTTTATAGGGTTTTTAAGTGTCTCATATCAAGACTTTATGGTAAGCAATGCCCCATATACACTCTGGTTGTGTATATGTAAACTCCTGTGATACAGGTGGAGCGTTCTGCAGTGACAGGTATTGCACAGAAGGGTGTTGCTAATAATGGTGTGGCTCTCAAGGGTCCACTGGATGGTGGTGTTCAAAATCTGCAGGGACAGCAGGGACGGTGGTGGGAAAGAAAAGAAGAGAGCGCACTCCACGGTGGTGTATGGAGAAGACCACCGCAGCCTGTATCCCCGGCTCCAAGAGGAACACTGTCTGACTACTGAGAGACCCATACGGGCTAGTCAGTCAGTCCCAAAGGTGAGATCATTCCCCGGCAGGCTTACCAGGGGTTACCGCTACCTGTCTGAGTGTGCTCTCTTCTTTCTCTCCCATCCCCCCCCCTTTCCTGCTGACTTAAAGAGGAACTCCAGTGAAAATAATGTAATAAAAAGTGCTTCATTTTCACAATAATTATGTATAAATGATTTAGTCAGTGTTTACCCATTGTAAAATCTTTCCTCTACCTAATTTACATTTTGACATGTATCACATGGTGACATTTTTACTGCTGGCAGGTGATGTCAGTGGAAGGAGATGCTGCTATCTTTTTTGGCAGTTGGAAACAGCTGTTATTTCCCACAATGCAACAAGGCTCCCACAGTGTGATGTCAGAAGAACCATGGTCCTGACATCACACTGTGGGAGGGGTTTCACCACAATATCAGCCATATAGAGCCCACTGATCCGTTTGAGAAAAGGAATAGATTTCTCAAGGGAAAGGGGGTATCAGCTACTGATTGGGATGAAGTTTAATCCTTGGTTATGATTTCTCTTAAAGGCACTAATTTGTACCTGTGAAACTGAACAGTACAATTTTATTTCCAGATTTCCCTTCTTTCAAATCTTTTGGAAATCACCCTTTCGTTTGAAGGTACTGCATCTAGCAAGTCTCCATGTTTCCTAAAAAGGCAAAGGATTTATACACTTACAGAGGAAGTAGCTGGGTTGGATTTAAGCATAGGCTATAAAGGCCTAGGAATTGAGTGGAAGGGGGGCTGGGGCAGTTCATCCCTCCCTCTTTTTTGAGGACCTGGGATCATAGCTATGTGCCCTGACACTGTCCTCCTCCTCCTTTCTGAGTCTAACATTTTTGCTTTGCTCTCTGCCCTTCCCCTTAATGATGCTGAGAGTAAGGGAGGACTGCAAAGGAGACATGGGAGATCTAAAGAGGAGAACAGCAGGGATTCATAATTATGATACCATCAGCTCTACAAATGGGAGGAGAAGCAAACAAAAAATGTGAATCAAGGGCAGTTTAAAGCAGGGGTGGAGCAGTAGAGCAAACATATCATCTAGTGGCAGGTTTTCTGTACATCTCTGGATGACTTGTGAAAAAGAAGCTTACACAAAGGGACTATGTTATCTCAAACATAGTCATAAATCTGTAAAATAACAAAACCTGCTTCTGTCGCAACAGCTTCATAAAAGTGTATGTTATGAGTAAAGAACTCAAGCACGAGGTAGGACAACTTTTTGTTAAAGGACCACTATCCTAATAAAATTATCAAATTTAAAATAAACGTGTATACATACTTAGGTTAACATTTCTCCCTGGTGAAAAAAATTCACTCTGGATTACTTTTCTCCTAGGCTGCTGTTACTTAAAGTAGGTAGTCAATATGTGAGAGATCTGACAGGCTTTGGATTAGTCCCTCTCTTCATGGGGGATTCTTATTGTTTCCTTTAATCTTTATAGAAGCACTACCTAAATTGTGCCCACAATTCTGGTAGTTGGACTAAGCAACAATTCAGTAAGTGCTTCTGAAAATAAAGAAAACCCTGAGAATCCCCTATGAAAAGTTATACTTCTCCAAAACATGTTTGATGTTTTTCAACATACTGCAAGCCACATCGACATAGGAAAAAGTAGTTCATAGGGCATTTTACCCTGAGACAAATGTACATTTTATACACATATGCAAACATGTATTTTACAATTTTTTTTGTGATAGTGGTCCTTTAAGGTTGAATATATAAGACAGGAGAAGAATACAGTTAACTCATTGGAAAATCAGTATGGTAGCACCAGTCTAAAGCCTCGTACTCATGAGGCACAAATGTAGCAAGTCCCCGGGGAAAAAAAAAAAGCAGCGACAGCTCGTCGCCAGGTCCCTCTGTGCTGCACCCGTACACACGGCGCACAGAGGGACAGAGATGCGGCGGAAGCTGTCGCCGAAGGTTCCTCCCCCCGCAGTCCCCCGCCGGAAGCTCCATACATTGTGTATGGAGTTGCTGTCGCTAGTCCGCATTCACACGACAGACTAGCGACAGTTGCGTTGAAGTTGCGGCGACAGCTGTTGCAGGTGATTGACCAAGTCAATCGCCCGGCGACAGCTCTGAGTAGCGACGGTTCGGGGCGCGTGCATCATACACATGGGCGACCTGTCGCCGCAACACACGCATGCCACGTGGTTGCGGTGACAGTTGTAGCCCGTGTGTATGGGCCATAAGAAATAAAGACTAGGGCTAGATGATTAAAAATGCCCATTGGTAACCATTTTCCCTTAAAGGACACCCAAGGCGAAAATAAACTAATGAAAGAAATGATTGTATCTATCGTCCTTCTCCTAACAATGACTTTTTAAGATATTCCAATTTTATTTTAAGCTTAAATCTACTGTTTAGGTTTTAACTGTTTTATTGTTTTTGCTCAATGACACATTAATTGAAGTATGCCAGAGCTAAAATCTATGAACTAGTGACCCTTTTTTATCTCTTTTTCTGCTTTCAGAAGCCATATTCTGCTAGGAAAGTGTTTTATAGTTGGAATTTCTTATCAGTGTAGTCACTTCCTGTCTGAGTCAGGATTGAAACTGTCACTTACATACCCGATATGTAACCCTTTCAGGCAGATAAAGAAAAAAAGGAACACAGCATAGTTATTTGTATGCTAGGCACTGTACATACCCATGTCTATCTTATCCTGTCACCTCGGGTATCCTTTAATGTGGCAAAACATTACAGTACACTTCATATATTGGAGCAGGAATGAAATACAAATGCCAGTAACCTCAATGAAATTTAATTTGTCTGATTTTAGCACCGCAGTGTGTAAGCAGCCATCCTGAAAAATGTCATATTCAACTAACATCATTAAGACATTTCAGAGCTGAGTGAAGACAAAAGCTAAATGAAGTGAACACAGCTGCGTAATAGAATGTGATGAAGGGCAAAATGGGTGTAATATAAGAAATAATAGATAATAATTTGATTAATAGACATTTTGTGTGTCAGTTACACTGCCGTTTTGGATCAGAGTCAGATTTCACATTAGCATAACTCACTCAAGAAAGGCATTCACACTTCGTAGTTTCCAGTAAAGATAAATAGGAAATAAATGAATAATAAATACATGTATGCCTAGTATAAAGTATCGTACATAAATGCACAATATTCTGCTAAATACTAAATAATTCAAGGTCTTTATGGACAAATACAGGGTAAATAGAGACATCTGCAAATAAACTCTTGGTTAATAGCATGTTTAAAATACAACATTATGGAGTAATTTTGGCAGCTAATAAATTGCTTTATTTTGTAATATTGATTTATACAGATCCAACCATAGTGCTGAATAGACATAGTCCTAGGGTAAGCCTCAGGGGGAAAAGTGTGTCAACATACTTACCTCCATGATTTATAGGCTACTCTGACCTCTCCAGGCTTCTTACTGCTTCTGGCCACCCCTTAGTCTTGCTGCTGTATGCCGCGGTCAGAACTCCGGCCTGGTCTCCAGGGAACATCCTATGTCCATTTGTGCGCCCTCTTTGTCCTTGCTCCCGCACAACTGTGTGTAGCAACCATGACCAAGAGCATCCTTGGTACTGAAGCAGGTAATTTAGACGCTACCTAACTGAAAGCTGCCATTTTTATTTCCTTTCAAAAACACACTTTTCATTTTAAAGATACATGTTATCTACCTGTCATGCTCATCTATTTACTCCAATAGTGTCTGAGTCCTACACCTGCAACAAGCATTTTGGTTCCTTTTCACCCTTTATAACTGGGGTCTCAAACTCGTGGCCCGCGGGCCATTTGCGGCCCTCGATACAATATTTTGTGGCCCGCGCTGGTAAAAGCTTCCTTATAGTTCGCTTCAGTGCTCCCAAGTAATCTGCCGCTAAACGATGGCTGCACAGCCCCCAAATTGCCCGGGGGGCAATCCGCCGGCATTTCCTGGAAGGGGCAGAGCTTTCAGCTTCAGCTCTGCCCCTCCTGACATCAATTGCGGTGCATCGCCGCCTCTGCCCGCCCCTCTCACTCTTCCTTCACAGAGAGGGGCAGGGAGAGGCAGCGATGCGCCGCGATTGACGTCAGGAGGGGCAGAGCTGAAGCTGAAAGCGGGATTTTGTGAAATCCCTTATGCGGCCCAGCCTTATCCTGACTTTGCCTCCTGCGGCCCCCAGGTAAATTGAGTTTGAGACCCCTGCTTTATAACAACCTTAGCGATTCTAGTTCTCTATATCTTATGTCTATGGATCGTTGTCTAGGGCTCATTTAGGGGGAAGCCAACTTACCTGCATGTTTTTGGGATGTGGGAGGAAACCCACGCAGACACGGGGAGAACATACAAACTCCTTGCAGATGTTGTCCTGGCTGGGATATGAAACTGGGGACCCAACATTGCCAGGCAAGAGTGCTAATCACTACGCCACCATGCCCGATCATAGTTGTGGACAGACGCAAACCTATGGATACTTACAAATAAATTAGTAGTGGTAGAAGTAGCAGTCCATTTATTCTCAGTGCGGGCCATCCTGGTGCAGGGTTAAGCTGAGAAACGTTCTCACCCTGCTCCCACACAAACTCCAGGTCAGCACTGTTAATTATTCCCCCTCTGAGATGTAGCAACTTGGTAGGACATGTGATTTGGTCACCGGCTATTGCGCCAATAGCAGAGCTGGGACAAGGTCCTCCAGCACCCAAGACTGAGACACCAAATTGTGCCCCTCCATCCCTTCCACCCCAACCATCACACACTGATTGCTATTAGAGTGAGAGGTGCCCCAGGGCCCCCAACACCTTAATCTCTAGTTATCTACCTTGTAGTCACTGCCATGTATCCCCATTTCATATTTCTCTCTGCTTCAAACACAATAGGGGAATGATAGCTGAGTGAGTTGAGTGCCCCTCCTACACTGCGCCCTGAGGCTGGAGCCTCTCTCTCCTCTGCCTCGGCCCAGCCCTGGCCAATAGGCCAGATCTCTAGATCTGAGTTCAACGTTTTACCCAACGGTCATACTTCTGTGAGCTCCATCACAAAGACTCATATTACACCAGAACGCATGACTTGTATTTTAGGTAATGTGCACACTCTTGCAGCCTCTAGGCCTCAGAGACATCTGATTGACTTACTGCTATTTTATTATAGGAAAGCAATTGTGCTGCAATGGAAACAACCAGCCCCTCCATGCTGCCAATATTGGAAAAAAATTGGTCAATAATTCCCTTCACTTATACCAGTGGTGCTCAACCTTTTTTGGCCCGAGGGCCGAACTTCAAATCAAGAAAAATCTCGAGGGCCGGAACACATGCATACAAAATTTCAATGTAAAACGTTTAACGTTTTTCTAGTAACAGTTAACATGGTGTTGGAAATGGAAAGAAAACGACAATATAAGAATTGTTGTACTCACCATTTGAAGCACATTTTCTTAATGAGAAGTTTGTGGCTGTTTGGGTGTATGCACAGGGCAGATTAATGCAGCAATGGTATCAGAGTGGCCTGTAGTGTGCTGGCTGAGGAGGCTGTCAGCTCTGTGTGGGGCTGAGGAGGCTGTCAGCTCTGTGTGGGGCTGAGGAGGCTGTCAGCTCTG
Organism: Hyperolius riggenbachi; assembly: GCF_040937935.1. Lineage (NCBI taxonomy): Eukaryota > Metazoa > Chordata > Amphibia > Anura > Hyperoliidae > Hyperolius > Hyperolius riggenbachi. The sequence goes on along the minus strand of NC_090652.1, from coordinate 240,900,514 downwards.
TGTGGGGCTGAGAAGGCTGTCAGCTCTGTGTGGGGCTGAGGGGGCTGTCAGCTCTGTGTGGGGCTGAGGGGGCTGCCAGCTCTGTGTGGGGCTGAGGGGCTGCCAGCTCTGTGTGGGGCTGAGGGGGCTGTCGGCTCTGTGTGGGGCTGAGGAGGCTGTCAGCTCTGTGTGGGGCTGAGAAAGCTGTCAGCTCTGTGTGGGGTTGAGGGGGCTGCCAGCTCTGTGTGGGGCTGAGGGGGCTGTCAGCTCTGTGTGGGGCTGAGGGGGCTGTCAGCTCTGTGTGGGGCTGAGGGGGCTGCCAGCTCTGTGTGGGGCTGAGGGGGCTGTCAGCTCTGTGTGGGGCTGAGGGGGCTGCCAGCTCTGTGTGGGGCTGAGGGGGCTGTCAGCTCTGTGTGGGGCTGAGAAGGCTGTCAGCTCTGTGTGGGGCTGAGGGGGCTGTCAGCTCTGTGTGGGGCTGAGGGGGCTGCCAGCTCTGTGTGGGGCTGAGGAGGCTGCCAGCTCTGTGTGGGGCTGAGGGGGCTGTCGGCTCTGTGTGGGGCTGAGGAGGCTGTCAGCTCTGTGTGGGGCTGAGAAAGCTGTCAGCTCTGTGTGGGGTTGAGGGGGCTGCCAGCTCTGTGTGGGGCTGAGGGGGCTGTCAGCTCTGTGTGGGGCTGAGGGGGCTGTCAGCTCTGTGTGGGGCTGAGGGGGCTGCCAGCTCTGTGTGGGGCTGAGGGGGCTGCCAGCTCTGTGTGGGGCTGAGGGGGCTGCCAGCTCTGTGTGGGGCTGAGGGGGCTGTCAGCTCTGTGTGGGGCTGAGGGGGCTGTCGGCTCTGTGTGGGGCTGACACAGCATGTCCCGTTGTCTGCCCACGGTGTCTGCCTGCGGAGGAGGAGAGGATCGGGTGGTATTGCGTAGTATGGCACTCGGCGGGACGCGCATACACCAGCGTGTGCTTGTATTCAGCCCCGGGTAGTGCTGGGATAGTTAGAAAGCCTCGCTCATTGGTTACTGCAGGAACCTTACTCCAATAGGAACTAGGCTGATTCCTATTGGAGGAAGGTTCCTGCAGTAACCAATGAGCGAGGCTTTCTGACTCTCCCAGCACTACCCGGGGCTGAATACAAGCACATGCTGGTGTATGCGCGTCCCAACGAGTGCCATACTACGCAATACCACCCGATCCTCTCCCCCTCCGCAGGCAGACACCGCGCGGGCCACAGAAATTGGCTTCGCGGGCCACAAATGGCCTGCGGGCCGTAGGTTGGGCACGACTGACTTATACAAAGCCGCCTATATAGCAAGGGGTTGCCCTAAGTTTAAAAAGGTGTGGGGCCTTTGGACCTCTAACAGAGAAACTGCTTAATTGTGCACAAATAACTTCTCTTTGATCTCTGTGCCAGTTCTTATACTTTAGCCTGTTAATACATACTGGATTTGATGGATATGCTAGGATATAACACCGTACTCTTGACATGCGCCTCTTAGTCTTATGTAGAGATGTAGAGAACGGTTCGCCAGCGAACAGTTCCAGGCGAACTTTGGTGGTTCGCGTTCGCCTGCACCCGGCGAACTTTTGCAGAAGTTCGATTTGGCCCATAATGCACAATGAGGGTCAACTTTGACCCTCTGCATCACAGTCAGCAGGCACATTGTAGCCATTCAGGCTACACTAAACCCTGGAGCCCCCCCCCCCCCTTATATAAGGCAGGGTCGCTGGCCATGACACTCACTCGTGTGCCTGCTGCAAATAGACAGACTAGGGAGAGCTGCTGCAGATTTTTTCTCCTAAGGAAAGATTAGTTAGGCTCTAGGCTTGCTCCTGGCTGATTGTTATTGCTAAAATAGCACGGCTGTCACTACGCAAACAGCTGTTTGCGGTGTGTTACATAGTGAGTTTGATTACACTCCCTGATTGATGTATACACATGCAAAATGTTTGAAAGCACTTTAGGCCTGCAATTTAGCATTCAATGTGATTTCTGCCCTTAAAACGCTGCTTTACGTCAAATCCAGATTTTTCCCCAGGACTTTGGCCATGTATCCCACTCCGGTGCCCCCCTCCAGGTGTTAGATCCCTTGAAACATCTTTTACATCACTTTTGTGGCCAGCATAATTTTTTCTATTTTTCAAAGTTCGCCTCCTCCAAAGTCTATTGCATTTCGCTGACTTTTCCGCGAACCGAACCTTCCGCGAAGGTTCGCGAACCGAAAATCGGAGGTTCGTGACATCACTACTCTCATGTTAATAGGTAATGTCTCTGGCTCCTGTCAAACTCATAATGTACATAAAGAACCAGCTACCGGATTTATCTGCTCCTTAATGGTGTTCTTCTTCATGCAAAAATATTTGACGAATGAAAGTATTGCACATTCCTTCTTGTGGATTTAACCTGTCTCCTCATCTGCGGTGTTGAAGGTCAGGGAAAATTTCAATAAAAAGAATTAAAAAAAATAATAATTTGCAGATTGTAGTTCATTCAGCCAAATTACTTTTTTTTTTTTTTTTTACAAATTTGTGTGCAGCCTGGCTGAAACTCTGGGCACACAAATCAGACATGTAGCGCTGATCAATCAGCTGGTTCAAGTAGTAGTAGTAGTATAGTAGCAGTAGTAGTAATAATTTGCAATGCATTGGCCCTCAAATAAATAACCCAAAATACTTTTATTATGCAGTTTTGTAATTCCAGAAACGGTATGCAGCTGACCATACAGCTACAATTCTGTTTTTAAATCTATTTTACATAAATCATCTTACATTTTATACTCAGTGCTCTTTAACCACTTCGTCCACAGGTCAGTAGATATACGTCCTCTGGGACTTCATCTAAGCCACAGGTCAGTAGATATACGTCTTGTAGCAGAAGCAGTGCTGTGCAGGATTGGGCTTGCTCCTGTGCACATTTCTGGCACTATCTGATGCAGCACTAATTGGTGAATGGGAATATAAGTTTCCTGAGCTAATGAGATTGATTTTTACTATGAAAAATACTTGTATTTTCTCATTTCATAGTGAAAAACACACTCTGTAGCATTATTTCAGAATCAAATATCTTCACCATAAATTGTGACAGGAACATAATCTAAGTTTTGTGATAAGCAGTAAGAATTGCCAAACAAAATGTGTGTTTTTTATCTACAGTAGCACTTTTTATTTTTAAACTGGAATTGGTAAAACTGAAAAATACATGTTTTTTCTATTTTTTTCTTTGTTTTCCCATTAAAATTCATAGAAAACAAAATAGTTTGAGGGAAAAAATGGCATACAATGAAAGCCTAGTTTGTCTTGAAAAAAACAATATATATTTCATTTCTGTGTCATAAGTAGGGATAAAGTTATTTCTGATTAAATAGGGACATAGCTAAACTGTCAAAACTGCTCTGGTCAATAAGTACAAAACAAGGTCTGGATGCGAAGTGGTTAAAATAGAACTAAATGTTCCTAATCAAACCTCTCCACGGGTAGTCAGTTCTCTGTTAGAGCAGAATGTACAATACTTGTTGCTCCGCTTACTATGAAACCTAAAACATTATCATTGTTCATTTATCCTTAAACTGGTGTTATTGTAACTGTAGGAAATTCTGAATACTAAGCAAAACATTTTTCTCTATTATGATCTAGTATTTTTTTTAAAGGAACAGTCAGCCTAAAAGATATGTATGAGATATTTGAAGCCAAAAGCTTGAATTTTCCACCAGTCTCATATCTTTAGGAATCCAATCCATGGGGTGAGATCTCTGCATCTGAGTTCAAAGTTTTACCCAACGGTCATACTAAGCACACTTGGGGGATTCAATATTGCAGATTGTAGTTCATTCACTGACTTTATGTTATGGAGAATTTGGGTTATGGAATCAGACACCGCATCTACAGCAGATTATGTATTGTGTACAGCGTGGAAGCTACGCTGGGTGAACCATCGGGAGGTGTATTTAGAGGCCAATGTGACATCACCCTCCAACTCCTGTTTCCTTTGTCACAGTTTGCCATTTAGCCCTCAGTCACTGAGGGTATTCTGAAGGCATTCAGCACTGTAGGCAAAGTAACCTTTTGGATCGGTTGGTGAGTCACACATAATACAACCTCAATTGTGTATACCACCGATACAATCTACTGTATTATCTTTTTCAGAGATCGGGTATGCTGCCACCACTTCAAAAGCGTGAGAAGGCAGGATTCTATCTCTAACTAGTCCTGTAGGAAAAAGTGTTATTTCAACAACCTAACTAGACTTAACGATATAATAAAATAATTATGGTAACGTTCTCTCCAAAAGGCAGGATTCTTTACAGAGGATATTCAGAACAAACGCTAGACTGAAACGATTTTATTTATTTTGTACACAAAAAACATGCAAAAAAATTATTACAGAAAAATGTCAAAACCAATGGCGCAGCCATAGGGGATGCAGAAGTTACAACCGTACCGAGGCCCCTGGACTAGAGGGGCCCCCTGGGTGTCGTCCTTCATCAGGGCCGGGCCGAGGCATAGGCTGGAGAGGCTCCAGCCTCAGGGCGCAGTGTAGGAGGGGGCGCAGAATTCATTCAGCTGTCATTCCTAATTGTGTTTGAAGCAAAAAGAAATAAGAAAAGGGGATACATGGGAGTGACTGCAAGCCAGATAACTAGATATTAAGGTGTTGGGGAGGTTGTGGGCCCTGTGGCGCCTCTTAGTCTAATAACAATCAGTGTGTGACGGCTGGGGAGGCAGGGATGGAGGGGCGCACTTTGCTGTCTCAGCCTTGGGTGCTGGAGGACCTTGTCCCGGCTCTGTCCTTCATTCATCTTTGCATTGATGCTACACTGGTAATGAACACCTGTATATATGCATTGCATAATGGTAATCTTTAACAAACTGTTTCCTTACTTTAAATACTCCTCTCTGACACTGTAGTTCTCCTTGATAGGTTTTAGGGCTCCACATCAATAGAGTGCTTGGGTCCCCATGTAAAGCTCGCGCTGGTGCCCCAAGCTCCTTAGTTACGCCACTGGCCAAAACGTATGTAACAAATGACTGAGATTGTATATTAAAATATCAGTGCATAAGGTAGAAACAAAACTGAACAAAGTCTGAGCAGTCTATGGAATTACCGTGTCCACTGGAATTGTAAGTCCAAGAAGTTGGGTGAAAGTTCTTTGTTAAGAGACAAAAGTTGGGTACATGGTCCAGTTGACTTTTTTGCATTTATATGAAAAGAAAAATAGAATGTGGTGTATTTGTAAAATAAGAGACATGCAAGACATATATGGAGGAAGTGGAGCGATGGAGTGGAGGATATTATATGTTGCATAATTTTGTATGAAAAATCTGCAAAAATTTGTATGAAGAATCTGCAAATAACATTCTGGAGGAGGGTGGAGTAAGGAAGTTTAAGAGGAGAGAGGGTGCTCCAATCCGGGTAAGCCCTGAGGACGATAGATGTAACAAACAAATGAGATTGTATAGTAAAATATTGGTGCATGAGGTAGAAACAAAACTGACCAAAGTCTGAGTAGTCTATGGAATTGACGTGTCCACTGGAATTGTCCAAGAAGTTGTGTGAAAGTTCTTTTTTAAAAGACAAAAGTTGGGTACGTGGTCCAGTCAGCCCAGCAGATAAACCTGCAATGGATCAAAGGAGATCAACACCCTCTGCTCTACAAATAAGAAGAATTCGGTTATTCCCAGGATCCACTTAAATACATTTGCTGCTCGGGTCTTTTTGCATGTAACCCCTATGCTATGGAACTCACTTCAGTACAAGAGGCCCCATCTCTGGACAGCATTAAGAAAAGGCTAAAAACCCACCCAACTCTTTTCCTGAGCCTTCGAGAATGCAGAACATTTTGTCACACTACTTTATATCACCAGGGCAAAATGTGCGCCAAAAATACCTCTATCATTATTATTATGCTGTGTGAAGCTCCTTTGACAGGTGGCCACCTTGTGTCTGGACAGTAAGAATTTGGCATGCTAAAGTTACACCAGGGTCTGGTCTATATCTGGCTAATCTGTCCTGACTTGGATTTTATCTGAACAGCACCTGGTAAGAAGGTCCAATTAGGACACTGTTGCTGCCAAAAACTCAATAGTTGTGAAAGCACATGCAGTGCGGTTGGCTGACTAATTTTCCTGGTTTTTAGGGTTAATTTGTCTCAATTTGGGTTGTGTGGGAGGCCTCCAAATTGTGGTGTGTATGAATGGAGAGTTGCACTGTCAATTTGTGATTAATGGGATGTGATGCGACACTGTGTAATATTAAGTAGTAGTGAGCCCTTTCAAGACAGTATTCTCTACATATTAATGAATTGTGAAACAAATTGAAAGAACTGAAAAATAAATGATTGCTCTGCTAATTGATGGACCTCTCTGGTCAATTGTGTATGTAGTCTAATTTAGGCATATTTAGGTCCCCGGACTTACAATTGTATGGACCTGACATGTACCGGCACATTCTTGCTCTTGTTCAGGGTTAAAGTGACTCTGTAATAAAAATTACAACGTTTTTTCTACCATCCTACAAGTTCCTAAACCTATTCTAATGTGATCTGGCTTACTGCAGCTCTTTCTACTATAACCATCTCTGTAATAAATCAATGTATCTTTCCCCTGTCAGACTTGTCGGCCTGTGTCTGGAAGGCTGCCAAGTTCTTCAGTGTTGAACTATTCCTCTATGCACACTCCAGTGTGTGTTTTATTTACATAAGCCAGCAGCTTCTCTGCTATCTTATCAGTGATAGAAGAGAGCTGGATAAAAATCCTCCTCTGGAGGCTGTGAAAGGAGCTGGTCTGTCACATACTGAGGAATTAACGACATAGGCAGAGCTGTCTGCAGGAAGCCTGTAATGTTCAGTGCATGAGAGAAGCTGGGGACAGAAGGTAAACACACACAAGTGATCTCTTGAGATTCAGAAGTAAGGCTGTATACAGCCTGCTTGTGTATGGATGTATTTTCTATGTGTGGACATGCTGTACATCAACCTACTTCCTGTTTTGGTGGCCATTTTGTTTGTTTATAAACAAACTTTTTAAAACAGTTTTTGACTACTTTTAATGCGGCGGGGAGCGGTGAAATTGTGACAGAGGGTAATAGGAGATGTCCCCTAACGCACTGGTATGTTTACTTTTGTGCGATTTTAACAATACAGATTCTCTTTAAAGGCAAACCTGAACTAAGAAGTGCATGAAAGCTGCCATATGTTTTCCTTTTAAAAACATGTTACCTAACTGGAAGCTGCCATCTTTATTTCCTTTCAAAAGCATATATTTCATTTTAAAAATACATGTTATCTGTCATTTTTTTAAATTTATTTAAGTTTTTATATAGCACTGACATATTACGCAGCGCCGTACAGAGTATATATACAGAGAGGCTCACAATCTAGTCCCTACCATAGTCATATGTCTATGTATGTATTGTGTAGTGTATGTATCATAATCTAGGGCCAATATTAGTGGGAAGCCAATTAACTTATCTGTATGTTTTGGGGTTTGGGAGGAAACCAAAGTACCCAGAGGAAACCCACGCAGACACAGGGAGAATATACAAACTCCTTGCAGATGTTGATCTTTCAGGGATTCGATTAGGGGACCCACGCCACCGTGCTGCCCATGTTCATCTATTTACTCCAATTCACTCCAATACTCTGAGTCGTACACCTGCAACAAGCATTTTGGTTCCTTTTCACCCTTTATAACAACCTTAATGATTCTAATCCTCTATGACTTAAAGAGGCACCATAGTGACATATAGTAGAATATAGTAAATTATTCAGGATACACACTTTTACATTCATTATCCTGGTTTCAGCATCAGAATAATTTAAATATTGCTGTAAATTGGTCTGTAGCTCTGCCCTGCCAGTCACGTTTAGCCTCAACTATTTAGCTATGCAGAACTCACAGTAAACAAACATTCCATAGCAATGCACCTACCAGCAGTAAAGATGTCGCCACCAATGATAAATTTCAGAATGTAAGTCAGGGCAAGGAAAGAATTTACTATTGGCAAACATTGACTAAATAATTTATAAAGTAATACTGTAAAAATATTGTAAAAAAATAAGCAATGTTATCAATTACGTAAAATTTTAGTAAAGTTCCTCTTTAAAAGTGTAACTGTCGGGCATAAAATCAAAAATCAATTCTTTATTTTTATCTGGTAAACAAGTAATAAGGATGCTAACCAGGCAATCCAAAAGTTAAAATCACTCTTACTTTTCTTGTTGATAACTGATCATTCCCCAGTTTACCTGACTCTTATTTGGTACACACAAAATTTGGTACACAAAAAGGAAGTTGCAGGGCATGCTGGGTTGTCCTTTTTTGCTTCTCTAATTCCCCTCAGACTTAAAGAAGATCTGTGATGAATTTACAGCACATTAAAATAAACATATTTCTGTTTCCCCATTATTCCTCTTCTTCATTTCTCCTATTTTCACAGCTACCCGCTTCCAATAAATAACCTAATTAATAAAATATAACTTTTAAAACTTTGGGCAAGATGGCTGCAATGTAAAGTTCTTCCGGGTCAGTACACAGTCTCCCTGTACTGCTGTGCACGAGAGCTGAGCTGAAGCCACACGAGGCAGATCTCCTCCCTGCTGTCAGCCTCACTGGAGTGAGGCAGATCCTCCCCCTGCTGTCTGGAGCTTGCAGAAAGGTCAGGGATGACTCATCAGATGACATGCAGCAGGGGGAGGGAGAGGCACATAGCAGGGAGGAACAGCTGCTGTATAGTCTGCCTCTTCCTGCAGCACAATATTCATCTACAGTAACTAGACGAATAATTAGAAAGGAGCAGGAGAGACAGCACAGCTGTTTCTAAACAAGACTAGAGAAAAAAGATTTATACTTACAAAAGGAACATATCTCTTTATTTAAATTACATTTTGAAAAAGGGCCACAGAACCCCTTTAACTACTTGAGGACCGCGATGTTAAACCCCCCTAAAGACCAGGCCATTTTTCATAAATTGGGCCACTGCAGCTTTAAGGGCTCGCTGTAGGGCCTCACAACTCAGCACACAAGTGATTCCCCCCCTTTCTCTCCACCAACAGAGGTCTCTGTTAGTGGAGTCTGATCGCTGCCCCAATGTTTATTTATTTATTTTTTACAAATATTTTATTTTATTTTTTTTTAAATAAAAATGCTTATTTTTTAAATAATTTTCTCTCCCTCCCCCAGTCAGCCTATCACTGCCGATCGCTTTTGTGTCCCCCAGGGGGACAGCCGTGTCACAGAGCTGTCCCCAGTACAGCGCTGCCTCAGAGTGCAGCGCTGTACAGGTATATTAGATGGCGATGTTTCATATGTTTCACCGCCTAACAGTCTCCAAGCGATGATCGCCACTGGGAAACTGAAGGTGGAGCTCTGCCTTCCAAGCGGAGATGCGCTCGCATCGGCGCTTGCGCTCTCCTGCTAGCCCCATAGAAGCCCGTTCACGCCAAATGGCGGGGAGTGGTTGGCAAGAAGTTAACTAATGCAGCCTGATTGGCTGAAGCCTCTTCCCCAACCCCTGTTTTCCCCTCCCACACCTCTGTTCCTCTCTGACTGGCCAGTATTTCTCATGCTGAGACAATGCACTTTCTATAGTAAAGGGCGGGCAAATCAGACAGAGGAGAGTAAGGGAGGAAATTACATTAGGATCGGATTCAAAATAGCCACACTTAAAATGAGAAACACTAAGAAAGATTTTCTCTTTTTTTACTGTAGAGATAGTATGGCTGACAGCTCCTCTTTAAAGAGGCACCATAGTGACATATAGTAGAAATTATTAAATTATTCAGCATCCACAATTTTACATGAATTATCCTGGTTTTAGCATCAGAAACACTTCCTATATGTACTGTATATATTGCTTTATATTGGTATGCAACCGCACTCTTCAAGTGATGACTAGCCTAGGTTATTTAGTTATGCAACCTTCTGCCCCAAAGCACTTTGGGAGTTCAGATGCGTTTTCCGCTGATCTTGGAACACACAACAAGCAATGGGATTACAGCTGCCCAGAATCTGCCCTCAGACCAGGGGGTGTCTGGGGATAGGCACAAGTTGAGACACCAGAATATCTGCAGGCATTGTGCACCTAACAGTACTGCCCCCTTTCTTTCCCTGCTACAGTTGACTTTGGATGGAGCAGCAGCTTGTGTACAGAGCAAGGAGCACCAGTGTGTGTACAGAGCATGAAGCAGCAGTGTGTGTGTACAGAACATGGAGCAGCAGCGTGTGTACAGAACATGGAGCAGCAGCGTGTGTACAGAGTATGGAGCAGCAGTGTGCATACAGAGCATGGAGCAGCTCTGGGGAACTAAACAGAGTCCGGTATGAGCACAGCCCTGTGTCCTGCTGTGCGAATGCTTCACTTTCCCCTTCATTACCAATGTCGGTTGTCGTCATTATTATCTGTATCCAAATTGCTCCTGTTCGATCCTGTTGTCGATCAGGAGCAGATCGGACATGTCGGAAATAATTGTCAGATTCTGTCAGCCGAATGGGAAATTGCATTATGTGCACCCAGCACAATGATGTCCTACCATATTATTATACTGTATTGTGTGTGACTGAGGGAAACCTTTCAGGAATCCCCCCCCCCCCCCCCTTGAAAATCCTGGGTTTGCCCCTGTTCAGGATCATGAAGGAATGATCTATATGTTCACTCACTGACCTAACCTGATGAATTATGGGAGTGCCTTGCTCATGTGATCCTGAATACTTGCAAGTTCCTTCTGTTTTGCAAAACTAACCTCTGATTCAGTAGAAAAATCTATAAATACAGCATCACTATTTTGTAACTGAATGTCATTCAATATAATCTTTCAACTTCACCCATGTCTGCAGCTGCTATAATTCTTTTGTTGTAGAAAACCTACTGGAAACCATGGCAGCAGTATATGGCTTGGTGTTAAAAATACCAAGAATTCTCCCGTCTCTGTTTGTCTCAGTGGTTCATCATTCTGCCCAAAGCAGGAAATAACATTTATTGCTCCCATTGCACCCATCCAGCTTGGCGAGTTTACCCCAATAACACATTCATTACACAGGGTGGAGGGGTCCTCAGATTTCATGAGGTTTGCATGCCTACGCAGGGTTTGGATGTAATCACTCCAATCTCAATAACAGATGATTCATCATACAGAGCAACTTTCACAGTGACTCACATATGGAGAGAGGGATCGGGGAAAACAGGTATGTTAGTATAATGAAGTTTGTTAAAATACATCAAATATATAGAGATGATCTGAAGGGGATGTTTTTTCTTCCCGGATGTGGACACAGTTTGTATAGACAGCTGTGAACTGACGGCAAGTTCCTTCCAGGCTTCATGGATACATCCGTCTTGCAGAACGTCACAGACGTATAAGCAGCACTTATGTTCCCAAATCCTAATAGAGTAGGCTGGCTAGTATAGTTTAAAGACAGTCTGAGCCAGTCTGTAATATATAACTTGTAAGCAAGGAGCCAACGGGATACACGCGAGGTGACATGTGACATGATGAGATAGACGTGTATGTACAATACCAAGCACACAAATAACTATTCTGTGCTTCTTTTTTTATTTCTCTTCCTGAAAGAGTTAAAGATCAGGAATGCAAGTGACAGTTTCTGTCCTCTTGGGACCTGGTCGGACTATAGCGTAACCCTTATTGATAAGGAATTACAGCTATGAAACACTTTCCTGGCAGAAAATGGCTTCTGAGAGCAGGAAAAGGATAAAAATGTTCAATAGTTCATAGATTTTAGCCCTGGCATACTTCAATAACGGTGTCATTGAGCAGAGATAATAAAACTTTAAAAAAAGATTTAAATATAAAATATAACCGTGGGATATCTAAAAAAAGGTCATTATTAGGAGAGGGGGGGATAGAAACAATTGTTTATTTGTTTATCTCATCAGTTTATTTTCTCCTCTGTATTCTTCTAAGAACATGGGGTGTGAAATTTGAAGAAACTGTTAAAATATATTACTGAACAATGTTTTTTTTTTATTTTAGTTGCGCTTAGGTTTACTAATAACCCCTTTTAATCTGTCATGTAACAATCCGACGCTTGATGAATTTTTAAGAATGCACCAAGTGGCAGGTAACATTAGTTGCACATAATGTTACTGCTGGTGTAACTTACCTATAAAAATGTTCACTTGGTTGGAGACTCTGTAACATCAAAAACACCCCCTGGGGGGTACTCACCTCGGGTGGGGGAAGCCTCGGGATCCTAATGAGGCTTCCCACGCCGTCCTCTGTCCCACGGGGGTCTCGCTGCAGCCGTCCGAACAGCCGGCGACAGACCCGACTGTCAATTCAATATTTACCTTTGCTGGCTCCAGCGGGGGCGCTGTGGCTGCTTTCGGCTCCGAAGTAGACGGAAATACCCGATCTCAGTCAGGTCCGCTCTACTGCGCAGGCGCCGGAGACTTGCGCCTGCGCAGTAGAGCAGACCCGACGGCGATCGGGTATTTCCACCTACTTCGGAGCCGACAGCCGTCAGAGCGCCAGCGCAGGAGCCAGGAAGGTAAATAATGACGTCATCTTGTATGGAGGGCCGCAGCGAGACCCCTGAGGGACGGAGGACGGCGTGGGAAGCCTCATTAGGATCCTGAGGCTTCCCCCACCCGAGGTGGGTACCCCCCAGGGGACGTTTTGACGTTACAGATTCTCTTTAGGCCCCCGCAATGCTAATACCATGTTTCCCCGAAAATAAGACAATGGGCCATATGCAATTGCTTTTTTTCTTATGAGTTTTCTCCAAGGTGATATTTTAACAACTTGTCATAAGATGCCTTTTAAGCCACCAGCAAGCAAGAAAATACTCAAAATACATTTTATATTACTTTTTCACCAACATTTGGGTACATTTGCAATAGTAAAATGCTGAAAAGTAGGTTAAAGAGAAGCTGAAAATTATCTCCTAGGAGATTACTCAGGTGTAAAAGACAATTGCATATGGCCCAGTGTCTTATATTAATTTTGCTTCAAAGATGTGCTGCTAGAGCATATTTTCGGGGATGTCATATTTCTGTCAGGAAGTGTCTCTCATCAGAACATTTCCTGGTCCTTTGTATGGTGCTGTCCCTGGATTTGAAGGTATGCTACTGTACTGACCAGGCACCTGCCCTGTCACACTGCCATCTCTGCACACTGCTGGGGCGATAAGACCGGTGCACAGTCAGCACTGCACTGCGGGGTCCTGCTTGCTGGCTGCCTCCCCTGTGCAATTTTCTGATCATCTGATATCACAGCTGATAACCTTGCTGTGTGCTTGGATGACAGGACCGGTGCCTGATTGGCACTGTGTTACCGATTGCTGGCCACCTTTTCCTCCTCTTTAACTTCCAGTAGGGCTTATTTTCGGGGTAGGGCTTATATTTCAAGCTTGCTCAAAATTCCAGCTAGGGCTTACTTTCAGGGTAGGGCTTATTTTCAGGGAAAAAGACTAACTAGAATTCAAAACAAAAGGGTGTATACTGGCGCTAGATGTTATGCTGCCTTGGGGATAACCAAAACAATCCCTAAATTCGGTACACAGAATTCAAATACACAAAGGCTTCATTTCACAAAGGGCTGCTGCTAAAAAAAATCAGGTCGGTAAAATACTACTTCTGGTATTTTAGACTATTTATCCCCCAAATTTACAAACAGCACAAATGTCCGGTAAAAGTTTGGCAATTCATTGAAAAACATTCCTTCTATTCACTAAGCCCTGCTCGGTAATGTAGAAGTCTCCCCAGTGGAGTAGGTTTCTGCAGCAAGCTGTTCAGACTAGTCTGCATGAGCTGTTCTGTGACCAGGGCCGGCACTACCATTAAAGCGGACCCAAACCAAACATTTTTTTAATTCAAAATATTTAGTTGCACCACTCTGACACATACAAATATAAATAAACGCTCCTTCAAGCCTATGAGCATTTCAGTGCATGCTTTTCACCCTCCTCTTTGCATAACTAGGGTTATACAGGTGGCAGCCATTAGCAATTCCTCCTTTGCCAGACACCTCCTACTCCACCAGTTTGCCGGATTATTTGCCGGCAATATGAAAGAAAGGGAGGGGTTTCTCCAATAAATGTAAAATATTTTATATTTGTCATCATGCAGCTGAAAAGAGGCTGCTATTTATTATTATAATTAAGAAAATAGATTTTATTTCTGAAATCTTGTATTTTTTAGTTTAGGTCCACTTTAAGGAAAGGGGAGCAAATGCCCCTAGGCCCTAGTGCTCAGGGGGGCCCCCCAAGCCTGTCCCATCTTCAGCTTTTAAAAATGTAATCCGGCCGGGCTGCCAGGTACCATGAGTTGGGCAGGCAGTGGCATGCAGAAGGAGAAAGTCTCCCCTAGAGTCTCCCCTAGTGTCCCCCCCTCGCCTGCCCATATACAGAGTGATGAGAGCGGAAGCACGACATTACAACTCACCTGTCAGTGCTGCCGGGAACTTCTCCAAGCCTTCTCTTCTCCCAATCACAGAGTTCCGGGTGTCCTCTCTGCTGACCCCTAGTGGCACCTCTCATTACTGCGCCACTAGAGGAGTCAGAGAGGAGACACAGAACTCTGTGATTGGGAGAAGTTCCCGGCGGTGGCGCTGACAGGTGAGTGTTATTGTTGCTTCTGCTGGCATCACTCTGCATATGGTGGGGGAAGGCCACCTAAAATGGGTGGCCACCTAAAACGGGGGGCATCTATCTATACTAGGGGGGCACACCTGGCTAACTTTACTGTGGTGAGGCTGCGCAATGCAATGGGGCACATCTGACCCAACACTGGGCCGGGGCAACAGTATATTTGGGGCATATCTGGCTATACATAGTGTGGGGCTAAATAATACTTGGGGGCACATCTCACTATACTGGGGTAGGCTATCTAATCCTGGGAGACACATCTGGCTATCTATACTGGGGGGACTACCTACAGCAGCGCAGTGGTGGAATTGTTCAGGGTGTCAAGGGGGCCCCCAAGTTGCTTTTGCCTGGGGGCCCCACTGGAGATAGAACCGGCCCTGCCTGTGACAGCTTATTAGAGAGCAAAAGGCTTCCAGCATCTCTTTAGATGTGCATGTATGCTACTAGAAGGAGCTCTTCCTACATATCACCATATAGATTTGCACGTTTAAAGGGATACAGAAAAGCCTCTTTGAATGTCTATTTCTCCTGCTCTATCATTCTCATGCCCCACCTGCCAGTGCATCGGATCAAATGGGGTGAGAAGCAGGAATGGGAGGCTCTTTTTATTGGCTCTCTGCTTTATTCTGTCAATGTTATCACATGCTGATTGCTAGTTTCCAACACATCTTAGCACATCATAGCTGACCCTGAATACTGCACATCTCACTTGGCTTTACTGGATGCTCTAATCTTTGTGAATTGACATTTACTGACATGTGTTGAAGAATTTACCACACCAGTCAGTAATTTACTTAATTGCTCGGTAATTTCAGCTTGCCATGGTTAGTAAAATCAGCTGTTTTCTGTATTACCGTCTATGGTAAGGTTTTGTAGATTGAACCCAAAATTAGTTTCCCTGGCACAATTACAATACACCCTTACCATCCGCTCTATACCGGCATCTGTATATCACTGCATGGTCACAGTGATATGTTCGTTACCAACAGAGAGTGAAAAGTTCCTCCGGTATGAGAAAAGATACACCTAATAATTTGTGTATGAGTCGTACCTCCAGGACTTCCATGAGCCGCCAAATCGATCCTCTGTTTGGCGTGCTCAGTTGTCATTTGTCTCCATTTCCTTCAACATGAGTTCCAGTCCAGGGTGGGCCATCCATAGCTACAGGGTTAAAGAAGGGGAAATCCAGAGCGGACTGCACCTAAAGTTGATTGTACGCAAGATATATAAAACTTAAAAAGACACTGAAGCGAAAAAAATTATGATATAATGAATTGGTTGTGTAATACAGATAATTACTAGAATTTTAGTAGCAAAGAAAATCTTCTAATATTTTTATTTTCAGTTATATAGTGTTTTTTATAACATTGCATCATTCTCTAATATTTGTAGTTTAGACACTACTCAGCATTCTAAATGGGTTCAAAAGTTCACTAGCCTGCTCTGGAAAATCTTCCCTGCAGAGGTAAAAAAAGATACTTTAATGCTGGGAATACACCATACAATTTTCTGTTAGATTTACCTGCCAGATAGATAATGTTCAACATGTTGGAAATGTATCTATCCAGTGGCGGACATACGACCGCACGAGGGCCCCTAAAGTTCCGCTGCTTCAGGGGCCCATTAAGTATTGCAGGTTTTTTTATTTTATTTTACCTTTTATTTTTTTTTAACCTGGGGGGCCCCGACTCCTGTCCTCCCCCCTCACCTCGCCCCCCCCTCATGCGGCGGGAGAGCGGAAAATACAGGAAGTCTCCGGCCGGGGCTGCAGCAGACGTTAGAGGCAGCTGCCGCTTGGTCTCCCCTGTCTTCAACTCTGTATACTGCTCGCTACTAAACCAGGAAGTAGCGAGCAGTATACAAAGTTGGAGACATATCGGAGACCAAGCGGCAGCTGCCTCTAGCGTCTGCTGCAGCCCCGGCCGGAGACTTCCTGTATTTTCTGCTCTCCCGCCGGCCGCCGCGCATACCGGGAGGGGGGCCCCGAGGTGAGTGAGGGAGGATAGGAGTCGGGCCCCCCACCCGGATAGCTACCCACCCATCCACCCGGCTACCTTACCCACCCACCCGGCTACCTTACCCACCGGCTACCTACCCCGCTACCTAACCACCCACCCGGCTACCTAACCACCCTGCCGGCTACCTACCCATCCGGCTACCTACCCACCCACCCGGCTACCTACCCACCCGGATACCTACACACCCACCCCGCTACCTAACCACCCACCCGGCTACCTACCCACCCGGCTACCTAACCACCCACCCGGCTACCTACCGGGCTACCTAACCACGCACCCGGCTACCTAACCACCCACCCGGCTACCTACCCACCCGGCTACCTAACCACCCACCCGGCTACCTAACCACCCTGCCGGCTACCTACCCACCCAGCTACCTACCCGGCTACCTACCCACCCACCCGGCTACCTACCCACCCGGATACCTACACACCCACCCGGCTACCTACCCGGCTACCTACCCACCCACCCGGCTACCTACCCACCCGGATACCTACACACCCACCCGGCTACCTAACCACCCACCCGGCTACCTACCCACCCGGCTACCTAACCACCCACCCGGCTACCGACCCGGCTACCTAACCGGCTACCTAACCACCCACCCGGCTACCTAACCACCCACCCGGCTACCTAACCACCCACTCCAGGCTACCTACCTGGCTACCTAACCACCCACCCGGCTACCTACCTGGCTACCTAACCACCCACCCGGCTACCTAACCACCCACCTGGCTACCTACCTAAAGACCCACCAGGCTACCTACCCACCCACCCAGCTACCTAACCACCCACCTACCCACCCACCAGGCTACCTACCCACCCGCCTACCCAGCCACCCACCAGGCTACCCACCCACCCGGCTACCCAGCCACCCACCAGGCTACTTACCCACCCGGCTAAGGGCTACCTACCCACCCACCCGGCTGCCTACCTACCTACCCACCAGGCTACCTATCCACCCAACCACCCATGGGAGCTGCGCGCCGGATGGAGGCTGGGACAGGAGGTCTGCTGCTGCAGGTGAGTAAATGTTTTTTTTTTATTATTTATTTTAGCAGGTGTATGTTCTGGGCAGGTCTGCCACATGATTGCATGTATGTTCTGGGCAAATTTGCTACATGATTGCATGTGTTTTCTGGGCAAATCTGCCGACATGATTGCACGTATTTTCTGGGCAAATCTGCCGACATGATTGCACGTATTTTCTGGGCATATCTGCCGACATGATTGCACGTATTTTTTGGGCATATCTGCTGACATGATTGCACGTATTTTCTGGGCATATCTGCCGACATGATTGCACGTATTTTCTGGGCATATCTGCCGACATGATTGCACGTATTTTCTGGGCATATCTGCCGACATCATTGCATGTATTTTCTGGGCATATCTGCCGACATCATTGCACGTATTTTCTGGGCATATCTGCCGACATCATTGCACGTATTTTCTGGGCATATCTGCCGACATCATTGCACGTATTTTCTGGGCATATCTGCCGACATGATTGAATGTATTTTCTGGGCAAATCTGCCGACATGATTGAATGTATTTTCTGGGCAAATCTGCCGACATGATTGAATGTATTTTCTGGGCAAATCTGCTCACATTATGTGTATTTGCTGGGCAAATCTGCTCACATTATGTGTATTTTCTTGAGAAAACCTGCACAATTATGTGAATTTTCTGGGGAAAGGGTCACCAAAACTTGGGCCCACTGTCTTTGCGTTGCACTTTTCAAGGGAACCTGAGGGGAGAATAATATTGAGGCTGCCATATTTCTCTCCTTTTAAGCAATACCAGTTGCCTGGTTGCCGTTCTGGTCCTCTGCCTCTTATTCTTTCAACCATAGACCCTGAACAAGCATGCAGTAGGTCAGGGGTTTCTGACAATATTGTCAGAACTGAGAAGATTAAGCTGCATGCTTGTTGCTGGTGTAATTCAGTTTATTACTGCAGCCAAATAGATCAGCAGGGCCGCCAGGCAACTAGTATTGTTTAAAAGGAAATAAATATGGCAGCCTCCATATCACTCTCACCCCGGGATCACTTTAAATTACAGTTAGCTCCGCCCTTATCCGGTCATTGCCACGCCCATTTTTGCCGCGGCGCCATGAGCCGCAGGTTCTATCCACACCCATTTTTTGCCGCAGGTTATAGCCACACCCATTTTTTGACGTGAAGCGCGAAGCGCGCCGCAGGTCAGGGGGGCCCACAATTGATATTTTGCACAGGGGCCCACTGCTGCCTGTGTCCGCCACTGTATCTATCTTACCATCTATCTGCCGAGCAATTAGGCATTGTTCTACTCAGCAGGAGATAAACACAAGACAATGCACCAGAGATAATGACCATTATGTACAGAAAATAATCTAATGATGCATTCTAACAGAAAATGTAACAGAAAAATCTAACAGAAAAATCTAACAGAAGAATCTAAAGGCTCGTACACACGTTGGATTTTTGCAAACGACCCGTTGTTTGTCCAAACGACGGGTCGTTTGGACGTCAAATCGGGCGTGTGTACAGTCTGTCGTTCAATTGATAAGACTGGACTTGAGTGATCCGTCCAAACGACAGGTCGTTTGCAAAAATCCGACGTGTGTATGTAACTTAACAGAAAATTGTATGGTGTATTCCCAGCTTTAAAGCTTATTATCTCAAGTGTCTGGCAGAGGTGTCTGGGACTTTGAAAGTCATGGAGCTCAATGGCTAATTTGCATAGATAACAACTGGAGTTTCTTAGCTCTTCCTTTACTGGAAACAATATTAGACTTTGTCTCTGCTGCTAATGTTT
This sequence comes from Hyperolius riggenbachi, assembly GCF_040937935.1. Lineage (NCBI taxonomy): Eukaryota > Metazoa > Chordata > Amphibia > Anura > Hyperoliidae > Hyperolius > Hyperolius riggenbachi. Next base: position 240,881,135 of record NC_090652.1, on the reverse strand, counting down.
TATTTCTTAGGTGTACTACACATACAAATCATTATATCATCTTTTTTTTTTTTTTTTTTTTTGCTTTAGTATCTCTTTAAAACATAGGTTCTTTATTAGAAGGCATGTAAAATATGAACATTATGACCAATGAGACAAAAAGTTCTTCTATGGTGGTAAAAATTTCCTGTTAGCTCAGTTCAGGTGATTAGTGATGGCACAAACTGGTCATAGGTGAACAAAGTTTCAACCCTATGTTAAAGTATAGGGAGACAGTGAACTTCATGTTACATGCACCATTGTTTGCCGCAAACTGTTGGCCCGCCTGCGAACAGTTCATATCACTGCAAGTGAGGAATACATAGACATATACTGTATGTCATTGGCAAAAGCTCACTTGTTCTATCTGTTCAGACAGCCACCAGAAACAGAATAGGGAACTGGTGAATGTTTCCAACACTCTCGTGCACAAAGCTATTTTTCATTTATCTAATAAAAATGATTCATACAATGTAGGATCTCACATAGGCTAAAACGAGGAAAAATTCTTAGGTAATTAGTATAAAATATCTTTACTTCTGAATGGTGCCTCTTGGTCTGTATGAAAATGTTTTTCGAATGTTACTTTTAATAATGTTTCTGAGTAATGTCATAAGGCCAATTAGCGTGGACCAGCTGGTTCCCCCAGAAGACACTGTTTGGCCATTGAATTTGTAGCTTGCTGTAATAACATCTTGCTCTGTCTCCCTCTCTCGGGACATAGGGTTTCCTAGGTGAGGAAATTAGATATTTGCTCTATTAAGCCGGATAGACGCTGGACATTCATTCATAGGTAGAATATTCATATCGCTGTTATTTTTGAAGTGCTGCAGATCCCTTCAGACAGTCCTTTATGCAAAGCAGAAGGATATCCTAATTAGCCACACGTCCTTGAAGATTCTCATTTATCCAGGTCATGGTGTAGATAATGATGATAAGTCAAGTTAACTTAAATTGGGCATAAAAAAATGAACTTCTACAAGATGTTATATTAATCTAACTTGCTACCTCAGTTCCAATGAAATGAGGGAATTATTGCACCATTTATATCAGTATGGCTAATTCAGTTACTTAGTTCAGGCACTAGGATGTCTAGGGCTAAAGATAGATGCATGTTGCCTATTGGGGAACCCTTTGTCTACATGCCTGGGCTAAGGCTGTACAGATGCATTGCTTGCCTGCTGCCTAGAGACATGTTCTGTTGCAATGCAGGAGGAAGGGGCGGGGGGGGGGGTGGAGGTTCCGAAGGAGCGTTGTGTAAGTGACATCATGCAGAAGCTGGGTAAGTGGGTAGAACAAGGCTCTTGAGCATCCCATTGCTGAATCGATCCACCTGCAGAACACTGGCTGAGCAGCCGAGGGGAGTTGATAGCTGCTTTACATGGATTCTTGGCAGATGAGGTTGTCATTGACCGCCTCGGACCGGTTTCATCTAGTAGATCTAAACAGGGATCACACCTCAGTTTTGAATTGAAGCGAAATGTGTGATCCCTGCCTTGTAGGCATTGCACTGAGCGGACCTTAAAGGGAACCAGAGATGAAGGATTCACACAAAATAAACATATCAGTCGATAGCTTGTAAAGAATAAATGCTGTACCTGATAATTTCACCTCTCTGGTGTGCCTTTTTGAGTGTTTTTTATCCATTATTGCTCCAGGAAAAATCCAATATGGCCGCCGGCTCATATCCCTTCTGCTTCCAGGTTATCAACTGTTCTGGATGTGCTGTCTAGCCTCTATGAAACTATAGACAAGCAGGGTTGTTGCTACAGGTTTTCATCTGTGTGCTTTCAACTTTATTATTCTGGTATGCTGTATGGCTGCCTGTAGGAAGTGTCTCTCATAGAAATGAAACTGCATACAGTAGATAATAATGATGACTGGCTGCACAGTGCACACAGATCACACAGCCACACTTGTCTGTTTCAGAACTTCTTTCTGTAGGAGCAGCCACTCCCATGTCATCAGCTCTGAGTATGCAAAGCAGGAAAGCTGAGCCAAGGGGGGGGCGGGCTTGGGCTTGAAAAGACTCCACAGAAGACTGACTCAGCTATAATGATTCCAGGTCAAACCTAGACTGAATGCTCAGTCGGGGATACTTATCCTTATTCTTATTATCCTTATTTTCCTTGCAGTTCCTCTTTATGTTTAATTCAAGCAGATTAGATGTCCGAGTGCGCAAACTGATGTATAAAAGAAGCAATTGTTCTCCAAAATAGTTCTCCAAAACAAACAACAGTTCATGCTCTGGCTGCTGATAGAGCATGAGAGCACGTCGCTCTGACTGATTGTTATTTGTGTACTTAAATGTAATATGTATGCAGTTTGCACTTTGCACCCTTAGCACTGGGTTTCCTCTGATGAAGCCTCCAATGACAGGGGGTGAAACATGTTGGGTTGGTGTGTGTGTGTGGGGGGGTGGTAATGTTAATAGTAAGCAGTTGAGGATACGGTGATTGATCCTAATAGCATTGATTACCACATAGGCTAAGAGGATCCAGCATTCTCATTGATCCTGCCCTCATTTAGATCAATTCAGTCTTGTTAATGTGTGTAGCCTAATTAAATTTTAATACCAATATTAAATAAAGGTTAGGTTTTAGCTTTAAACCTTATAGGGTTAGCCCTGCCCTGTGAACCTAGCCTGAAAGTGTGAATTATTGAAAGCCCTCACTCACTGTTTAAAGTGGGCTTTATTTCACAATTTCTACTCTGATCCAATAGATTAACCATGCTAATGCTATTGTAAGTTCGAGCTCCTTAAAAAAGTGACTAAAAAAAGGTTTACTTTAAATTTCTCCCGAAAGCCATATTAGTGTGCTACACTGATTTACACTGAGCGGTTTAAGCTGTTGAAAGATTGTTGTGGTATGTCTGACTTCAGGAAAATTGGCTAATTCATAGCAGGAAACGTTTGTGTGCAAGATCCCCAGTAGAGAGCATTACATTCTGGAAAATTACAGTATTGTGCTTACATAGTGACTTGGATTTTACATTATTATGTAAAATGGCTGTTTCCAATATTACCACTGTAACCAGGTAGGTATTGTGATTTTCACAAAGATCATATTGTTCTGGATCAAAGGCAAGTAGGATATCTACTGTATATAGGGAATAAGGAGCTGAGAAGGAGGTTTTGAATATTATGCTGTAAGTCTGCTTTAACAATGGTTATACCAGTTTGCCATAGATGGTTCAAGGAGGCATGGAGTAGGCTAAAAGCAGTTGGAATTGCCTTCTTTGTAGTGCATTGATTTTAGTTAAGCCATTTATTATCATTTTGTTGTTAAAGGAACACTATTCATTAACATGATTTTTTGAATTGAGATAGGAAATGTTTAGGAAGTGCTTTTAAGTACTGGTGTATACATTTGAATTCTTATCTCTTTGTTTACTGTTATCCAATTCCTTTCACACTTTTCGGACGGCAATTCTGACGGCAGACTGAGCCATGAGGGGAGGAGAATTGCCTCAGAGTGCATCTGTTAAGGGCCCGTTTCCACTACACGCAGATTCTGGATTCAGAAAAACTGACTCCAATGAGTACCTATGGGCGCGTTTCCAAAACAGATGCATGATACAGAAATCTTCATCAGAAAAATCGCATTTAGTGGAAACAGGCCCATAGGCATTCATTGGAGTCAGTTTTTTTCTGCACCCAGAATCCCTGTGTAGTGGAAACAGGCCATAAATAGCCACATCCAAAAATCTGTATGCAGAAAAACTGATGCAGAACTGGTGGAAATAGGCCCTAACTCTGTGTGTGTAAGAGAGAAAGCTCTGCCTGTGTCTCTGACTGAGCTCTCTAGAGAGCAGAGGAAATGTATCTTATGTGCAACATAAACATGTGTAATTGTGTGTGTAAAACATGACATCCGACAGGCTTTTAATATAACTCTGCTTCAATATTACACTGTTCTTAGCATGTTATGCTAGGTACACACCATAGCAGATCGATTATTTCCAACATATCCAATAAGAATTTTGATCGATTTCTAATTTTTCAGATCGTTTTTTTCGATTTTTTAAAACCAATTTTTCCAATCGAGTTTCAGAGAAGTGATGGAAATCAATTGGAAAACTGATCTGAAACACGATAAAAAAAATAATGAAAAATCGATCGAAATTCAGAGCGGACATGTTGTAAAAAATTAATCTGGCAGGTAAATCTGCCAGAAAATTGTATGGTGTGTACCTACCTCGCATCATACTGCAGAGATACACCTATGCAAATGAGACATTCCAAACGTAGCTAAAATCTACACACAATGAATTAGAGCTTTTGCCTCTGATATTTAACATGAAAAGAAGGAAAATGTTTACACAGCTACTTAGACATTATTTGTACATTGTCATTTTAGAACACTTAGTTTAATAGTGTTCCTTTAAAGGGTTCTTAAACTGAGAGGAAAATGGATATTTCCTTATAAACAATACCAGTTGCCTGGCAGCCCTGCTGACAGAGGCGGGACAAGGTCCTCCAGCACCCAAGGCTGAGACTCCAAAGTGCGCCCCTCCATCCCTCCACCCCAGCCGTCACACACTGATTTCTCTTAGACTAAGAAGCACCCCAGGGCCCCCAACACCTTAATCTCTAGTTATCTGGCTTGTAGTCACTTCCATGTACCGGTATCTCCTTTTCTTATTTCTTTCTGCTTCAAACACAATTAGGAATGACAGCTGAATGAATTGTGCGCCCCCTCCTACACTGCGCCCTGAGGCTGGAGCCTCTCCAGCCTATGCCTCGGCCGGGCCCTGCCTGCTGATCTCTTTGACTGCAGTAATGGCTGAATCACACACCAGAAACAAGCATGCAGATAATCCAGTCTGTCTTCCTGCATGCTTGTTCAGGGGCTGTGGTTGAAAGCATTAGAGACACAGGATCACCGGGAGAGCCAGGCAACTGGTATTATTTTAAAAGGAAAACTCCATATCCTTCTCAGTTTAGGTTCCCTTTAAAGAGAATCTGTACTCTAATATTCTTACAATAAAAAGCATACCATTCTATTCATTATTTTCTCCTGTGCCCCTCTGTGCTGTTTCTGCCACTCTCTGCTGCAATCCTGGCTTGTAATTAACAGTTTTAGGCAGTGTTTACAAACAAACTAACCAGCTTCTAATAGGCTCAGCTAGGCATAGTGTGTGAGTCATTCACAGTGTGCAGGGTGTGTATCGCTTCTACCAATCACAAGCAGCCCTGCACATTCCACACAATCAATCCTTAGCCCGACAAACAGGACAGAGGAAAGATACATTGATTTATTACAGAGACTGTGCAGTTAGGAAAGACTGCAGTAAGCCAGAGCAGATTAGAACAGGCATAGGAACTTATAGGATAGAAGAACTAAGGCTGAAAAATTTGTTACAGAGTCTCTTTAAGGGTAATGTACATTTTTTTTTTTTTATTGTGGTAGGTTAGGCTAAACTGTTTAAACATTTTTTTTTTACTCAGAGGAATATGAATCTTACCAACAAATTTCTTTGTTTAAAGCCCCATTTACTGACAAAACTGGTACATAATATAAGCTGAAAGAGTGTGAAGTGATTTGTGAAGTTTGATCAGCTATATGTGGATGTCTGAAGCAAAAAAAGGAAGCACTGCCACACTCAACATATACTTTCATTAACTTATAAAACTACATGAATTACCTATTATCCACTGATTATTTCTCCTGTGTTCTGTGTTACTTTAAGTGAATGGGCCTTGTGACATGGTTATTGTAAACTTAGAGGCTTGTATAATACAGCAGTAAAGCAAGAAGATTATCTACTTAAAGCGGAATATAACCCTGCATTTCAACTTTGCTCTAAAACATTATTTACAGCATATTATATGCAACCAGCATTTTTTTTACTAGACCAGCATTGGAAGGGTTACACACAGAGCTTTAAAGTTCCGTGGAGAGAACTGCTTCCCTAAGCCAAAGTTTAGATAGATACATTTAAGTAAACAGAATGTAACAAGTGTGGAATGTGACTCACTCTCTCTGACTGTGCAGGAGCTGGAGGACAGCCAAAGAGTGTGTAACATTCCTCACTTGTTACATTCTGTTTACTTAAATGTATCTATCTAAACTTCGGCTGTGGGGAGCAGTTCTCTCCACGGAACGTTAAAGCTCTGTGTGTAACCCTTCCAATGCTGGTCTAGTAGAAAAAAAATGCTGGTTGCATATAATATGCTGTAAATAATGTTGTAGAGCAAAGTTGAAATGCAGGGTTATATTCCGCTTTACAGAGGAACTCCAGTGAAAATAATGTAATAAAAAAGTGCTTCATTTTTACAATAATTATGTATAAATGATTTAGTCAGTGTTTGCTCATTGTAAAATCTTTAGTCTCCCTGATTTACATTCTGACATTTATTACACGGTGACATTTTTACTGTGGGCAGGTTATGTAGCTGCTCCTAGCTGTTTTGGCTGTTAGAGACAGCTGTAAACAGCTATTTTCTGTCTGTGAACCTTGTTACATTGTGGCAAACTGTCAAAAGTACAGCAGTCCTCAGAGCTTCTTGTGGGAGGGGTTTCACCACAATATCAGTCATACAGCGCCCCCTGATGGTCTGTTTGTGAAAAGCAATAGATTTCTCATGTAAAAGGGGGTATCAGCTACTGATTGGGATAAAGTTAAATTCTTGGTTGGAGTTTCTCTTTAAAGCAAACCTGAAGCGAAAATACATTTATGAGATAATGAATTTTATGTATAGTAAAGCTAAGAAACAGAACATTAGTAGCAAAGAAAAGAGTTGAATGTTAACCTCCCTAGCGTTCTGGACGAGTCACCGCTCAGGCCCTGAATAATTTTTTTTTCAAACACGCAGCTAGCACTTTGCTAGCTGGGTGTTGAATTCGAGGGACTCCTGCGCAGCCTGGCCAATCAGTGCCTGGCAGCACTGAGGGGTGGATCGGGAGTCCCTGTGACGTCACAACGTCGAATGACATTACTCTGTTCATTGCCATGGCGAAGGGGGAAGCCCTAAAGGAAATCCCGTTCAGAAAGGGATTTCTGGATGGGACTTCACGCCGGCGGCGATCGGAGATGCTGGGGGACGCCGCAGGGAGCAGCCAATCATGTAGCTAGCGCTAGGCTAGCTACATGATAAAAAAAAAAAACGGGTGAAAAAACCCCTCGGGAATCAGAACGCCCAGCAGGTTAATATGGTCAGATGGAGGATCCAGAGTCTTCCGTCTCCCGAGGTAAGTATCTAACGTTTTGCTTTTAAAATCTTACAGGTTTACTTTAATACGTGTGTTTTATATACATTTTAATACAAAGAAATCAAGTTGAAATAATCAGTACTAGTAGAAACAAAAGGACACATGAACATCGGGAGCCCGCTTTGGCATAATATCACTAGGACAAATAGGAAGAACAGGATAGGTAGAGAGTATATACTCACAAATGTGTGTTGCTCACAGAGCCATCCTCTGGCATGGGTATGTAGGGAAGTACCACCCCCACAAAGCCTTTTGGATAGGGATGTTGGTCGCTGCTCCAAAAAAGATTCACTCCACATTAAATTGCGGGGTGTGTCCACTAACAGGGGTAGGGTGACTAGGGGAAACTTACACCACTTCGTATTCCAAGGTTTTTCCCCTTTAAGATTCCTGATCATTTTGGCATCTCAGCTCTCACTATTGATACAGCAATAACTTTTTTATTACTTACGCCATCAAAGTGATATACATGTAGGTTTTTTTTTTAGGACAATCTAGGCTTTCCTTTCAGTAATATTTGTTTTCAAGATTTGTTTGATTTTATAGCCATTTTATAGCGAAAATTAGGCATAAGTGCAGAAAATACACATTTTTCATATTTCATATTTTGTAGCGATTGGTAGGGATGATCGGAAAGAGCAAATTCCGTTACGCCAGAATTCGTGGATTCCGCCAGCACTAAATTCCGTCGCTATGAAAATTCCGCCGGATTTTTGCGAAATTCCGCGAAATTCCGGATTCCGGCGGAAAAATTAAAATAATCGCAAATAGAACCTTGTTTATGCTATATGGTAGCCCATAGACCCTATTGACTGTTCCCTTAAGCCTTTTTCTCCTCCCTTCTTCCATCCTCGTCTTCCAGGGAATTGTAGGATTTCAAAAGCCAGCTTACATACCTTGGCCGGGAATCGAACCCAGGTCTAGGGCTTGGTAGACAGCTCTCTTCACCACTATACCACCACCAACAATACAGCGTGTACCATTATGATATATCCAAGAGAAAAATTAGCTTAGGGATTTGTAGGATGTCAAAAGCCAACTCACATACATTGGCCAGGAATCAAACCCAGGCCTACCGCTCTGTAGGCTGCTATCCTAACCATTATACCACCAACACAACACACTACAATGCTACATGCTGAAGCCAGCCTAGCATGTACCATTGTGATATATCCGTTCATCAAATTCCGGCCGGAATCACGGAATTTTTAATTCCGCGGAATCCAGCGACCATCCCTAGCGATTGGATCCGAGTTGCCATAGCAAGGCACCAACACAGTGATGCATATGTACTGTGTTGGGTCCCAGAGCAGTTGCCTTAGCGATTTCTTCTGATCACTACTGGTGGCAGCCATTACCGGTCTCCACTAATCTTAGGGCTAAGTATAGGTGACACATGGGGTTAATTAGTTAGGTTAGCAGTTAACATTTTACAGGGGGTGGGGGGAAGGGGGAACACTTTTACTTTAATACTTCTTTATTCTTATTTTCATGAATGAGTGCTGCTAGTACACAACACTGGCAATGTGCATGATCATGTACACACGTGGGAAAGACAGGGGCGAGCATGTGCACGCGCGGGAGCACTTGGCAGTGTTTTAACTGCAGCAATTTCACATCCTGGATTGCACAGGGGGGGGGGGGGGCAATTAGGACATGAATTTCATGTCCTGAAATCTACCTTAAAAAAGGAAGCCCACATTAAGGTTTGTATAAAAAGGTTTTGACTATTAGGGTGGCCCAATCTGCTCTTCTGCTTATTTTGGCACATTTAGTAACCTGATGAAGTGATCTAAATGTATTAAAAACTTTTTCAGAACGAGAATCAAGTTGATGCTGGTTAACTAAAGGCTGTTATTAATATTGATACTTTTTAGTGTTTTTGTTTGCTATGTACTCAGTGTACATTATAAAGATGAGCAAAAATAAAGTAAGAAAAGCCATGAGAAAAGCTTAATGGCTTCTGGCCAGTGAGCCTCAAAGCATATCTATCTGTAAAATTACACTCTCAATAGCCCCTCAACACATCCCTTTAAAGTGCTAAAATCAAACTTTAATTCTACTGTAATTAAAGTGTAAAAATATTCTATTTAAAAAGTGGATAAGGCAGTTGACATTACAATTCTGTTATTAAATATAACTTTCCATTTGTTGCCAGCAATGGTTTTCGAAAATTACCAGAGCGCTCACATTTCACTTTTAACCACACTGATAGGACGTTCTTTGCTGTATCGAATACTCATAAGCAATAAAGAGCTACTCAGCTGTTTGATTATAATAGTATTAGTGCACTCAGCATACACCAAGAAATGTCTATAAAAAATAGCTTCTGTATGTTCTGAGATCAATAAAAATATCATTACATCAACAGGTATTTTTGCATAAAAAAAAAATCTTACCAACTTTATTAAAACATAAATGTAAAAAATGTAAAATCGTTTAGAGGAAAGAGCTAAAAAAATATCAGTCTAGAGGTAGTCTTTAGTTTTTTTCCAGTTATTCCAGGGGTGTGTAATAAATTAACATTTTACTAATTATTACAACATATTCGAACAATGTAAACTGTATGTTAGGGGTGAAACTACAAGTCATGGGACCCAGCAAACCTTGCTGCCCCCCCCCCCCCATGTGCACATACCCATCCCCATGGCCACTGAGACTGTCTATACAAGTGTTGTGCCTTTGACTCCCTCCTACTCATAACAATGTGACCATGAGTTTTGCTCCTGGGCCCCTGTACTAAAGGGCCCCTGTACTAAAGGGAGGAAGGGTATCAAATTGTAAGTCTGTGTTTTTATAGATAAGGGTATTTGGTGTTGTCTGCCAGCAGTAAAGATGATGACCTGCAAGCTCATGGTGGATCAAATAACATGAACGAATTAAACATTGAACATCAAATACCATCAATCATTTTCTTAATCTATCTTCTGGATCCGTCATGAGCCGCCCTGCCACCGCTTACACCATTGCGGACTGTTTCAACTGCCCAACAAGGTGGCCAAGGTGTTTGCTACCCATACTCTCAGCCCTAGACATGGAGCACCCGGCACCTGCTTGGATCTGGTGAAAGTGTGCAGACTGTGATAATCAGCTTGAACTGTGCAATACGGTTGATGTGGCGTTGGCCGCTTGTTTTCACGGCATGTGCTGCTGCTACTAACATTGCTTTGCTTGCATGAAGATTTATAGCTGCACGAGGACCACTAACTAAGCTTTCTGCATTTGAATATGCTTTGCTGTGGAGGTGAAACTTTTTCTTTGGAGCATTGAAGGCTTAATGCCATTAGAACTTGGCTTGTGAAGACTTCCCTGATTTACAGCAGTGTCCCTGTCCCAGCGTGCTTCAGTCTATGGCCGTTGTGTGCGTGGATGTGTGGCGAGTGGTATTAGGTGGCTGTTTTTAAAGCACTCTTTATGTTTGCATTAATATACGTAATAAAACGTTATATTTTTATAATACTTATGATATGATGAGTTCATATATTTTTCATACTGATGTTGTTTGTCAACCCTGTGGCTAGACACGTATGTTCCGCTGTTTAGTTACCACTTGCAGATGAAATTGTACTTAATCTATTTTTTATTTTTAACGTCTTACTTTGCAATGTATTAATGTATCCCCCACCACCATCTACAGTATCAGTAAAGTTCCGTTATGAGTCAAGTCATCACTGGATGTCTCACTAGGAACAGCATGTGGTGGTATTTCATCATATGACAGAACGTTGAAACGGTGGTAAGACGGTTATCCTTCATTTAGTTGTATTACACTATTTGAGTGTTTGCCCTGCAGATTGCTGTACTGACTTACCACTATGAAGTATCGGTTCGTTGGACTTCATGGAGGATTTTTCTTGGACTTTATGAGGAGCGCACCAGTTGTTTCTTGAGTAGACTTTATTTGCAGTGACTCATTTAATTCAAAGATAATTCAAAGATAATGGCTGATCTAACAGATTGTGTTATTACAAATCTGTCTAATTTAAGCACATATAAGTCACATGTAAAATGAGAACTGCCTGTATACATCAAGCATTATTCAACTACTTAGTTTATCAGTTACTTACCGATTTTTGAGCAACCTCAATACATCATCCTCTATAATAATAGGCAAGTGTGTCTGCGTCCAATGTGTTTTTTAGTTTTTCGCATGTGCAGGGACGCAGAGACACTGCAGAGAGCTGGGGGAATGATGCATGGCTCTTGCTCGAGAGCAGGGAAGGTAGAGGGAGAGAGGCAGTGCAGGGTCACAGACACAGCCTAGCGCCCATTTTTAAACGGGGCATAGTCCTAGTATATCATAAAGGTCAAATGTAAAGGCAAAGCATATAAATATAGGTGGCAGGAATTGCTAAAGGTGTGGTAGGTTTTTTTCATGAAATCCTGACAAGTTTCATGATCATAGACACACTACCTTGGAGGATGGAGTAGAAAACTCTGTCCAAAGGTGTTTTCATCAATACTTTATTCAGGAAAATTGTTCTGATTGCTGCAGCATTGGCTTACATTTAACTGGGTCACCACTAAGGGGTTTCCCCCCTTAAGGACCGGAGCAATTTTCACAGTTTTAGCGCTCCTCCCTTTCATTCGCCAATAACTTTATCACTACTTATCGCAACAAAATTATATCTTTTTTTTGCCACCAATAATTCTTTCTTTGGCTGAGACATTTTGCTAAGAATTATTTTATTCTAAAAGCATTTTAATGTAAATAGCAAGGGGGAAAAAAAATGTAAAAAAAAATAAAAATAATTATTTCTATTGTAATTAAAACCCACGTATTTTACTTCCCATCTGTTCCGGTTATTAAATCATTTAAATTATGTCCATATGACAATGTATGGCAACAATATTTTATTTGGAAATAAAAGTGTATTTTTTTCGTTTCGCGTCCATCACTAATTACAAGCCCTTATTTGTGAAAATAACAGTAATGTTGCCATACATATTAAAAAAAAGTTTACATGATATACATATTAAAAAAGTTGAGTCCGTAAGGTTTTGTTTACTGCAAACCAACAGACCGTCCCACACACCTCAGGTAGGACAGTTTCCACCCCAAGTACATTAAGAACTCAATTTATAGCCAAGCTATAAGTTGCAACTGGATTTGTTCTGACAGGGTGGAAAGAGACAAACACCTGGATCACCTTAAGAACATTTTCATTAAGCAAGGTTACAGCCCTCTTATGACTGAGGCCCAAATCAGAAAAGCTAACATCATCCCCAGGACTCAGCTCCTCAAATATAAGCAAAACCAGGAAAAGGGCTGTTTCCCAATAATTGTCACCTAAAACCCACACCTGGAAATCATAAAGGTAATGTCCAGGATATATATATATATATATATATATATATATATATATATATATATATACTTTCCCAGGGCTACCTCTAGCCCCTGGCAGCAGTTATGTCCCATGCCGCAGCTCCGCTCCCGGTCCACGAACAATGTGGACTTGACAGTGGTGCTCATGCAGGCACTGTAGAGGACGACCTGGTGAGGTTGGCCTCTGCACCGGAGGGGACCGGGAGCCAGCGGCTGAGAGCGGAGTCAGAGTCGGAGTCATTTTGGGTACCTGGAGTCGGAGTTGGTGGTTTCATAAATTGATGAGTCAGATGATTATTGTACTGACTCCAAAGCCCTGCCTGAAGGGTGACATAAAAGTCATTACAGCGACCAATCCCCTTCCGTCCGCCACGCGGACCTAGTGGGGAACTGCTCATTAATATGCATGGAGCTGACTCTCCAATCGGCGAGCAGTAATAGTGGCTAACTATGTCCTGGAAGGGGGCAGACCCGCTCAGTCACCCGCATGAACGCCGACCAATAGGGAGACAGGCTCCTGCTCTTATTCTTTTAAGTTAGCCAATAACTGGTCTCATCCATACTCAAAACCTCTTGCTTTTACTGATGGCTAACATGGTACAATACTCTACTGCTACTACTTTTTTTTTTGTTATAAAAATGTTTTATTTTGGTAACTATGGGGGTAGAGGTAATGGGTTAATTAATTGGGCATTTTATGTATTTTTTAATGGGATGTATGTAGGTGTAATTTTACTATAGGGCCACTAGATGTCCCCCACCCACATTTTCTTCCTAGTGTGTACGGTTACAGTACACAGGAAGTAACACGTGTATGCTTTACTTTCACTTTTGGCAATGAGCCAATGACCAACTCATTGATTCTGGTGATCATTGATCTCAGGCACTTTGATTGGTGAATGGGAACATGTACTAATGGGTGGAGATGAGAACGCCCCACAGGAGCATGCACAAGCATGCACAGTGGGCAATCCCAGTGAGTTACATATATCTACGCGCCTGGAATTTACATGAAGTCCTGCGGGGTGTAGATAAACTACCCCTGGTATGATAAATAGTTAAAGCAAACCTAAAATGAAATCAAACTAGTGAGGTAAACAACTTTATCCATAAACCTAATCCTACATAGTAAATCCAAAAAATCAAAGAGAGGTCTGCACACCACAGATCTGTACTGTGTCTTGACAAAGTGGACCCTGCGCGGTCCCCGAAACAATCGTTGGCGATATGGTCAGTTGTGTACTGGTGATGGAACAATAAATGCCTCCTTAAAGAGTGTGGTGTGCAGAACTCTTTGATTTGGGATTTACTATTGCCACAGGCATACAACGACTTTGTGAATGTTGGTGTGTGATCTTGTAGAATCACTAATCCTAAATAGGAATTAACCTGAAATCTAGTAGCTCTATTTTGCATTTAAAAGCTAAAATTTACATTTTTGAACCATTCCAGGTATGTTACTGTGGACTGCAGAGGAAATTAATTTAGAGCTTTTGGATACACGGTCCTAACAGTAGGAAAAATGAAAGAAAGCTTAGTGCTAACTAGTATACTGTAGATACATAGTTATTTGAAAAAAAAAATGTTTATCGAGTTCAACCAGAAAATAAATACATTGAAGAGCACTGGACCCAGTACTGACCCCTGTGGGACCCCACTGCTAACAGTCACCCATTTTGAATGAGATCCATTGACCACAACTCTGTTTTCTGTCCATTAGCTAGTTCCCTATCCATGCACACAGACTCTTCCCCAGTCCTTGCATCCTCAACTTTTGCACCAGACGTTTAATGTACTGTAGATGCAGTAGCTTTTTGCCTTTACTTTTTAAAGAAAAGTGGCTTGCCAATGTAAATGATCTGAGTGCGCATCAGGGAGAAAAGTTTGAAATAGTAAAAGCCTGATCCCTAGAGAAAAATAAGTTAGTTCAGTTAGTTCATGATAGTGTGGTAAGAGGTTCAGCTCTCGGCGTCCTCATACAATTCCTTGAGACTTCCAGTTTTATACAAAGGCCACAAAGCTTCATTTAAAAAAAGGCATGGGTTATTTTTGGGCACCGGGTACCGATATTCTAATAATGGCTGTGCATTGGAAATTTTCATTCAGTTACAGCTGTCACTTTGTAGCATTAAATTAACTGTACTAAGCCCTTATCCTATCCCTTATCACCAACCCAGTTATAACTAAGCTTAACACCAATCTTTAATCCTATTGCCTAACACTAAAGCTTGATAAACACATTAAATTTTGATTGTGTAATTTTCTTCCTCCGTTTAGTATGAGAGCTTACCTACACAATCTGTTCGGAGAATTCAAAATCTATTGGCCCTCATAGTGTATGGAGGTGGGAAAATTGGCCAGTGTAATGATCTGCGGGCGATTTCCAGCCAGCGCACACCATGTGCGCTGATGCAGAAGGAAATGTAATAATCCGCGGGCGATTTCCTGCAGGAAATCGCCACAGTCACAGAAACAAGGCACCCAGTATAACTTTGCAGAGGAAAATTCCAACCGGCAGATGGAGGTGTGGAGTGCAGAGGAATAAACCCTCTGCACAGCCACAGATGCCAGATAGGAATTGCACGATTAAGCAAGATAGGACAACAGAGGAGAATTCCACACAGCAGATCGAACTGCGGAGTACAGAGGAACAAGTCCCCTGTACTTCCACAGATGCCAGATTGAAATTGCCCGACTAATGTAATGATCTGCGGGCGATTTCCAGCCAACGCACACCGTGTGCGCTGAAGCAGATCGAAGTCGCCACAGTCACAAAAGCAACAAGTCAGAAGAAAGAAAAAACAGAGACAGAGAATATGAATGTCTACCAATTTAGTCGCCACCCCGCGACGGTAGACATATCACATCATAGCAGGCCAGAATGAGAAAGCGAATCGCAAGAGAGGCGATTGCTATCAGCGACACAAGACTGAGCAAAGACAGAGCGTGAACAGAATAAAGAAGACACAGCAATTAACCACAATCTGAACGCCAAGAAAAATAACAAAGAACTCGCTAAACGCGGTCCTCACACGATATGCGCAACAGAGACAAGCGCGTTTACGGTACGGTCACCGCACGTTAAGTGCAACAGTGGCAAAACGTACCAGCCCTAACTAACAAATGAACACAGAAAATGACGACAGACAAATAACGCAAACGCTTGCTAATCGGTTGCCTCACACTAGGCAACAGCAAGCGTTCGTGCTAGACAAGACAGACTGAAGGAGTAACCAGTAGCAACTGCAGATAAGGTTATACTCCAAGAGTCAGACAAGGTAGATCCACCACCTCTACCGCTAGGGCGAATGCGATCTAGGAGCGAGACCAAACGATTCACTGTCAGCCACCGCAGGTGACAGTACAATCGCAAGGACAGGAAAAGACAGAACAGGAATAAACAGTACAAATAAAACAGAACCTGACTGCACTATAGGAAATGCAAAGTGCACTCCCCAATAATAACTACACTAGAATATTCGCACAAGATACAAAAAGGCTGAGGCTCCAAAATAAGTTTCCCTAATCAGAAAACTATGTCGAGCAAGGCATTCTGGGATGAAGTGACATTTATACTAGAAACCGTCAAAGGAAGCAGACAAGCAATCTGCATGACAAGTAGATGCAAATCAGTCAGCAAACTGACAAAAAGGACTCCTTTCCCTGGACTGAACCATGCAAGCTGCATAGAAAACAAAGCAGTCCAGGGAAACAAGTCCAGCAGAGTGGATTCTGACAGCCAGCAGTTTGCTGATCAAAAATGGAAGCATGTACTAGGCTGTACCCTCCTACAACTATGCTAAACACTAACCTCTAGCCCTATTGCCTAACACTAACCCCGCCAGAACTAAGCCTAACACTAACCCTCCAAGTGCCACAGCTGATAATGCTCCATGGCATACGATAACGGTTACTTAGCTATATCTACATTGCAGTCGATTCAGAGTTTGGTTATATAATGACTGAATTCCAGCACCCAATTTACCATATTTTTTTTGGCATACAAGATGCTCTGGACCTAGGTTTAGAGGGCAAAGACCAGGGGAAAAAGTATACTAAACCTGGTGCATTCATGGTCCAGGAGCATCTTGTAGGTGTTACCCTAATTATTGCTTCCCCCTCGTACTTCATGTGTCCTCTTGTGTCCGCATGTGTCTCCCCCTGTCCCCCAGGTGTTCCCGTCTGTCCCCATGCGTCTCCTTCTCTCCTTCATGTATCCCCTCCTGTCTCCCATATGTTTCCTCCTGTCCAACCGTCTTCTCCGCTCCCCCCATGTCGCCTCCGCTCCCTGTGCATAAATGCAGCAAGCAGCGGCAGCACTGCTCACCTAATCCATCAGCTCCATCAGCAATCAGAGACCTCTCTCTCCTGCTATGTTCCCCTAGTGCCGGCTTCTGCTGATGACGCGATTAGCAGAAGCCAACACTAGAGCAGCCATGCGGGAGAGGAGAAGTCTCTGATTGCTGCTGGAGCCGATGAATGAAGTGAGCCGCTGCTTACATTTGTGCATGGAGGAGGGGGGCGGAGGAGATGGGAGAGCAAAGAAGGACACGTGGGGACAGCACAGGGCGTCCTCCACATCACACCGTGTCTGCAGTTCTTATCAGCGGGCGTTCATTAGTCGGGGGCCTCCCTGTACTTGGCATATAAGATGAGAAAAACGGCATTCTTATATACGGAAAAATACGGTAATCTACCCTCCATAGCCAAAAATGTACATTATGGTCTAAGGTTGTGTCTAAATCAATGATCGGTCCACATGCCCAAGGTAACTGTCTTACCATGGAGGCTATTAGGAACAGGAAGTAAGGGAAAATGTATCCAGCAAGGACACAGTCAGTATCAGCAATAAACCCCCAAATATTTTAATCCCTTTCCACATTTGTGATTGAGCATGACATTGTCAATCCTTTTTTTGACCTCATTAAGGGCTGGCACTACAAGTAAGGCAAAAGGGGCAAATATCCCCAGGCCCAAGAGTCCCTAGGGGCCCCAGCCCCCTTTGCCAATGCCATCCAAAGACATACTCCTTGCTGGCCACAGCAACCAGCTGGTGCCCTGCGGTGTGTGTGGTCTGAATAACTGGGGCTGGATGGCGGTGCATCGGTAATGCAATCGAGCTGGCTGTGGAGGGAGAGACTGGGGCGATCTATCCATACATATCTTATTCCTAGCGGTGGCATCCTGGTCTCCAGTTCCCTTCTGACTTCAGCTCTTCAATACACGTAGTCCAGCCCCCCCCATGTGACACAGGCATGGACGTCAGTGCATCCTCGTGTCCATGCCTGTGAGCAGAGTAGGAGAGCACTGTTGCTGCTGCTGCTGCAGGCTGTTGGAGGAATGTGCCTGACTGGTGAGTCAGGCAATTAGTAAAGCATGGGAACATTAACTTTTATTGTTTACAGTATAAATAGCACACTGGTGCAGGCCAAGTCTATGCTTATGCTGTTACATTATTCTGACGTGAATTTTCTTGGTATCTCTTCATTAGAAGGTTTCTGAATTAATGATTTTACTTCCAGCATGCATATCCCCAGTCTCCAACCCCCTCCCCCCCCCCCCACACACACACACACTTCATGGTCAATTTTAGGGTTTAGATAGTTTATCTTGCATAGCCCCCCCCCCCCATCACTTTCCACAGGGAAACTTTTAGGCTTAATATAGCAGGCTTTAATGTGTTCCTGAGAACACTCTCATACTACATGGAAGGTGGTAAAATTGGTCTGTGATCTTTCATTTTCCAAAGACTTATATTTGATGTATGTACCTACCTTTAGCTGGGGCTTCTTTAAGCCCCCTTGAGACTGCTCGTCCCCCGTGGTCTCCCCGTGTGGCTCCTGTCACTTGCAATTTGGCCTGAAAGTCTGGCCAAGTTGCGCTTTGTCGTACATGTGCGTCAAAGCGTGACTCAGCCAAGCTTTCAGATCGAATTGCGGGGAATGGGAGCCACCCGTGCAGATGGCGGGGGACGAGCGGCCTTGAGGGGGCATAAGGAAACTCCAGGTAATTATGGTACCTGAGACGCTTTTCATCTAAGGTACCCCCCCCACACCATTTCTATTATCTAGGGGGCCCCTTGGGGTTTTTTTGCCCTAGGGCCCCATTTCACCTAGAACCGGCCCTGACCGCACTGCTAAGTTTGCACTAAACAAAATTGCATGTAAAGATATTAATATTATTATTATGCTGTCTTGAAGGAGTTAAAGCCTGATCAGATGACAAAAGCAAGAACTGTACAACTGAATTGCATTGCTTAATCTATATTTTTATCCATTCGTAAGTGGAGATACATCTTAATGTATTGTAATCTCTCACATTCATACCATCAGACATCAAACACTAAAGGCTTTTCTGAGGTCATATTATATGCATAACATCAGCAGTCAATGGAATTATGATAATCTCTTTTTTGTAGAAATGCCCCCTAAAGCATGCAAGCAATGCCCCCGGCGGTCACTGTACATAGCAATGTAACTCACAATATGCAACTCATTGAATTGTATTAAATCATGGAGATAGAATTTCTTCCTGCAAGGTAAAATAAATCCGTACAGTATTATATACACATAAACAAACAAAAGAAAGAACCCACATAGCAGCACCAAACTGGCCAAAGTAATTGCAAAAATAAGACAATAATCTTTATTTGAACAATGACTTCCACATGCAATTAACATCAATTAAAACATCACCAAAAGAGTGAAAGACGGTAACCAATTACAGAAATGATGAAGTAAAATTCAATATCAATATTTAGAAAAGGCCAAAAGGACCAAGTTCCTCCAACAATAATATTAATAGTATAAAATATAGCGTTACTCCATGTATGCTTATGGAAGCAGGAATGAATTTTAAATAGTACTGAATGCAGATTCCCACTAGATTGCAGCTCTACTAACCAAAATACTTGGGTGCAATTCACATTAAATTGTAACAATTTAGTCCAAGTGCAAAAATAAAACGATAAAAACACGGTGGTGTGAACACAGCCATAATCAAAGAGAGTGACAGTAATTGGTAAAAAAGATAGGATGTGAAATTACATCCTGAAAAAAGTGCAGCACTTAGAAAGAAGAATCAGAGCAGGAATAAAAGTGGACCCCTCCGCTCCGGCTGGCATCCCCGCTCGTACTGATGCTAAGTTCCGGATCGCGGCCTGAAGATGGCCCTTTAAAATGCTCAAAGGTTTACCAATAAATGACTCTTAATCCATCATGAATGTGCAATAAATGCTGATTGAAGCGCACTGGTGCCCACGCTTCTTCTCTAAAGAGTGACCAAGTTGATGTTTGTTCTGTGGAGGCACAGTGAGAAAACAGCTTGCACTATACATGTGGTCTTCTAGTGATCGTTGGAGTGCGGGGATCATTCCTTTTTCCTTCCCCTCAAGTGGATACAAGCGTTGATCTTTCAATATCCTTACGCACCCATGCAGAGAGAATCAGGCACGGAAGTGTCAGAGCCAATGTCGGTTGCCACCGACGTGGATTCAGACGATATCTTTCAAAATGAGCGATCTGACTGGGAGAATTACTTCTCAGAAGACAGCGTAGCCACACCCACACACAGAGCCCTTAACATCAGGCGCCTGGAACACAAGTTGTTTAAAGCCTCCGAAAAAGAAGTTAGAGTCTTTTGGACAATCGCGTCCTTTAAGAAATATAAGGATAAGGGGTATGTGCCCCGCGGTTTCCGTTATTACAGACCTCCAGCAGAGTATAGCGATGATACCTTGTTTGTTGAAAAGTGGAAACAAGCTCACTTAGATCATGCAAAAGTCCTATTAGGCCTTGCACTGGAGAGATCGGAGCAAGAGCATGATAAGCTGTCTGATGACATTGAAGAACTCAAGGATCAACTATACAAAGTAGCTATTGGGGATAAAGCCAAAGAGATTGAGGCCAAGATAGACAAGAGATAAATACCTATTGTAACGATTGTGGAACTTTCTCCGTGATCAGCGCACAACGCGTGCGCTGACACGGCGGAAATCCTCCACAAGCGTATATTTGCAGGCACCCAGCAAAAGGTGCTACGCACCTGTAGAGGGAAATTCCTGTCGGCAGATGGCACTGGGGAGTGCAGATGAACCAATCCTCTGTACCTCCACAAGTGCCAGACTGGAATTGTACGAAGCGCAGAACGCAATCGCAAGAGAGGCGATTGCGAATGAGATTGAGCAAAGGGATAGGTTGTATGTGTGTGCGCCAATCCAGTCGCCACCCCGCGACCGCGCACACACAACAGCAGATACGAAATAGGAACGAGATCGCGAGAGGTGCGATCGCCAGACGTGACACAAGGCAGATCAGAATAGAATACGAGGGTAGCAAAGGCACAGCAAATACAATAAGGAGATACGGAAAATAACAAACGCTAGATAACCGCGAACACCGCACTCATTCGCAACAGTGCACGCGGTTATGCGCGATCTCCACGTGATAAGCACAATAGAGACAAGCACGCCTAACTAACCATTAACAGACAAACATGAAACAGAGGACGCGAGCGCTTGCTTAACGGTTACCTCACCGAGCCTGCAGCAAACGTAGCGGACAAGACAGACACATGAAAACAGGGACAAACGAGAGATAGGATCCACAGCACTAGCGAAAAGTGGCTAGCGTGATCCAGGTACAGAGTAGCAGAACAGAAGGATCCCCAGCGCTAGCGAAAAGTAGCTAGCGCGATCCCAGAAGACAGAACAGAAGGATCCCCAGCGCTAGCGAAAAGTAGCTAGCGCGATCCCAGGAGACAGAACAGAAGAGATAGCTGGTAGCAACCGCTGCACCAGCTATACTCCAAGAACAGAGATCAGAACCATTTCCTGTCAACCACCATAGGGACAGGACAATGGCAAACAGGCAAGACAAGACAGAACAGGCAATACAGATAATACAACCTGACTGGGCTAGAAGGGGAGCCTAAAGCAACCCCCAGGAATTAACTATACTAGATAGCAATGGCTGACACTCCAGCAGTGTCCATCAGGAACAGACCATGGTAAGGAAATGACCAGCGAAGCATTGTGGGAAAGACATAGTACTTATAGTACACGCCTCCAATGAATGTGGCCAGGCAATTTGCATGACAACGTATGCAAATTCCTCTGCAAGCACAAGCTGCAAAACTGACAGACGCTTCTTTCCAGAGTCCTGCAGCCTGCAAACCTACACAATGGTCAAAGGGCTGCCTGCCTGCACAGGCAGCTGAGCAAATCATCACAGTACCCCCCCCCCCCCTCCAGGGTCGAATTCCAGACGACCCTCAAAACTGCTATTAGCAACAGACTCAAACTGAAGACTCATGAAGGTCGGGGCAGCCCGACAAGGTCCAATTCCAGAGTCAGTCCACCCGAAACCGACCTCATCGGAAACAGAAGCCACCGAAACATGCCCATCAGTACTACCAGTCTCAGTATAACACCCATCAGGACTGTGAACGCCAGAGAAGAAGCCATCGACACCCTCCAGACAATACCCACCACCTTCCAAGGAGCGTCCTAAAATACCAAGCCTGCCACAATACCTGTTCAAAGTGTCCCTTACAACACAAAAGCCACCGTTGATCTTATCCAGTGTACCAAGCAAAATTTCTCCCGGAATCTCACAGAACCTTTTGAAGCTCCACAGAGATCCCAAGAGGGCAGAACAATCACCAGGCTCACATGGAGAATTACCAAGAACCCCCATGGAACCAATGACAATTCCGGATTCAGAATTACGAGGACACCCATCAAGATCAAGACTTTCAGGGACCACTTCTGGGCATGCAAGCAGGCAGGCCATATCAGAGCATGTCTCCACCGAGGAAGCATCTGAGTACGCTGGTAACCGGGGCACACTTGGGCTTTCTGGGTCACAGAGCACACTGGGGTACCCCAGCACAGGAGAAACCTCAGGACATGTCGGGGAACTGCCAACCTCAGAGTCCAGCACGACAAGACCAAAACCAGTACCGGACAGAGAATCATCATGAGTGGAGGTCACAGGCACTGGATTTTCAAAAGAAGACTCGGATACAAATTCAGAAATTTCTGTGACAATAATATCATCATTGACTACATATGAGTGAAGCTCCATCAGAGCTGAAAAGGTAGCCAGCAAGGCAGCAATGCCTACAGAAGAGGGTAACCCCTCAGAAGGACTTGGGGGGCAGGAGACATCTCCTACAAGTTCTGCACCCTTTGGGAGGAACTCGGAGACCTCCAGAACATCCAACAAGGCCTCAGGAGCATCATTTTTCAAGTTTTCTAAAAAGGATTCTGTACTATCCATGTTACAGGGCAGGCTCAGAGAAACCCTCTCTGGACCCAGCAAAGACGCTTCAGAGTCAGATTCGCAAAACCAAAGTGCTGTCTCACTCTCAGACTTGGCTAACGATGTCGAATCCGAGGAGACAGAGCGCAAAATTTGCGAATCCAGGATCGCTTTTGGTTGTGAAACTGACGCTTCCATAGCGCACATCTCTGCGATCTGCGGAGCAGACTGCAAAGCGTTTAGGACAGAAACACTGGAGCAACTGTCATCAGGCCACAGGCCCTCACAGGTGTGAACAGGGCGAGACAAAGGCACATTTGCAGTAGAAATAGCGACAACATCAGGAAAAACTCTATTAGACATATCAATTTTACTTTTGACTCTGCAGAGTCGAGAAACTTTCCCCATAGCAGGGTCACAGATGGAAGATCTCAAAGATCTGTTTCTAAATGACAAAGGATCCCACACATCCTTGAGGAAACCGGCATACTCATGCCAATCACAATCTGCAGGAACATCCGAGGAACTGGTACCAGATCGCACAGATTCAAACCGCACACTGTCAGGAGAGAATCCTCCAGGATTCGCACAGGAATCAACCACAGCGGCATACTCATTCATTTCAGATTGCACAAAGTCAAGACTCTCATGCTTTACCCCAGAAAAGCAGGAACAATCATCCGACAACGATGTCTCTTTATTGGAATCAATTGGTTGGTGTGTGTGCAACTCATCCAAAATCGTTTGCCATACATAGATCACCAGATTCACAAAACATTTGTCACACTCATCAGAGTCAATCAAAGCGTACACCGAATCAAGACAAGCATAAAGAATCTCTGCGCTTTTTGCGATGTAGAAATCGCAAAACGCCTTCCAATCAATCTCGAACTCTTCAATTAATGCTCCAATATCCCATGGAGCAAATGGGGGTTCAAACAACTCGGTTTCCAAGAAACCCTCATAAGGGTTGGGGTCAGGAACATGCAAAGACTTTCTTACTCCTTTAATATAGAAAATAATTCTGCCTATCAAAGGATCCACAAATGCCCTTTCTTGGGGTAATGAAACCTGAGACTGAGAAATTTCAGACTTTACAGACACAATCTTTTTATTTGTAGTTGCTATGGGTAACGGATCTTTCAGCTGAGAAGTCTTCCTTTTTTTCCTGCTTTTAGTCCTTGCTGCTTTAGGTGGCTGCTGTTTAGACACAGGGGAATAGTTACTGCATTCATTTTCAAACTGAATGGTTTTGCATGAAGTAGGTAGAGCAGCTGACTCATTAGCAACTACACACTCATACAGGGCAGGTGGCAAGCAAGGCAACTTAAACCAGTAGGAGAATGTAAATGTAAGAAACTGATATACCCGTATTTCGCGCCGTATAAGACGCTCCGGCATATAAGACGCACCCAGGTTTAGAGGGCAAAAACCAGGGAAAAAAAATATAAACTAAACCTGGTGCGTCCATATTTCAGGAGCGTCTTGTACATGACCTCCCCCAAATGGTGCCCTCCTGTGTCCCCATGTCTCCCCCAGGTGTCCTCCTGTCACCCCCAGTTGTCCTCCTGTACCCCCATGTGTCAGTGCTGTACCCCCATGTGTCAGTGCTGTACCCCCAAGTGTCCTCCTGTCCCTCCCAAGTGTCCTCCTGTCCCCCCCAAGTGTCCTCCCAAGTGTCCTCCTGTCCCCCGAAGTATCCTGTCCCCCCAAGTGTCCTCCTGTCCCCCCCAAGTGTCCTCCTGTACCCCCAAGTGTCCTCCTGCCCCCCCAAGTGTCCCCCAGTGTCCTCCCAAATGTGCTCCTGTCCCCCCCAAGTGTCCTCCTGTCCCCCCCAAGTGTCCTCCTGTCCCCCCAAGTGTCCTGTCCCCCCAAGTGTCTTATCCCCCCAAGTGTCCTGTCTCCCCAAGTGTCCTCCTGTCCCCCCCAAGTGTCCTCCTGCCCCCCCCAAGTGTCCCCCAGTGTCCTCCCAAATGTGCTCCTGTCCCCCCCAAGTGTCCTCCTGTCCCCCCCAAGTGTCTTCCCAAAGTGCTCCTGGCCCCCCGAGTGTCCTCCCGAGTGCCCTCCTCACTGTGTATCCCACTGTGAGTCCCCTCCCCCCCTGTTGCCGGGTCCCCCCCCTCTGTCGCCGGGTCCCCCCCTCTGTCGAAGCGGCAGCGTCAGAAGCTTACCTCCTCCATCTTGCCCGCGGCGACCGAAGGCCTCCGGCACCTGTGGGTGGCTTCCTCTAGTGCCGGCTTGTAATGACGCGTCATTGATGACGCGTCATTACAAGCCGGCACTAGAGGAAGCCCCCCACAGGAGCCGGAGGTCTTCAATCGCCGCGGGCAAGATGGAGGAGGTAAGCTTCTGACGCTGCCGCTTCTCACAGAGGGTGACCCGGCGACACAGGGGGGGTGACCCGGCGACACAGGGGGAGGTGGAGACAAGCGGGGAGGACTCACAGCGGCAAGGCAGGGAATACCCGATGGCGTCGGGTCGGCGGTTTGTATCGGCGGGCGTCCGTAAGTCGGGGATTCCCTGCCTTTGCCGTATAAGACGCAGGGACTTTTTCTCCCCATTTTTTGGGGAGAAAAAGTGCGTCTTATACGGCGGAAAATACGGTAGATTATCATTCCAAGAATTGTCTTGCAAGATTTCATGAACCCATACAAACAGATCGTCTTTCAAAAGCACATAAGCTAATTGGAGAGCAGACGTGGACGGATCAGTAATTTGAAAAGTAGGATTCAGACAAAATTTTACGCATTCAGAGAGAAAATCCTCTTTCGTCTCTGAATTTAATATTTTGAAACTCTTAAAGACACAGGAATCATACTCAGCAAAATCGTACAAATCAGAAATTCCCTCTACACTGGGGTTTTGGGTTGGGCTGGTCATTCTGTAACGATTGTGGAACTTTCTCCGTGATCAGCGCACAACGCGTGCGCTGACACGGCGGAAATCCTCCACAAGCGTATATTTGCAGGCACCCAGCAAAAGGTGCTACGCACCTGTAGAGGGAAATTCCTGTCGGCAGATGGCACTGGGGAGTGCAGATGAACCAATCCTCTGTACCTCCACAAGTGGCAGACAGGAATTGTACGAAGCGCAGAATGCAATCGCAAGAGAGGCGATTGCGAATGAGATTGAGCAAAGGGATAGGTTGTATGTGTGTGCGCCAATCCAGTCGCCACCCCGCGACCGCGCACACACAACAGCAGATACAAAATAGGAACGCGATCGCGAGAGGTGCGATCGCCAGATGTGACACAAGGCAGATCAGAATAGAATACGAGGGTAGCAAAGGCACAGCAAATACAATGAGGAGATACGGAAAATAACAAACGCTAGCTAACCGCGAACACCGCACTCATTCGCAACAGTGCACGCGGTTATGCGCGATCTCCACGTGATAAGCACAATAGAGACAAGCACGCCTAACTAACCATTAACAGACAAACATGAAACAGAGGACGCGAGCGCTTGCTTAACGGTTACCTCACCGAGCCTGCAGCAAGCGTAGCGGACAAGACAGACACACGAAAACAGGGACAAACGAGAGATAGGATCCACAGCACTAGCGAAAAGTGGCTAGCGTGATCCAGGTACAGAGTAGCAGAACAGAAGGATCCCCAGCGCTAGCGAAAAGTAGCTAGCGCGATCCCAG
Organism: Hyperolius riggenbachi; assembly: GCF_040937935.1. Taxonomy (NCBI): domain Eukaryota; kingdom Metazoa; phylum Chordata; class Amphibia; order Anura; family Hyperoliidae; genus Hyperolius; species Hyperolius riggenbachi. The sequence continues at coordinate 240,854,660 of NC_090652.1, read as the reverse complement.
AAGACAGAACAGAAGGATCCCCAGCGCTAGCGAAAAGTAGCTAGCGCGATCCCAGGAGACAGAACAGAAGAGATAGCTGGTAGCAACCGCTGCACCAGCTATACTCCAAGAACAGAGATCAGAACCATTTCCTGTCAACCACCATAGGGACAGGACAATGGCAAACAGGCAAGACAAGACAGAACAGGCAATACAGATAATACAACCTGACTGGGCTAGAAGGGGAGCCTAAAGCAACCCCCAGGAATTAACTATACTAGATAGCAATGGCTGACACTCCAGCAGTGTCCATCAGGAACAGACCATGGAAAGGAAATGACCAGGGAAGCATTGTGGGAAAGACATAGTACTTATAGTACACGCCTCCAATGAATGTGGCCAGGCAATTTGCATGACAACGTATGCAAATTCCTCTGCAAGCACAAGCTGCAAAACTGACAGACGCTTCTTTCCAGAGTCCTGCAGCCTGAAAACCTACACAATGGTCAAAGGGCTGCCTGCCTGCACAGGCAGCTGAGCAAATCATCACACCTATCCAGAGAGAAGTGAAAGAACGCAAACTGAATAAGTTTTTAAGAGATCGGGACGATTTCATATCCGGTCACATATATGACTGGATTCCTACTGAACCCAAGCCTAAACCCAGAAACAACAGGAGGAAGAAGCCACGTAAGCCCAAGAGAGGCACTTGGACCTCCGACTCAGGATCGGAGTCTGAGGGAGATAACAAAGGGAAGAAACCCAGGTCTGGCCCTTTAGGGGGAAAAAAACAAGGAGAGGGCGCAGGAGGGGACGAGGACCACAGCTCGAAAACAGTGTCTTGGAAAGGGTTAACTGTGATCGGGGACTGATAGTTCCTGACACAGTCGAAGACAGGTTGCAAGTGATCAACTTATCTGGGGTTACACTATCCAAAGCCTGTTTTAAAGTGTTGGAAAAAGGCCTTAATTTTGGGGTGACAGGATCATTTGATTATACTCGGTTCGAGATTGATTTATATAAGAATATCAGAAATATGAATATCTACAGGATGTTTGGGGGAAACATTGCTAATGAAAAAGAACCAAACAAGATTGGACAGTTGGGGTTCCAACCAAATTGGACATTTGGGGACTGTCTAGCCCTGAATGATTTACAATCATTAATGGCAGAAAACAACACAACAGAATCTGACAATTCAAGCTCAGTTCCCAAGTTTAGGGCATGTAAATCTGTCACACCCTTTCCACCTCTAGCTGGGTCCACTCTAGACATCTTTCAAAAACAGGTCCTTAAGGAGACAAAAGCACTTGAATATCCTCATGAGAAACGTAATCTTTCCAACAGTGAATGGAAGGCAGTTAGATGGTTAAAATCCCGGCCAGATTTAACAATTAAAAAAGCTGACAAGGGGGGGGAACATCGTGGTACTCAAGACTGACAATTACATCAAGGAGGCAATGAGACAGCTTAATGACTCCTCCACCTATATTAGGTTAGGGACGGATCCAACATTTGCCTATCAGCAGAAATTAAGGGGTTTATTGAGTCTAGGAGTTCAGGGGGGCTTCTTGAGCCCTAAGTTGGGCGAAGATCTTTATCAGCCTTTCCCCAAGAAACCTGTTATTTACTTTTTGCCCAAGGTACATAAATCCCTGGTGGATCCCCCTGGCCGCCCCATTGTCTCAGGAAGGGGCTCGGTTACCGAGCCCCTTTCGAAGTACCTTGACCATGCCCTCCGACCCCTGTTGAACTACATTCCCTCTTTCTTAAAGGACACAATGCATGTCCTCCAGATAGTGGAGCAATTGGAATGGCATGAAAGTGACAGCCTGGCTTCCATTGATGTGGTGAACCTTTACAATAGGACACCGCAGAAAATGGGGGTCAGGACTGTGCTCGATATGCTTCATGCGACTAAATTAGTCGATGAGCCAGGCAGTGATTTCCTGGGACAGTGTCTCGATTTCCTGCTAAGTCACAATGCATTCCGGTTTGGCGGCGTCTGGTACAAACAGATCGCAGGGACTGCGATGGGGACATCTGTAGCTCCAACCTTCGCAAATGTGTTCTTGGCGAGGTGGGAGGCCGAATACATCTATAGTGAGCGCAATCCATATAGATGTTATTTAAGGGCATGGTACAGGTACGTGGACGATGTGTTGGTCATTTGGGGATCCACCAGGGATCTCTTTGACTCTTTTCTGCAATATATCAACGTGAATGACATGAATATGTCATTCACAGGCGAATGGGGAGGATCCCAAATTCCATTCCTTGACCTTACCATTGAAGTGATGGAGGGTACTTTGGTGACAAAGGGACATAGGAAGGGCACTGCCACAAACTCGGTCCTGCATAGTGCAAGCTATCATCCACCTCATGTAAAATCGTCCATACCTTATAGCCAATTCCTTAGATTACGCAGAAATAATGGTAGACATGAAGATTTTGAAAAACAAGCATTGGAAATGTATAATCGTTTCCAAGTTAGAGGATATGAAAGGACTAAACTTGACCAAGCACTGGAAAAAGTTCGAAACATTGATCGGACAGATCTGTTATTGAACAAAGAAAAGTCAGAGAAAAACGGTTTTGTTTTGGTTTTCGATTATTCCCCAATGTCCGACAAAATTCAGGAAATCATTAAACGTAACTGGCAAATCTTAGAGCAGGACACGAGTTTAGATCCAAAGGTGACACAGCCACCCACTATGGCATTTAGAAAGGGTCCTACATTGGGGTCCATGCAAACGAATAGTGAATTTATAGCTCCCATACGTGACAGTTGGTTAGGTGGAAAAAAATTTAAAGGTACCTTTCCATGTGGACATTGTCCTACTTGTCCCCACCTTCTTAAAACAAAAGAGGTTCAATTGGGCTCGGTTAACTTCCAGATTAAAGATTTCATCACTTGCAGAACCGAGTTTGTGGTGTATGCCCTCCTGTGTCCCTGTTCCTTTTTTTACATCGGGAAAACAACTCGCCCGATGCGAGAGAGATTGGTTGAACATATACGTTTTGTCCGGAAGGCTGAGGGGGGTGTACCCAGATTGGTTCAACACTTTGAAGAAGTGCACGGCAGCGATCCGTCCCTTCTTAAAATGGTGGGTCTGATTGCTGTCGTGACTCCGAGAAGAGGGGGTGATCGGGAGAAGCTCCTATCACAGAGGGAGTCCTTTTGGATCTCCAAAACCAATGCTTTGGGTCCTCTTGGGTTCAATGACAAAAATGAACTAAGTGTCTTCCTAGAGAGATAGACGTACTGTATATATGTTTTATGAAAAACTGCGCCCACTGTACTCCACATCAGCCCACCAGTTGTTCAATGTCCACTTGAATCAATTTAAATATCGAGTCTTCGCTATCGCAACAGTCCACAGTCTAATAAATCAATATTATGTATGACAGCGCTCCTCTTCTATCTCCAATATACCAGATGTATGCTGTTTATAAGACAACGAGATCTCTATTAAGAATCAGCCACTTGTTGATGTAAACTTCAATTGATTTAATCCAATCCTCATAAAAAAATATAAAATGACATAGCATAAAACCTTTTTAAAACCAACAAAAGCCTGCGCTCAATGCGCACTCACGTAGTTCTGTAGGGTCACAAGCATATCAGGCTCTCTGGCCCAGCGGTATTGCCCTCTCCGCGGATTCGGCGTCCCGTCCCCGCTATGGCTTCCCCGCGTCTCTGTCAATTGTTTTAGGTGGTTCCGGCGATGTAGTTGCCTGCTCCTTGTGACGTCAGACGCTCCTGGCTCCGCCTTACGCGTTTCGTCCGTGCGGACTCATCAGAGGCTGACGTCACAGGAGCGGCCGACGTCTTTTATATCAGGCATTTCCTGGTGTTGACCCGCATGTCCAATTGCGTCCAACTTCCCGTACGCTACGCTTTCAATTTCAGTCATGCGTGCTGGGCCGCCATATCCCTGCGAACTGATTGGTCGCTAACAGGACATGGCGGTTCCGTGTTTGCATGTATAAGATGGCTGTTCCTCAATCTGCTGCCATCTAGTGGCCTTTTTCGTTAACACCATTAACTTAATCATAGACTCATATTAACAATCCATAAACATACCACTCTGGCGCCATGTTCTGGCCTTAAAAAATTGTCATTATCTACACCCTGTGATATTTATCTGATTCCCTCCTATTAGTGCACCATAGAATTTGTATACACCTAATCCTTAATACTCCGCCTTGCAGCTCCAGGCTCAGCCATCCATCATGCTGACCGTAACTAGTGTCGGAATACTGCTGGGCGATAATTCGTCACTCATTCACTAAATTCATTGTACACATCCTATTTCCATTACATATGATCATTGTGCGTTTCCCTATTGGCCCCTGTTTACACAAATGGCCTAAAAGGACCTACTTACAGGGGGACAATCCTGTATCCACTAGAGGTATGCTCCTCTAATTATACCCGGTGCCCTTACTGGCCCTACATTACCCCATGTTCAATGCCTCCCATATCCATTTATTATGTGTGCTTGCCCATAGTATATGTGTTTATATGTGGTACAGGATTCTCAACACACCTGGTGCGTTCATACATCATCCCAATGTTGTGCACCATTTATTCTCAACCCCTGTCTGCCTAATTCCCAATTGATGGGTTAGGGCCCTTTGCCTTAAATACTAGCGGTACCCAGACTCCCAGCCTATACAAATTTACATGTGCTCCATTCTATTGTTTATTTATTTGCCTGACCTACCACTGTGCCCCCTTATTTTGGGCCCCACTTGTTCCAATGGATCATAATCGCTCCTTCCTGTTGTTTATTTCAAAGATCATTCGTAATATAGCAATTTAAGTTGAATTCCACATTCAGGCCTCCTGGGGTTAATGTTTTAAGATGGAATATCCATCTTCCCTCAGCCTGTGAAATGTCCCTCACTCGGCTTGATCCTCGCCATTTTCTTATGTGGGCTTCTATGCCCATAAATGCCATCCCGCTAGGGTCCTTGTTGTGGAATAATCTAAAGTGATTGGATACATTGTGTGTGGTCAATCCCTTGGAAATGTTTGCCACATGTTCCCTAATTCTTTCATGTAGTTTTCGTGTTGTTCGTCCCACGTATTCCAAATTACAGGGACATCTAAGGAGGTATATTACCCCTTTTGTATTGCAAGTGATGCATTGTCTTAATGTGATCCGTTGTCCACCATTAGTGGATGTAAAATTGTCCCCTCTCAGGGGTTGTGCTTCTTTGCATCCCTTACAGTTTTTACATGGAAAAAAACCTTTCTGACCAAGTAGGTCTCCCGTTTTGGTTTTCGGGGGGTTGACAAAACTCGGTACCAACCTTGATCTTAAATTTGGGGCCTTCCTGTATATAAATCCTGGTCTGGTAGGTACCGAATTTTTTAGGGTGCCATCAAGTTGTAATATATTCCAGTTCCTTCTGATGATTGTTTCTATGTCCTTATACTGGCTGTTGTAATTCAACAGAATATCAAACTCCCTATTTTTCTGTTGTACATCTTTGTCCACCTTATTGCCCAATAGTTTGATTCGATCTGCTGCTGCCACCATTTCTACCTGTGCCTCCAGGTCACCTTTATTGTAACCTTTTTCTAAAAACCTCTGAGTCAGGATCTTGCTTTGATTGTTATAATCCTCCAAATTGGAGCAGTTTCTCCTAATCCGCATAAACTGCCCCTTGGGGATATTTTCAAGCCATTTTTTATGGTGGCAGCTGGTTAATGGAATGTACCCATTTTTGTCCGTGGGCTTGAAGAATGTTTTGGTATTTAGTTTGGTCCCCTCTTTCTTAATTATCAAATCCAGAAATTCCACTTGTTCCAAAGATTCATGGAACGAGATTTTTATTGGGGCCCAATGATTATTCGCTTTTTCACAAAATATATCCAATAACTGTTTAGGGCCTCTCCAAATAAAGAACAAATCATCGATGAACCTATTCCAGGTGATAATGTACTGAGCCCCCTCCGATATCAGCAGCTCTTGCTCCCATTTGGCCATGTATATATTTGCTACAGAGGGTGCGAATTTTGCCCCCATGGCACATCCCGCCTGTTGTAGGTAGAATTCCTTCTCATACCAAAAATAATTGTGCTTTAATGCATATTCCAAAAGCTGCATAATAAATTCAATTTGCCTTATCTTTAGTTCCCCCTGTTGGACCAACATTTCCTTAACTGCTTCCATCCCCTTTTGGTGAGGAATCACCGTGTACAGGGACGTGACATCACCAGTGACCAACCAATCATTTTTTTCCATCGTAATATGTTCCATTCTTTGTAACAGGTGTTTTGTGTCCTTTAATAGAAATGGCAGTTGGACAACAACCCTTTGCAGGAAAAGATCAATGTATTCACCTGTTCTTTGCGTTAATGACCCCACCCCACTCACAATGGGCCTTCCTGGGGGGTTCTTTTCATCCTTATGGATTTTTGGGTTATAATATATGACAGGTATCCTGGGGTTCGTGGGGAGGAGGTATTTTAATTCATTCGTAGTAATAATGGTTTCCTTTTCCCCTTTTATCAACAGGTCTCTAAGTATCTTTTTATATTCATTGGTCGGATCCTTTTTTAATTTTTTATACGTTTGTTGGTCCCCTAGCAGTCTATTCATTTCAGTTTTATACTGTTGGGAACTCAAAACCACTAAACCCCCTCCCTTATCCGCCGGTTTAAGGATGAGATCCTTATTTTCTGCCAATTCGATGATCTGTTGATTAGTCTGACCCGCATTTCTTTGTTTTTTAACCTCCAGCTTATCCAGATCTTTCAATACTGCTCTTTTAAATGTGTCTATTGTACCCTCTTTGGAACAGTCCTGTGGGTTAAATAGGGATTTATTCTTTAGTCCTGTATGGACATATTGTTGACTAACAGGGTTGGCCTTAGTGGTAGGACCTCCTCTGTTTAGGAAGTATTTTTTCTGGGTTAACCTCATGACATATTTATTAATATCCAAAAACACTTCGAACTTATTCAATTTCTTAGGGGGTGCAAAATTCAATCCTTTATCCAATAATCTTAATTGAGGTTTAGTCAATTCCACACCACTTATATTAAAGATCCCATTTGTACTTATTTCCTTCTTCTTTTGCTGTTGTCTCCTACCCCCTCTTGTACCTCTCCTATTCTTTTTTCTCCCCCCTGCCATTCTTCTTCCTGATATTTGTATGGGTACTGCCACCTGGCTTTTTGGCCCATCCCTAAAAAACGATCATTTTGTTCAGCTAGATGTTGATATCTGTTTGAAGTGGGGATCCCACTATATTCATCCTCATATTGTCTCCCATTTTCATTATAAAATCGTTCACCTTTTCTCTGTCTGAGATTATAGAATTGTTCTCCAAATCTGGGTCGATTATGGGGATATTTTGGGGGGACTAGTTTGTGGGATTTTGGTCGAGCCACTGATGGTGTTTCACCCCATGCCCCTTCTGGGGCACCGCCCTCATCATCTTCCCACTCTGTGTCTGTTAATTGCTCATCAGATTGTTGTCTCTCCCCCCCTTGTTGTTCAAATTCCTCGTGGGGGTCTGACCCGACATTGATTCGGGGTGTCCCCTTATTGATAGGAGTTTGTCTATCTTTGTGATCCCCCCCATTGCGCACCTTTTCTTCATCACTGTTTTTTTGGATTTGCCATTTGTATGCCTTATTTTGTTTATATTCACCCCAATCCCTAAGAAATCTTTTCTGCCTGATTTCAATGATTTCCTGTTCGTTTTTAATCAGTTTCCCAGTTAACTCTTCCATTTGTTTCTTATATGTTTCTTTCTCCTTAAATGGCTCCATAGCTAATTTTAATTGATCAATCTCTCCTTCCAACCTGTCCAACCTAGCCTGTTTCCTCTTTGCTAGGATTTTCAATAGATTAACCCCACTTAAATTCAGGAACTCTCCCATTTCTTTATCATTAGCTTCATTGTTTTCCCCATCATTAATAACCAGATCCCACCTATATCTCTTGGGGACAATTTCCTCCTCTATACATCGTTTTAAGCTGGCTTGTTCCCACCAAGCTACCTGTTCTTTAAGCATGAGATTATGTAAACATTTAAAATTTCCTTCCAGGGACTCCATTCTAGCCTTTGTGGGTTCTTTGGAAAAAATACCTGTCAGATTAACAGCTGATCTATTTCTTATTGCAAATGCATCCATTATTCAATAAATTTCCCGATCCAACAATTCTAATAAGTAGATCAATACCAATCAGGGGCAGCAATTCTTGGAACAGTGGTAATATTCCCAACAGTTAATACGTTTTATGAAAAACTGCGCCCACTGTACTCCACATCAGCCCACCAGTTGTTCAATGTCCACTTGAATCAATTTTAATATCGAGTCTTCGCTATCGCAACAGTCCACAGTCTAATAAATCAATATTATGTATGACAGCGCTCCTCTTCTATCTCCAATATACCAGATGTATGCTGTTTATAAGCCAACGAGATCTCTATTAAGAATCAGCCACTTGTTGATGTAAACTTCAATTGATTTAATCCAATCCTCATAAAAAAATATAAAATGACATAGCATAAAACCTTTTTAAAACCAACAAAAGCCTGCGCTCAATGCGCACTCACGTAGTTCTGTAGGGTCACAAGCATATCAGGCTCTCTGGCCCAGCGGTATTGCCCTCTCCGTGGATTCGGCGTCCCGTCCCCGCTATGGCTTCCCCGCGTCTCTGTCAATTGTTTTAGGTGGTTCCGGCGATGTAGTTGCCTGCTCCTTGTGACGTCAGACGCTCCTGGCTCCGCCTTACGCGTTTCGTCCGTGCGGACTCATCAGAGGCTGACGTCACAGGAGCGGCCGACGTCTTTTATATCAGGCATTTCCTGGTGTTGACCCGCATGTCCAATTGCGTCCAACTTCCCGTACGCTACGCTTTCAATTTCAGTCATGCGTGCTGGGCCGCCATATCCCTGCGAACTGATTGGTCGCTAACAGGACATGGCGGTTCCGTGTTTGCATGTATAAGATGGCTGTTCCTCAATCTGCTGCCATCTAGTGGCCTTTTTCGTTAACACCATTAACTTAATCATAGACTCATATTAACAATCCATAAACATACCACTCTGGCGCCATGTTCTGGCCTTAAAAAATTGTCATTATCTACACCCTGTGATATTTATCTGATTCCCTCCTATTAGTGCACCATAGAATTTGTATACACCTAATCCTTAATACTCCGCCTTGCAGCTCCAGGCTCAGCCATCCATCATGCTGACCGTAACTAGTGTCGGAATACTGCTGGGCGATAATTCGTCACTCATTCACTAAATTCATTGTACACATCCTATTTCCATTACATATGATCATTGTGCGTTTCCCTATTGGCCCCTGTTTACACAAATGGCCTAAAAGGACCTACTTACAGGGGGACAATCCTGTATCCACTAGAGGTATGCTCCTCTAATTATACCCGGTGCCCTTACTGGCCCTACATTACCCCATGTTCAATGCCTCCCATATCCATTTATTATGTGTGCTTGCCCATAGTATATGTGTTTATATGTGGTACAGGATTCTCAACACACCTGGTGCGTTCATACATCATCCCAATGTTGTGCACCATTTATTCTCAACCCCTGTCTGCCTAATTCCCAACTGATGGGTTAGGGCCCTTTGCCTTAAATACTAGCGGTACCCTGACTCCCAGCCTATACAAATTTACATGTGCTCCATTCTATTGTTTATTTATTTGCCTGACCTACCACTGTGCCCCCTTATTTTGTGCCCCACTTGTTCCAATGGATCATAATCGCTCCTTCCTGTTGTTTATTTCAAAGATCATTCGTAATATAGCAATTTAAGTTGAATTCCACATTCAGGCCTCCTGGGGTTAATGTTTTAAGATGGAATATCCATCTTCCCTCAGCCTGTGAAATGTCCCTCACTCGGCTTGATCCTCGCCATTTTCTTATGTGGGCTTCTATGCCCATAAATGCCATCCCGCTAGGGTCCTTGTTGTGGAATAATCTAAAGTGATTGGATACATTGTGTGTGGTCAATCGGAACCGCCATGTCCTGTTAGCGACCAATCAGTTCGCAGGGATATGGCGGCCCAGCACGCATGACTGAAATTGAAAGCGTAGCGTACGGGAAGTTGGACGCAATTGGACATGCGGGTCAACACCAGGAAATGCCTGATATAAAAGACGTCGGCCGCTCCTGTGACGTCAGCCTCTGATGAGTCCGCACGGACGAAACGCGTAAGGCGGAGCCAGGAGCGTCTGACGTCACAAGGAGCAGGCAACTACATCGCCGGAACCACCTAAAACAATTGACAGAGACGCGGGGAAGCCATAGCGGGGACGGGACGCCGAATCCGCGGAGAGGGCAATACCGCTGGGCCAGAGAGCCTGATATGCTTGTGACCCTACAGAACTACGTGAGTGCGCATTGAGCGCAGGCTTTTGTTGGTTTTAAAAAGGTTTTATGCTATGTCATTTTATATTTTTTTATGAGGATTGGATTAAATCAATTGAAGTTTACATCAACAAGTGGCTGATTCTTAATAGAGATCTCGTTGGCTTATAAACAGCATACATCTGGTATATTGGAGATAGAAGAGGAGCGCTGTCATACATAATATTGATTTATTAGACTGTGGACTGTTGCGATAGCGAAGACTCGATATTAAAATTGATTCAAGTGGACATTGAACAACTGGTGGGCTGATGTGGAGTACAGTGGGCGCAGTTTTTCATAAAACGTATTAACTGTTGGGAATATTACCACTGTTCCAAGAATTGCTGCCCCTGATTGGTATTGATCTACTGATTAGAATTGTTGGATCGGGAAATTTATTGAATAATGGATGCATTTGCAATAAGAAATAGATCAGCTGTTAATCTGACAGGTATTTTTTCCAAAGAACCCACAAAGGCTAGAATGGAGTCCCTGGAAGGAAATTTTAAATGTTTACATAATCTCATGCTTAAAGAACAGGTAGCTTGGTGGGAACAAGCCAGCTTAAAACGATGTATAGAGGAGGAAATTGTCCCCAAGAGATATAGGTGGGATCTGGTTATTAATGATGGGGAAAACAATGAAGCTAATGATAAAGAAATGGGAGAGTTCCTGAATTTAAGTGGGGTTAATCTATTGAAAATCCTAGCAAAGAGGAAACAGGCTAGGTTGGACAGGTTGGAAGGAGAGATTGATCAATTAAAATTAGCTATGGAGCCATTTAAGGAGAAAGAAACATATAAGAAACAAATGGAAGAGTTAACTGGGAAACTGATTAAAAACGAACAGGAAATCATTGAAATCAGGCAGAAAAGATTTCTTAGGGATTGGGGTGAATATAAACAAAATAAGGCATACAAATGGCAAATCCAAAAAAACAGTGATGAAGAAAAGGTGCGCAATGGGGGGGATCACAAAGATAGACAAACTCCTATCAATAAGGGGACACCCCGAATCAATGTCGGGTCAGACCCCCACGAGGAATTTGAACAACAAGGGGGGGAGAGACAACAATCTGATGAGCAATTAACAGACACAGAGTGGGAAGATGATGAGGGCGGTGCCCCAGAAGGGGCATGGGGTGAAACACCATCAGTGGCTCGACCAAAATCCCACAAACTAGTCCCCCCAAAATATCCCCATAATCGACCCAGATTTGGAGAACAATTCTATAATCTCAGACAGAGAAGGATCTCATCCTTAAACCGGCGGATAAGGGAGGGGGTTTAGTGGTTTTGAGTTCCCAACAGTATAAAACTGAAATGAATAGACTGCTAGGGGACCAACAAACGTATAAAAAATTAAAAAAGGATCCGACCAATGAATATAAAAAGATACTTAGAGACCTATTGATAAAAGGGGAAAAGGAAACCATTATTACTACGAATGAATTAAAATACCTCCTCCCCACGAACCCCAGGATACCTGTCATATATTATAACCCAAAAATCCATAAGGATGAAAAGAACCCCCCAGGAAGGCCCATTGTGAGTGGGGTGGGGTCATTAACGCAAAGAACAGGTGAATACATTGATCTTTTCCTGCAAAGGGTTGTTGTCCAACTGCCATTTCTATTAAAGGACACAAAACACCTGTTACAAAGAATGGAACATATTACGATGGAAAAAAATGATTGGTTGGTCACTGGTGATGTCACGTCCCTGTACACGGTGATTCCTCACCAAAAGGGGATGGAAGCAGTTAAGGAAATGTTGGTCCAACAGGGGGAACTAAAGATAAGGCAAATTGAATTTATTATGCAGCTTTTGGAATATGCATTAAAGCACAATTATTTTTGGTATGAGAAGGAATTCTACCTACAACAGGCGGGATGTGCCATGGGGGCAAAATTCGCACCCTCTGTAGCAAATATATACATGGCCAAATGGGAGCAAGAGCTGCTGATATCGGAGGGGGCTCAGTACATTATCACCTGGAATAGGTTCATCGATGATTTGTTCTTTATTTGGAGAGGCCCTAAACAGTTATTGGATATATTTTGTGAAAAAGCGAATAATCATTGGGCCCCAATAAAAATCTCGTTCCATGAATCTTTGGAACAAGTGGAATTTCTGGATTTGATAATTAAGAAAGAGGGGACCAAACTAAATACCAAAACATTCTTCAAGCCCACGGACAAAAATGGGTACATTCCATTAACCAGCTGCCACCATAAAAAATGGCTTGAAAATATCCCCAAGGGGCAGTTTATGCGGATTAGGAGAAACTGCTCCAATTTGGAGGATTATAACAATCAAAGCAAGATCCTGACTCAGAGGTTTTTAGAAAAAGGTTACAATAAAGGTGACCTGGAGGCACAGGTAGAAATGGTGGCAGCAGCAGATCGAATCAAACTATTGGGCAATAAGGTGGACAAAGATGTACAACAGAAAAATAGGGAGTTTGATATTCTGTTGAATTACAACAGCCAGTATAAGGACATAGAAACAATCATCAGAAGGAACTGGAATATATTACAACTTGATGGCACCCTAAAAAATTCGGTACCTACCAGACCAGGATTTATATACAGGAAGGCCCCAAATTTAAGATCAAGGTTGGTACCGAGTTTTGTCAACCCCCCGAAAACCAAAACGGGAGACCTACTTGGTCAGAAAGGTTTTTTTCCATGTAAAAACTGTAAGGGATGCAAAGAAGCACAACCCCTGAGAGGGGACAATTTTACATCCACTAATGGTGGACAACGGATCACATTAAGACAATGCATCACTTGCAATACAAAAGGGGTAATATACCTCCTTAGATGTCCCTGTAATTTGGAATACGTGGGACGAACAACACGAAAACTACATGAAAGAATTAGGGAACATGTGGCAAACATTTCCAAGGGATTGACCACACACAATGTATCCAATCACTTTAGATTATTCCACAACAAGGACCCTAGCGGGATGGCATTTATGGGCATAGAAGCCCACATAAGAAAATGGCGAGGATCAAGCCGAGTGAGGGACATTTCACAGGCTGAGGGAAGATGGATATTCCATCTTAAAACATTAACCCCAGGAGGCCTGAATGTGGAATTCAACTTAAATTGCTATATTACGAATGATCTTTGAAATAAACAACAGGAAGGAGCGATTATGATCCATTGGAACAAGTGGGGCCCAAAATAAGGGGGCACAGTGGTAGGTCAGGCAAATAAATAAACAATAGAATGGAGCACATGTAAATTTGTATAGGCTGGGAGTCTGGGTACCGCTAGTATTTAAGGCAAAGGGCCCTAACCCATCAATTGGGAATTAGGCAGACAGGGGTTGAGAATAAATGGTGCACAACATTGGGATGATGTATGAACGCACCAGGTGTGTTGAGAATCCTGTACCACATATAAACACATATACTATGGGCAAGCACACATAATAAATGGATATGGGAGGCATTGAACATGGGGTAATGTAGGGCCAGTAAGGGCACCGGGTATAATTAGAGGAGCATACCTCTAGTGGATACAGGATTGTCCCCCTGTAAGTAGGTCCTTTTAGGCCATTTGTGTAAACAGGGGCCAATAGGGAAACGCACAATGATCATATGTAATGGAAATAGGATGTGTACAATGAATTTAGTGAATGAGTGACGAATTATCGCCCAGCAGTATTCCGACACTAGTTACGGTCAGCATGATGGATGGCTGAGCCTGGAGCTGCAAGGCGGAGTATTAAGGATTAGGTGTATACAAATTCTATGGTGCACTAATAGGAGGGAATCAGATAAATATCACAGGGTGTAGATAATGACAATTTTTTAAGGCCAGAACATGGCGCCAGAGTGGTATGTTTATGGATTGTTAATATGAGTCTATGATTAAGTTAATGGTGTTAACGAAAAAGGCCACTAGATGGCAGCAGATTGAGGAACAGCCATCTTATACATGCAAACACGGAACCGCCATGTCCTGTTAGCGACCAATCAGTTCGCAGGGATATGGCGGCCCAGCACGCATGACTGAAATTGAAAGCGTAGCGTACGGGAAGTTGGACGCAATTGGACATGCGGGTCAACACCAGGAAATGCCTGATATAAAAGACGTCGGCCGCTCCTGTGACGTCAGCCTCTGATGAGTCCGCACGGACGAAACGCGTAAGGCGGAGCCAGGAGCGTCTGACGTCACAAGGAGCAGGCAACTACATCGCCGGAACCACCTAAAACAATTGACAGAGACGCGGGGAAGCCATAGCGGGGACGGGACGCCGAATCCGCGGAGAGGGCAATACCGCTGGGCCAGAGAGCCTGATATGCTTGTGACCCTACAGAACTACGTGAGTGCGCATTGAGCGCAGGCTTTTGTTGGTTTTAAAAAGGTTTTATGCTATGTCATTTTATATTTTTTTATGAGGATTGGATTAAATCAATTGAAGTTTACATCAACAAGTGGCTGATTCTTAATAGAGATCTCGTTGGCTTATAAACAGCATACATCTGGTATATTGGAGATAGAAGAGGAGCGCTGTCATACATAATATTGATTTATTAGTACTGTATATATGGTCCCAGGTGTTACCAATTGCCTCTTGAAAGGGAGCGTTGGTTTAATAATCCTCTTTAGTGGGTCTATGGGTAAGTGGGCGTGAGCCTGGGTTTATGTATTATGCACTATTCACTTTTCTAGTTGGAAGGGATTTAAGTCTGCTTGTATTGTTAGGGCCCCGAGTCTGGCTCATAATCTCATTTGGATTTAACTATGGTCTGCATAAATATCTAATTCCATTAGACTGTGAGGCGAAAGTAACACAAGTGTTCATTTGCGCCTGCCTGCCTACCCACTCCTCTGCACCTCCGTAATATTATCCACCAGGGCCAATGGGAAGCCAGTATTCCTCCCGGATTGCTTGGAGGAGGTGGCTCAGCGCTGGTCTTCGGGTATGTTTACCCGTCTCCATGGTAATGCAGACGCCCATATGTCATGGACGTCATATGCAGCCGGGATTTGCGGAAGAGTATCGCTGAGGGCGGAAGTGCGCAGATGACGCGCACTCCTCCGTCAGCTTGGGAGTTGGCGGCGGATTGGTCTAGGCAGGCTTATGGGCGTGAGTTTTTGTAACCATATAGTTACGCCCATTCCTCCGTGGCGTTGTTTGGAATCATAACGTCACTGAGCTAAATCCCGTGAGCAAGCACCGGCAGGTGCGAAACAATTGTCGGGAGGACGGGCTCTGTGTGTTGGGCGACATCTGGACGGGTGATGTAATCTGATGGTGTTTCCATTTCTTATGCTGCTACATTGTTTTACTCATGAATGTGCAATAAATGCTGATTGAAGCGCACTGGTGCCCACGCTTCTTCTCTAAAGAGTGACCAAGTTGATGTTTGTTCTGTGGAGGCACAGTGAGAAAACAGCTTGCACTATACATGTGGTCTTCTAGTGATCGTTGGAGTGCGGGGATCATTCCTTTTTCCTTCCCCTCAAGTGGATATAATCAAAGAGAGTGACAGTAATTGGTAAAAAAGATAGGATGTGAAATTACATCCTGAAAAAAGTGCAGCACTTAGAAAGAAGAATCAGAGCAGGAATAAAAGTGGACCCCTCCGCTCCGGCTGGCATCCCCGCTCGTACTGATGCTAAGTTCCGGATCGCGGCCTGAAGATGGCCCTTTAAAATGCTCAAAGGTTTACCAATAAATGACTCTTAATCCATCATGTAACAATCTGATGTTTGACAGATTGTTACGAAATAACCAACTGGTAGGGACAGCAGTTTTTACATTATGTCACTGCTAGTGGGAGTTCCCTCTAAATATGTGCAGTTAGTTGGCCCCACGCTAGTGCTCCCCGCGCTGCTACTAGCTGAAGTGTGTCACACTGACACGCTGATCTCCGGAGGAATCCTCATCCTCACAGAAAAAACTCTGGAGAAATATGGCTAAAGTTGATGCCAGCACAGCGAGTGACGCAGTCGCTGGGTTGCATTGCATTTGTTAAAATGATTTCAAATGGTTTTGCAAAAAAAAATATACACAAATTACCTCTGATTTGTTTTCTGCATCCTGCAGGATCCAGCTGAAAGTAATAGAAATGCCTTGCTGATTGTCTCAGTGCTTAAGGCCTCTTTTCCACGACCTGTTGACAGGCAGTGGAAATGCCTCTCAAACTCTCACAACTGCTGACTGCTGCTTGGTAACTGCTTGTTGCTGCCTGGTAACTGCTGACTGCTGCCTGGTAACTGCTTGCTGAGCACACAGCTCAACAGTTCGTGGAAAAGAGGCCTCAGTTTCAGATAGGGATGTTCAATGAGATGCAAATATTTCCCTAGTTCATGCAGCTTTATGTACACTTGTATGCAAATACATGCAGCTTGAAAATAGCCCAATTAATTTAAGGCCTCCTTTCCACAAACCGTTGAGCTGTGTGCTCAGCAAGCAGTTACCAGGCAGAAGTAAGCAGTTATTATGCAGCAACAAACAGTTACTAGGCAGCAGTGAGCAGTTGAGAGAGTTTGAGAGGCATTTCACTGCCTATCAGCGGTCCGTGGAAAGGAGGCCTAAACCTGGATGAGAGACTTGATTGGTCAATTTTCAAGCTGCATATATTTGCATAAAAATTTACCTTAATCTGCATGACCTCAGAAATATTTGCATGTTATTGATTATCCCTAATTTCAGAGTCTCGGCAATCCTGTTCTGTAACTTTAGAGCTCCCATATCTGAATTTTTCAGCTTCACAACTGGAGAACCAGGCATTAATGAATCCCAAAAGTACCAATAAATAATGCTATTTACAAATATATCTTACTCTAGAAATGTGTCTATTTTAGACCTTAGTAGCATGTTAATAAATGTGGCAATCCGTTAAAGTGGACCCAAATTAAAAATACAAGATTTCAGAAATAAAATCTATTTTCTAAATTATAATAATAAATAGCAGCCTTTTTTCAGCTGCATGATGACAAATATAAAATATTTTACATTTATTGGAGGAACCCCTCCCTTCCTTTTAAATTTGCCGGGATTTTTCCGGCAAACTGGTGGAGTAGATGGTGTCCAGCAATGCAGAAATTGCTAATGGCTGCCACCTGTATAACCCTAGTTATGCAAAGAGGAGGGTGAAAAGCATGCACTGAAATGCTCATAGGCTTTAAGGGGTGTTTATTTATCTTTGTATGTGTCAGAGTGGTGCAACTAAATATTTTGAATTAAAAAAATGTTTGGTTTGGGTCCGCTTTAAATGATTGTAATTAAAAAAAAAACCAGCAATTTTTTGGCGAACAGCATGCTTGCTCTTTTAGGCTGCTTTCACCGTGCAACGTTAAAGTCGCACGTTATAGAAAGTAATAACGCAGACTAACGCACAGCAGCACAAAGTATGTGTGACATTCACAGTGCTTACGTTGCGTTGTGTGTAACGTGTAGCAATATTTAGAAAGTGCTGCATACTGTGCGTTGTCTGCGTTATTAGCTACGTTGGACTGTTTGCACATGCTCAGTAATGTTTTCGATTTTTTAAAAAAAAATGTGACGCATGCGCCGTTTTAGTTCTATCAGTATGCGATGAAAAGTACACATCAAGAGACTCATAACGCAGTTCAATATAATGTCCAACTTCAAAACTAACATGCGTTGCGCTAGGGGCACGTTATGCGACCTTAACGTTGCATCAAACGCAACATCTTAGTGTGAAAGAGCCCTTATAAATAGAACCCTTTGCATGTGTATTTTTTTATGTGAAAGAGCATTTCTTGAATTTTTTGATATCTGAAATATAATAATAAAAAAGCTGGTATGTCATTTTATCGAGAAACGTGAAAAAAAGTCATTTGAATTTAGAATGAAATGGGTGTTTCCCTCTGAGTCCATAATGCATGAAGATTTTGATGAGATGTAGGAGGTGACAAATTATTAGATGGGCTGAGCCCTGCATGTCTGTCAACACCTCCAGCACTCACTGCATAGGATGGAACATTACATGTCTAATTATAATGTCTAATGTTAGCTTCAGAAGTTAATGTGTGCAAGGAGGTCATCAGCCCTTCCCAGGCTATCCAAGTACAGTATATTCCAAACATCAATTATGTGGTCAGAAGTATCCAACTCTTATACTTTACTAGTACTACTTCACATGCCGACTCCCAGCTTCATGTAAAAGACCATAGGATTGGATTACAAGACGGTGTATAGAAAAATCACAATTGTTCAGTAGAAAATAAGGTTATTTTGGATAATCTTGACTCGAAATGTAAAGGCACTAGATTTAAAGCGGTATCATCACCATAAAAATCAAATTTCAACAGCAACTGGTCTGAGTGTATTAAGTGATAAAGATGCTAATCCTGCATTCAAAACTTTAAAAACTTTTTCTGCTGTTATGATTTGGAGTTATCACATACTTAAAGAGACACTGAAGCGAAAAAAATGATGATATTATGATTTGTATGTGTAGTACAGCTAAGAAATAAAACATTAAGATCAGATACATCAGTCTAATTGTTTCCAGTACAGGAAGAGTTGAGAAACTCCAGTTGTTATCTCTATGCAAAAAAGCTATTAAGCTCTCCGACTAACTTAGTCGTGGAGAGGGCTGTTATCTGACTTTTATTATCTCAACTGTAATTGAACTGTTTACTTTTCCTCTGCTAGAGGAGAGTTCATTACTTCACAGACTGCTCTGAAAGACTCATTTTGAATGCTGAGTGTTGTGTAATCTGCACATATTATAGAATAATGCAATGTTAGAAAAAACACTATATACCTGAAAATAAAAATATGAGAATATTTTCTTTGCTGCTAATCTTCTAGTAATTATTCATAGTACACAACCAATTCATTATATCATATATTTTTTTTCGCTTCAGTGTCTCTTTAACCACTTGAGGACCACAGTCTTTTCGCCCCTTAAGGACCAGAGCCTTTTTCTCCATTCAGACCACTGCAGCTTTCACGGTTTATTGCTCGGTCATACAACCTACCACCTAAAGGAATTTTACCTCCTTTTCTTGTCACTAATACAGCTTTCTTTTGCTGCTATTTGATTGCTGCTGCGAGTTTTAGTTTTTATTATATTCATCAAAAAAGACATGAATTTTGGCAAAAAAATGACTTTTTTAACTTGCTGTGCTGACATTTTTCAAATAAAGTAAAATTTCCTATACATTTGAGCGCGAAAGTTATTCTGCTACATGTCTTTGATTTAAAAAAAACCATTCAGTGTATATTTATTGGATTGGGTAAACGTTATAGCGTTTACAAACTATGGTGCCAAAAGTGAATTTTCCCATTTTCAAGCATCTCTGACTTTTCTGCGCACCTGTCAGGTTTCATGAGGGGCTAAAATTCCAGGATAGTACAAATACCCCCCAAATGACCCCATTTTGGAAAGAAGACATCCCAAAGTATTCAGTGAGAGGCATGGTGAGTTCATAGAAGATTTTATTTTTTTTCACAAGTTAGCGGAAAATGACACTTTCTGACAAAAAAAAGAAAAAAAAAAGTTTCCATTTCTTCTAACTTGCGACAAAAAAAAATGAAATCTGCCACGGACTCACTATGCTCCTCTCTGAATACCTTGAAGTGTCTACTTTCCAAAATGGGGTCATTTGTGGGGTGTGTTCAGGGCCCGTTTCCACTATCGCGAATCCGCATGCGGGCAACGCATGCGGATTCGCACAGTCAGTACAAGTGGATGGGACTGTTTTAACTTGTGCGTTTCCCCGCACGTTTTTCTGTGCAGAAAAAATCTGCAGGGTAGGGGCCTCAGAATTCGCCTGCGTGTGGAATGCAGGCGAATCGCACGCAATGTATTTAATAGGGAAATCGCATGCGTTTTCCCCATGCGTTTTTTGCCGCGATTTCGCATGCGATTTCGCATAGGTACTCATGTTAATTCACACAGGCAGTGACATGGTTAAAATCGCATACAGCCTTACCTATGCGAAATTGCATGCGAAATCGCGGCAAAAAACGCATGCGGAATCGCACCCGCATGCGATTTGCCTGCGGTGATTCGCTGGCGATTTCGTAACGCTATAGTGGAAACGGGCCCTCACTTTCCTGGCATTTTGGGGGGTGCCTAATTGTAAGCACCCCTGTAAAGCCTAAAGATGCTCATTGGACTTTTGGCCCCTTAGCGCAGTTAGGCTGCAAAAAAGTGCCACACATGTGGTATTGCCGTACTCAGGAGAAGTAGTATAATGTGTTTTGGGGTGTATTTTTACACATACCCATGCTGGGTGGGAGAAATATCTCCGTAAATGACAATTGTTTTATTTTTTTTACACACAATTGTCTATTTATAGAGATATTTCTCCCACTCAGCATGGGTATGTGGAAAAATACACCCCAAAACACATTATACTACTTCTCCTGAGTACGGCGATACCACATGTGTGGCACTTTTTTGCACCCTAACTGCGCTAAGGGGCCCAAAGTTCAATGAGTACCTTTAGGATTTCACAGGTCATTTTGAGAAATTTCGTTTCAAGACTACTCCTCACGCTTTAGGGCCCCTAAAATGCCAGGACAGTATAGGAACCCCACAAATTACCCCATTTTAGAAAGAAGACACCCCAAGGTATTCCGTTAGGAGGATGGTGAGTTCATAGAAGATTTTTTTTTTTGTCACAAGTTAGCGGAAATTGATTTTAATTGTTTTTTTTCACAAAGTGTCATTTTCCGCTAACTTGTGACAAAAAATAAAATCTTCTATGAACTCACCATACTCCTAACGGAATACCTTGGGGTGTCTTCTTTCTAAAATGGGGTCATTTGTGGGGTTCCTATACTGCCCTGGCATTTTAGGGGCCCTAAACCGTGAGGAGTAGTCTTGAAACCAAATGTCGCAAAATGACCTGTGAAATCCTAAAGGTACTCATTGGACTTTGGGCCTCTTAGCGCACTTAGGGTGCAAAAAAGTGCCACACATGTGGTACCGCCGTACTCAGTAGAAGTAGTATAATGTGTTTTGGGGTGTATTTTTACACATACCCATGCTAGGTGGGAGAAATATCTCTGTAAATGACAATTGTTTGATTTTTTTTACACACAATTGTCCTTTTACAGAGATATTTCTCCCACCCAGCATGGGTATGTGTAAAAATACACCCCAAAACACAATATACTACTTCTTCTGAGTACGGCAATACCACATGTGTGACACTTTTTTGCAACCTAGGTGCGCTAAGGGGCATAACGTCCTATTCACAGGTCATTTTGAGGCATTTGGATTCTAGACTACTGCTCATGGTTTAGGGCCCCTAAAATGCCAGGGCAGTATAGGAACCCCACAAGTGACCCCATTTTAGAAAGAAGACACCCCAAGGTATTCCGTTAGGAGTATGGTGAGTTCATAGAAGATTTTTTTTTTGTCACAAGTTAGCGGAAAATGACACTTTGTGAAAAAAAAAAACAATACATATCAATTTCCGCTAACTTGTGACAAAAAATAAAATCTTCTATGAACTCATCATACACCTAACAGAATACCTTGGGGTGTCTTCTTTCTAAAATGGGGTCACTTGTGGGGTTCCTATACTGCCCTGGCATTTTAGGGGCCCTAAACCGTGAGGAGTAGTCTTGAACCTAAATGTCTCAAAATGACCTGTGAAATCCTAAAGGTACTCATTGGACTTTGGGCCCCTTAGCACAGTTAGGCTGCAAAAAAGTGTCACACATGTGGTATCGCCGTACTCAGAAGAAGTAGTATAATGTGTTTTGTGGTGTATTTTTACATATAACCATGCTGGGTGGGAGAAATATCTCTGTAAATGGCACATTTTTGATTTTTTTTACACACAATTGTCCATTTACAGAGAGATTTCTCCCACCCAGCATGGGTATGTGTAAAAATACACCACAAAACACATTATACTACTTCTCCTGAGTATGGCGATACCACATGTGTGACACTTTTTTGCAGCCTAGGTGCGCTAAGGGGCCTAACGTCCTATTTACAGGTCATTTTGAGGCATTTGTTTTCTAGACTACTCCTCACGGTTTAGGGCCCCTAAAATGCCAGGGCAGTATAGGAACCCCACAAGTGACCCCATTTTAGAAAGACGACACCCCAAGGTATTCCGTTAGGGGTATGGTGAGTTCATAGAAGATTTTATTTTTTGTCACAAGTTAGTGAAAAATGACACTTTGTGAAAAAAACAATAAAAATCTAATTTCCGCTAACTTTTGACAAAAAATAAACTCTTCTATGAACTCATCATACACCTAACAGAATACCTTGGGGTGTCTTCTTTCTAAAATGGGGTCACTTGTGGGGTTCCTATACTGCCCTGGCATTTTAGGGGCCCTAAACCGTGAGGAGTAGTCTTGAAACCAAATGTCGCAAAATGACCTGTGAAATCCTAAAGGTACTCATTGGACTTTGGGCCTCTTAGCGCACTTAGGGTGCAAAAAAGTGCCACACATGTGGTACCGCCGTACTCAGTAGAAGTAGTATAATGTGTTTTGGGGTGTATTTTTACACATACCCATGCTAGGTGGGAGAAATATCTCTGTAAATGACAATTGTTTGATTTTTTTTACACACAATTGTCCTTTTACAGAGATATTTCTCCCACCCATCATGGGTATGTGTAAAAATACACCCCAAAACACAATATACTACTTCTTCTGAGTACGGCAATACCACATGTGTGACACTTTTTTGCAA
The DNA here is from genome assembly GCF_040937935.1 of Hyperolius riggenbachi. Taxonomy (NCBI): domain Eukaryota; kingdom Metazoa; phylum Chordata; class Amphibia; order Anura; family Hyperoliidae; genus Hyperolius; species Hyperolius riggenbachi. The sequence continues at coordinate 240,831,595 of NC_090652.1, read as the reverse complement.
CCTAGGTGCGCTAAGGGGCATAACGTCCTATTCACAGGTCATTTTGAGGCATTTGGATTCTAGACTACTGCTCATGGTTTAGGGCCCCTAAAATGCCAGGGCAGTATAGGAACCCCACAAGTGACCCCATTTTAGAAAGAAGACACCCCAAGGTATTCCGTTAGGAGTATGGTGAGTTCATAGAAGATTTTTTTTTTGTCACAAGTTAGCGGAAAATGACACTTTGTGAAAAAAAAAAACAATACATATCAATTTCCGCTAACTTGTGACAAAAAATAAAATCTTCTATGAACTCATCATACACCTAACAGAATACCTTGGGGTGTCTTCTTTCTAAAATGGGGTCACTTGTGGGGTTCCTATACTGCCCTGGCATTTTAGGGGCCCTAAACCGTGAGGAGTAGTCTTGAACCTAAATGTCTCAAAATGACCTGTGAAATCCTAAAGGTACTCATTGGACTTTGGGCCCCTTAGCACAGTTAGGCTGCAAAAAAGTGTCACACATGTGGTATCGCCGTACTCAGAAGAAGTAGTATAATGTGTTTTGTGGTGTATTTTTACATATAACCATGCTGGGTGGGAGAAATATCTCTGTAAATGGCACATTTTTGATTTTTTTTACACACAATTGTCCATTTACAGAGAGATTTCTCCCACCCAGCATGGGTATGTGTAAAAATACACCACAAAACACATTATACTACTTCTCCTGAGTATGGCGATACCACATGTGTGACACTTTTTTGCAGCCTAGGTGCGCTAAGGGGCCTAACGTCCTATTTACAGGTCATTTTGAGGCATTTGTTTTCTAGACTACTCCTCACGGTTTAGGGCCCCTAAAATGCCAGGGCAGTATAGGAACCCCACAAGTGACCCCATTTTAGAAAGACGACACCCCAAGGTATTCCGTTAGGGGTATGGTGAGTTCATAGAAGATTTTATTTTTTGTCACAAGTTAGTGAAAAATGACACTTTGTGAAAAAAACAATAAAAATCTAATTTCCGCTAACTTTTGACAAAAAATAAACTCTTCTATGAACTCATCATACACCTAACAGAATACCTTGGGGTGTCTTCTTTCTAAAATGGGGTTCACTTGTGGGGTTCCTATACTGCCCTGGCATTTTACGGGCCCAAAACTGTGAGTAGTCTGGAAACCAAATTTCTCAAAATGACTGATCAGGGGTATAAGCATCTGCAAATTTTGATGACAGGTGGTCTATGAGGGGGCAAATTTTGTGGAACCGGTCATAAGCAGGGTGGCCTCTTAGATGACAGGATGTTTTGGGCCTGATCTGATGGATAGGAGTGCTAGGGGGGTGACAGGAGGTGATTGATGGGTGTTTCAGGGGGCGGTTAGAGGGGAAAATAGATGCAATCAATGCACTGGGGAGGTGATCGGAAGGGGGTCTGAGGGGGACCTGAGGGTTTGGCCGAGTGATCAGGAGCCCACACGGGGCAAATTAGGGCCTGATCTGATGGGTAGGTGTGCTAGGGGGTGACAGGAGGTGATTGATGGGTGTCTCAAGGTGTGATTAGAGGGGGGAAATAGATGCAAGCAATGCACTAGCGAGGTGATCAGGGCTGGGGTCTGAGGACGTTCTGAGGTGTGGGCGGTTGATTGGGTGCCAGCAAGGGGCAGATTAGGGTCTAATCTGATGGGTAACCGTGACAGGTGGTGATAGGGGGTGATTGATGGGTAATTAGTGGGTGTTTAGAGGAGAGAAGAGATGTAAACACTGCACTTGGGAGGTGATCTGATGTCGGATCTGCGGGCGATCTATTGGTGTGGGTGGGTGATCAGATTGCCCGCAAGGGGCAAGTTAGGGGCTGATTGATGGGTGGCAGTGACAGGGGGTGATTGATGGGTGGCAGTGACAGGGGGTGATTGATAGGTGATTGACAGGTGATCAGTGGGTTATTACAGGGAATAACAGATGTAAATATTGCACTGGCGAATTGATAAAGGGGGGTCTGAGGGCAATCTGAGCGTGTGGGCGGGTGATTGGGTGCCCGCAAGGGGTAGATTAGGGTCTAATCTGATGGGTAACAGTGACAGGTGGTGATAGGGGGTGATTGATAGGTGATTGATGGGTAATTAGTGGGTGTTTAGAGGAGAGAAGAGATGTAAACACTGCACTTGGGAGGTGATCTGATGTCGGATCTGCGGGCGATCTATTGGTGTGGGTGGGTGATCAGATTGCCCGCAAGGGGCTGATTGATGGGTAGCAGTGACAGGGGGTGATTGACTGGTGATTGACTGGTGATTGACGGGTGATTGACGGGTGATTGACAGGTGATTGACAGGTGATCAGGGGGGATAGATGCATACAGTACACGGGGGGGGGGGGTCTGGGGAGAATCTGAGGGGTGGGGGTGATCAGGAGGGGGCAGTGGGCAGGGGGGGGGATAAAAAAAAATAGCGTTGACAGATAGTGACAGGGAGTGATTGATGGGTGATTAGGGGGGTGACTGGGTGCAAACAGTGGTCTGGGGGGTGGGCAGGGGGGGGTCTGAGGGGTGCTGTGGGCGATCAGGGGGCAGGGGGGGGAAATCAGTGTGCTTGGGTGCAGACTAGGGTGGCTGCAGCCTGCCCTGGTGGTCCCTCGGACACTGGGACCACCAGGGCAGGAGGCAGCCAGTATAATAGGCTTTGTATACATTACAAAGCCTATTATACAATGTAAATGCGGCGATCCGGGTGCTAGTAACCCGCCGGCGCTTCCGAACGGCCGGCGGGTTACTACGAGCGGTGGGCGGAGCCAGTCCCCGGCGGCTGATCGCGTCACGAATGACGCGATCGCCGCATAGCCACTCCCGCAGCCGCCCCCGCCGATAGGCGTATTGCGGTCGTTTGGGCCCAGTCTTTGCCGCCGCCCATCAGCTGGGGGCGGTCGGCAAGTGGTTAAGGAGCACTGGCCCTTTAGTAGTCGTGCCAAAGAATTGCATGCTGGGGGTTCTTTTTATCTACAATCTATTCCTCCTCTTCCCTTTATTTCCCTGCCAGCTTCTTATCTGAAACCTAATCCCCTACTCACTTGTGTTTACAAGCAAGGCTGAGGCGACTCAGTGATTGGAGGAGACAAGAAAAAAAGTAAAGTGCAGAAATGACATCACGAGTTAGCCTTAACTGTGGGCAAAAGACATGGCCCCCACCAGGAACAGAATTCTCATCATTTACTATATAACATTCACTGAAATCAAAACGTGGACAGTACAGTATATGTGTTATGTAAGTAGATCAAGTATTTATCTACTCATATATGTGTTTTTTTCCCTGGCATAGTATGGCTGATCCTACTGCTTTAAAGGATACCACAACTGAAATGTGACATAATGAGATAGACATGTGTATGTACAGTGCCTAGCACACAGATAACTATGCTGTGTTCCTTTTTTTCTTTCTCTGCCTGAAAGAGTTAAATATCAGGTATGTAAGTGGCTGACTCAGTCTTGACTCAGACAGGAAGTGACTACAGTGTGACCCTCACTGATAAGAAATTCTCCTTTTTTACCTCTTTCTTGCTCTCAGAAGCCATTTTCTGCTAGGAAAGTGTTTTATAGTTGGAATTTCTTATCAGTGAGGGTCACTCTGTAGTCACTTCCTGTCTGAGTCAGGACTGAGTCAGCCACTTACATACCTGATATTTAACTCTTTCAGGCAGAGAAAGAAAAAAAGGAACACAGCATAGTTATCTGTGTGCTAGGCACTGTACATACACATGTCTATCTCATTATGTCACATTTCAGTTGTGGTATCCTTTAAAGGACAACTGTAGTGAGAGGTATAAGGAGGCTTCCATGTTTATTTCCTTTTAAGTAATACCAGTTGCCTGGCAGCCCTGCACTTTCAGCCATAGACCCTGAACAAGCATGCAGCAGATCAGGTGTTTCTGACATTGTCAGAGCTGACAGATTAGCTGCATGCTTGTTTCTGGTGTTATTTAGACAGTTCTGCAGCCAAACAGACCAGCAGGGCTGCCAGGCAACTAGTATTGTTTAACTGCTTGCTGACTGTGTTACGCTGAAGCCTATGACAGCCGATCACGCTGATTGGCTGGCGGGGGGGAGGGAGGGGGGAGTAAAAAAAAATAAAAAAAAATAAATAGTAACATTTATTAAAAAAATAACATAAATATTTGTAAAAAAATATTTGTAAAAAAAAAATTAAACATCTGGGGGGCGATCAGACCCCACAAACAGAGAGCTTTGTTGGTGAGAAAAGGGGGGGCGGGGGGAATCACTTGTGTGCTGGGTTGGACGGCTCTGCAGCAATGCCTTAAAGCTGCAGTGACCTATTTGTTAAAAAATGGCCTGGTCTTTAGGGGGGTTTAAAACTGCGGTCCTAAAGTGGTTAAAAGGAAATAAACATGGCAGCCTCCGTCGTCTTCTCACTTCAGTTGCCTGGTGTTTGTACAGTAGCTCATGGCTGGCGCATGGGCAGCATTCCGCCAGGTGGAGCGACTCAGTTGAGTGATGGCTCAGCTCGCCCTGCGATGTCACGTCTTTGCTGCTCCATTGGCCCTCATTGCAACAGCATGAGTTTGGGTCCCAGTCCCCGTCACGCAACATCAATGTAGCATGTGTATGGGCCTTTAGCGGCAAATCACAGCCAATTTGTATTTTTTTGAACAAGGTTAGTAACAGTATTTTGTGTAAAGGCTTAATTGCTAAAAGCAGAGTTCAGGCACATTGCTTACATGCATTTAACAAAAAATGTTCTAATTTATTTCAACATAAAAAGTTTTGTACAGAAAAGTTGAAGTTGCAAAAAAAAAAAAGAAAATTCCTGTTGTATTGAAAATTGGGCGTGTGAGGCTCCTGATAAAACAGCGGGCAGCCACATTTAACTTAATAGCCAATATTTTATCAGGTGGCCCCAGTGCCCAAATAGCCCCCTTTAGCCAAAAACGTCTGTTGCGCCCTCAATGTTTTCTGCTTTTTGTGACAGATTTGCGATGGGGGGAAGGCAGTTAAGGTTAAGCATTGGTGGAGGGATCTTTTAAAGGGAATTTGAAATGAAAATAAACTGATGAGATAATAATTTGTATGTGTAGTACAGCTAAGAAATGGGACATAGTAGTAGTAGCATATATAGGAGACTCATATTGTTTCCAGTACAGGAATAGTTACGAAATTGCAGTTATCTATGCAAAAAGAGCTTCTCTGAGCTCTCTGGCCAAGCTTGGTTGGCTACAGTGCTGTTTTCTGAAGCACTTATCTCAACCTGTCTCTCACTGTTTCTTGTTTTCTTAAAGGGAAGGTTCAGGGAAACATTGAAAAAAATAAAAATCCATATCCACTTACCCGGGGCTTCCTCCAGCCCGTGGCAGGCAAGAGGTGCCCTCGCCGCCGCTCCAGAGGCTTCCGGTCGTCTTCGGTGGCCGACCCGACCTGGCCAGGCCGGCTGCCAGGTCGGGCTCTTCTGCGCTCCACGGACGGGCTCTTCTGCGTCCCACGCGGGCGCGCTGACGTCATCGGATGTCCTCCGGGCTGTACTGAGCAGGCGCAGAACTACTGCGGGAAAAAACAGGAAAGTTCTAAGGGTCATTAGCTTTGTAAACTGCATATATTACAAAATGTTGCAATGTTATAAAAATAAAGCGATATAACTGAAAATAAGAGACTCTTTTCTTTGCTACTTATGTTCTATTAATTATCAATACTACACAAACAATTCATACCTTTTTTTCCCCTTCAGTGTCACCTTAAGGTTAGGCGTTGGTGTTTTTTTTTAATGTTTAGGTAGCTCTGGTGGGGGGGTTTGGCATTGGAGGACGGTGGTTATGGTTACGCATCGGCATGGATGGTGGATAGGCATTAGGGAGAGATTTTAGGGTAAGGCATTGGTAGGGGAGGGCTCTGTGTGAGAATAGGGTTAGGTAGTGAAATATCGATAACATTAACCGTTAATTTACTATCAGAATTAGCACTGCAAGATAGTGGAATATCGGTACATTTTCTGATATTCTACTAGCGGCTACTTCCAGTGCCAAAATTTCCAGGCACTCTTTTTGCATGTAAGTGCGTTTTAGACTTGGGTGGGGAATGCCAAGGACGAGAATTTATGAATTGGGAAATCATGTTTTTTTTTGGGGGGGGGGGGGGGGGGGGCTACAATGTTTTCTTACAAAAAAGTTTATGCATAATTCATTTAAATAATATAGTGACAGTGTATATATGTATATTAAATCGTGCCTGAACTCCTACTTCAATAAAAGTTTAATATTTTAAGTTTTACGTGTTCTTTGTAATGTGTAGTTTCTGATTGCAGTAGGGAAGATCACTAAACTGCAGATACAATTTTTTTGGCCAGACAGTATGCAACTTATAACTAAATTGTTAAACTGCAGTTAACAAACAACACAAATGAGGAGAAAACTCTGTACTGCTACATTCAGTTTACCCATAATGGGGGAGTATATAAGGGGTAATCAGGTCAACGACCTGCCAATAACTATAAACTACACACAAGACTGTCCTGCCAATAACTATAAACTACATACACAAGAAAAAGGCAATAAGAAGAGATAAACCATGAGTTAAGTCAGTTAACCACTTGCCGACCGCACGCTTATATCGTGCGTCGGCAAAGTGGCAGCTGCAGGACCAGCGACGCAGTACTGCGTCGCCAGCTGCAGGCTGATTAATCAGGAAGCAGCCGCTCGCGCGAGCGGCTGCTTCCTGTCAATTCACGGCGGGGGGCTCCGTGAATAGCCTGCGGGCCGCCGATGGCGGCTCCCAGGCTAAATGTAAACACAAGCGGAAATAATCCGCTTTGTTTACATTGTACGGCGCTGCTGCGCAGCAATGCCGTAAGGCAGATCGGCGATCCCCGGCCAATCAGCGGCCGGGGATCGCCGCCATGTGACAGAGGACGTCCTGTCACTGGCTGCACAGGACGGATAGCGTCCTGTGCAGCCCGGATCACTGGGGGGACAGGTAGGAGAGGGAGGGGGAGGGAATGTCGCCGCGGAGGGGGGCTTTGAGGTGCCCCCCCCCCCGCAACATGCCACCAGCAGGAGCGATCAGACCCCCCCTGCACATCATCCCCATAGGGGGGAAAAAAGGGGGGCGATCTGATCGCTCTGCGTGCCCGCTGATCTGTGCTGGGGGCTGCAGAGCCCACCCAGCACAGATCCCATCAAACAGCGCTGGTCCTTAAGGGGGGGTAAAGGGTGGGTCCTCAAGTGGTTAAGGAGAGATACATCAAGTAATTTTAAGAAAGAGAAATATTGAGTAAATAAGTAAATAAAGTGAGATGATTCTACAGAAAAGCTTTGTGAATCAGCCCCCATTCCACATGTCCGTTCTGCTTTGCTTTAGGATCAATAGTATTAATTCACTAAACTCTGGTAAAATTGCCATGCTCAGAGGGCGCACAGCCATTTTCCTGGTGTTGGCTGGTGATGTATTGTCTATGCTGGTCACATATGCTGGCTGGATTAAGAGTATTTGAAAAAAAAATCAAGGTACGTGGTCACTTTTAAAACTTGATTATTTTGAAAACATATTGGTAAAAATGAAAAAAATGTGGTATAGAATTTGTATTCACATTGAAATATTTATTATTATTATTATTTTTTATTTATATAGCGCCAACATCTTCCGTAGCGCTGTACATAGTACAAACAAATAATGGGGAACAAATATACATAAGAAATACAAGACACTGTACAGTCATGACATTGAATAGAATAAATACAGATACATACATAGTTGATATGTAGTTGGTACATATACATATGTTAAAATTACAGCAGTATGAGAAACACTAGGAGGAGGTCCCTGCCCTTGCGAGCTTACAATCTAGAGGGTAGTGGGGAGGAAACAAAGGGGAAGGAAACACCAGGATTAGTGGGTGAGCCAGTGTGCCTTCAGTGCTGCCTATAGCAAATTATAGGCTTTTCTGAACAGGTGTGTTTTCAGAGTACGTTTGAAGGTTTCCAGACTCGTGGCATGACAAACCGGCTGAGGGAGAGAGTTCCAAAAGAGAGGGACCGCCCGTGAGAAGTCTTGGATGCGAGAGTGAGAGGAGGTGACTAGGCTGGAGGACAAAAGGGTCTCCTGTGAGGAACGGAGGGTCCGAGCGGGGAGGTATCTGGAGATTAAAGAGGAAATGTATGGAGGCGACAGCTTGTGTAGAGCTTTGTATGCAAGTGTGAGAAGTTTAAACTGGATCCTTTGGGCAACTGGTAACCAGTGGAGGGATTGGCAGAGAGGGGCTGCCTCAGAGGATCTAGAAGAGAGGTGGATGAGACGGGCCGCAGAGTTTAGTAGGGATTGGAGAGGTGCCAGTCTGCTTTTTGGTAGACCACAGAGTAGGGTGTTGCAGTAGTCAAGACGGGAGATGATTAGGGCATGCACAAGCATTTTAGTTGCTTCTTGTGAAAGGAAGGGACGGATTCTGGAAATGTTTTTGAGATGGAAGTAGCAGGAGGTAGTTAAAGTGTTAATATGTGGTTTAAAGGAGAGCTCAGAGTCCAGAGTTACCCCTAGGCAATGAGCTTTGGGGGTTGATGCTATTGGGGTGTTCTCTACATTGATTGTGACAATGGGAGGTGGAACAGAGAGTGAAGATGGAAATATCACAATCTCCGTTTTGCTCATATTGAGTTTAAGGAAGCGGGATGACATAAATGTAGATACAGCGGATAGACATTTGGGGACTTTTGATAGTAGTGTGGAGAGGTCTGGGGCAGAACAATAAATTTGGGTGTCATCAGCATAGAGGTGGTATTGAAACCCCAGGCCATGGGTGTAAATGGAAAAGAGGAGGGGTCCAAGGACGGACCCTTGTGGTACTCCCACAGACAGTGGGTGTGGAGAGGAGTTGGTATTGGCATAGGAGACCATGAAAGAACGTCCACACAGGTAAGAGTTGAGCCAGGAGTGTGCTAGGCCCTTGATTCCCAGTGTTGAGAGGGTCTGGAGAAGCAGGGTATGATCAACAGTGTCGAAGGCAGAGGACAGATCTAGGAGTATTAGTACCGAAAATCTGCCTTTGGCTTTAGCAACTAGGAGGTCATTGGCAACCTTAGTGAGAACGGTTTCCGTAGAGTGTTGAGGGCGGAAGCCAGACTGGAAGGGGTCCAACAGGGAATTAGCGGAGAGAAAGTTAGACAACTCTGAGTAAATGTGGCGTTCCAGCAGTTTGGAGGCAAAGGGAGAGAGACTGGGCGGTAGTTAGAAAGGGCAGTAGAGTCTAAAGAGGGTTTCTTGATTAGTGGTGTTATGATAGCTTGTTTAAATGAAGAAGGGAAAATGCCAGTTGAGATGGAAAGGTTAAACAGTGTTGTTAAAGCAGGAATGAGGGGGGAGGAGAGCTGGGGGATAAGATGAGAGGGAATAGGGTCTGAGGCGCATGTAGTAAGATGAGCTTTAGAGATTAGTGAAGAAAGACGCTGTTCAGTTAAGGCAGAGAAGATTGTTAGCAGGGAGGGGGTTTGAGTGGGTGAGTGGTTATGTGGAGACGGATAGTTAATAGTAGGGGAGCTGCCGGGAGGAGAGGAAAAAGGAAGAGGTGATTGGACCGGTGAAGAGGGTTGCTTTTGAAAGCTGTTCTGTAGCGTTTCAATTTTGCTCACAAAATATGCTGCAAAGTCTTCTGCAGACAAGCTTGTGGTTGTAGGGGGAGGCGGGGGGTGGAGAAGAGAGTTGAAGGTGTTAAAAAGTTGTTTAGGGTTATGAGATTGTGAAGAAATAAGTGTAGAGAAGTATGACTGCTTTGCAAGTGAGAGAGCGTCCCTGAGCTGGAGCAGCGTGTTTTTATAGTGGGCGAAGTCATCTGCATTGGAGCTTTTCCTCCACTGCCGTTCTGCTGCCCTGGACTGTCTTTTCAGTTGTTTGATGGGTTCAGTCAGCCAGGGCTGTCTGTTGATGCGGCGGGGGCTGAAGTTGGTGAGAGGGGCGGCTGTGTTCATGGCAGCAGAGACTGTGGTGGAGTAGTAGATGGATGCTGACTCGGGGTCAGTGTAGGATGACAGGGAGACCAGGGGTTTTAGAGAATCAGCTAGGGAGCAGAGGTCGAGGTTGTGATAATTCCTGCATAAGCGTGATGGCTGCACTACAGTAGCTGGAGGAGGCAGGGAGGGGCTGATTGTAAACGTTATGAGATTGTGATCTGAAAGGGGGAATAAAGAGTTATTAAATGTGGAAACGGGACAGAGCCGGGTAAAAACAAGGTCCAAAGTGTGGCCATCTTTGTGGGTGGAGGTTTTTATGAAGACAAAACCCTTGCGTCCTTTAATTAAAGGTGCAGTATAGTGAAAAATGGCAAAATTTAAAATATGTGCAATCGTATACAAATAAGAAGTATGTTTTTTCCAGAGTAAAATGAGCCATAAATTACTTTTCTCCTATGTTGCTGTCACTTACAGTAGGTAGTAAAAAATCTGACAGAAGTGACAGGTTTTGAACTAGTCCATCTCTTCATAGGGGATTCTTAGGGATTTATTTATTTTCAAAAGCACTTAAGCCTGGTGCACACCAAAACCCGCTAGCAGATCCGCAAAATGCTAGCAGATTTTGAAAAGCTTTTTCTTAATTTTCTGTAGCGCTTCAGCTAGCATTTTTACATCCACACAAAGAAAGGCCCAGCAGAGGCTGTTTTTCCTCCGCCAATTGAAGAAGTTTGGTATGTCCCAGAAACTCCTGACGAGTTTCTATTCCGCCACAATCGAATCCGTACTCTGTTCCTCCATCCTGGTCTGGTACGCTGGTTCTTCCGCCAGCAACAGACACAAACTGCAGAGGGTGATAAGATCAGCGGAGAGGATAATCGGGAAACCACTCCCCCTCTGGACCTCCTCTACAATTCCAGACTGCGCTCCAGAGCACTGAGGATTACTAGCGATCCCTCTCATCCAGGTTACCGCTTTTTCAGCCGACTCCGTTCAGGCCGGAGGTTCAGGTCCATTGCCACTAGGACTTCAAGGCACAGGAACAGCTTCTTCCCCTCTGCTGTCAACTCTCTAAACTCTCTTCAAAAACTCCCTACACACCCTGTTAAGCCTCCCTCGCAAGCAGGTTTGGTCAGAACCGGATTACATTGATGCACCTTACGCAATATGTAGGAAACCTGGGGATGAGAATGCGGAATCATCCAGGATGATGATTTATGGCAGTCCAAAGTTAAAACATTTTATAGCAGTAGTGCAATTGTGTTCGGAACTGTATTTGTATTGTATTGTGTTTGTATAACATTTATATTGTGTTTTGTGTTTTCTCAGCCCTGTATGCCAAGTCCAATTCTGGGCACGACCCAGTCGTGCTTGGCGAAATAAAATGATTCTGATTCTGATTTTGCGGTTTTGGGAAGCATTTTTGGTGTAGTAGATTTCATATATTGTTACAGTAAAGCTGTTACTGAACAGCTTCTGTAACAAAAACGCCAGCAAAACCGCTCTGAACTTTTTTTTTTTAGAGCGGTTTGCGTTTTTTCTATACTTTACATTGGAGGCAGAAACGCCTCCGCAATCCAAAATCTGCAGCAGCCCGGGAGTATGCGTTTCTGCAAAACGCCTCCCACTCTGGTGTGCACCAGCCCATCGAAATACATTACCCAAGCGTTTCATCATCTGCAAGCGGATCGAAAAACGCTGCCGAACCGCTCTGGTGTGCACTAGGCCTTAGTGAATGGAAGTTGCTCCATCCAACTGCCAAAAAACTGTGTTGGGAGCAGGAAAGCTGGCTAGCATCATTGTTTAAATCCTTTTTAGGGAATATCTTTGTAAAGAATAAAAGCCTTGCTGAGAATCCCCTATGAAGAGATGGACTAGTCCAAAAGTCACTTCTGTCAGATTTCTACTACCTACTGTGACAGCAACATAGGAGAAAAGTAATTTATGGCTCATTTTTCTCTGGGAAAAACGTACTTCTTGTTTGTCTATGTCTGTACATATTTTAAATTTTAAAAATTTTCGCCATAGTGCCCTTTTAATTAACTATATCAGGCCCATATGCAATTAACTTTTTCTCCTAGGTGATCTTTTCAAGAAAATGTCTTTTAAACCACCAGCAACCAAGAAAATACTCATAATACCTTTGATCAAACTTTTTCACCTTCTTTTTGAAAGAAAGAATCATTTTGACAGTATTTTTTTTAACCAACTTTTTGGTACCTTTCCAATTCCAGTGTGCTGAAAAGTTATTTTAAACAGAAGGTAAAAGTGTATCGCCTACGAGAAAGCTTATGAGAAAAAGTGAATTGAATAAGAGTTTTTGCCCTATACAGGGACAAAGGTAGGATGCTTTTTCTAGACTCTGTCACCAGGACTGCCTTGTTTTCTAATACAAGGTGTGTGTGCCAGTGCTTGGCTATGAGTATATTAAACATCCATTACTGCAGAATCATTCCAGATACTTTGGCTGGACAGCAAAAGGGGTGACACACCTCTATTATGTGTGGTTCATTTTATTACTTTACATTTCATTTTTATAGTTCTTGAATAGTTCTTGAATAATTGACCTTGAATTGCTGAGTGCATATTTTAAATTTACTTTTTATTCTTAATTGTTTCTGTGGTATTGCTGCCGCTGGTGGCTGAATTAAACAAGTGCCTAGAAGTTAGATCTTTGCATTTAGATGCTCATCAATTTTAGGCATCTAAAAAAAAAAAAAAAAGTATGTTTTTTTGTACATAAACAACCTATTGACCACGTCATGCCGATGGGCGTGACCGCGGCAGCAGCCCTTATGACCGCCTAACGCCGATTGGCATCAAGTCCTGGAGCTGCAGTTTAGCAGGGAACACGTGCGTGCGCATGCGCGATCATTCCCTGCCGGTTCACGGAACTTTGCTTGCTCCGTGATCAGCCTGCTAACTGCGATCGCGGCTAGCAGGCCGTTAGTAAACAAAAGTGGAAAGAAATCCCCTCTGTTTACATTCGTACAGCACTGCTATCTAGTGCAGCACTGTACAAGGGAAACACGGCTGTCCCTCTGAGTGGTAGGAGATCAAAGCACTCTCCTAGGCTGATGCCTATGAGAGACGTAGAAGAGGACAGATCGCCGACCTAAGCAAATCAGAATGGGGCAGGGGGGTGGGAAGGAAAGGGAGGGAGGGAAACTCAGGCCCTGTAAGCCTGAGAAAAAAAAAACACAGGATTGCAGGAGCGATCAGACACCTCCAGAAGAATGTCCTGTTAAGGACAAGAAAAGGAGGTTAGATTAATTTGTATGCTTAGTAGTAGGACTGTGCAGCAACCTGACAAAGCTGCACAGCCCTGTGTTCAGAAAGATGCCCTGGTCACTGGGGGGAGCCTGTGGTCCTGAAGTGGTTAAACTCCTGTCTTTCTTCATTAAAATGCTTCAACATCTTATTTTCAAAGAACTAATGTACGGGTATATATTTTATTCCTAATATCGGCCAATAGGTTTATGCGAAATAAAGGCGCAAGGAATTCAGACGCCAATATTCTACTATTTTACAGTGGATATTCATATGTAAATGTTCTCAATATTTTAGCCGCCTAAATCTATCCCTTGGATTTTGCCTACATGGTAGCTTAATTCTGTGCACCGCCGCTTACTTTACAACGCCACTGGTCAAAACTTGCCAGTAGAATACTCAGTAGGAGTTGCCATAGTCACGGTTCACATTGAGGTCTATTGTGGCAAACAATTTACCAGTTGGCCTGGGCATCTATGTTAGTGGGCAGTCGAGTGGGCAGTCATTGATTTTCTGCCTCCATGAGCCAGGAAGGCATTCGAAGCTGCTAAACAATAGTAAGTATTGTAAATCATTTAATGTTTTCTGTTAAGCGCTGTGGACAAAGTGTCAGCACTGTGCACAGTAAATGTGTATATAGCTAAATATAGTCTAATGTGTGGTGGACCAAGGAAGACCGAGGACTGGAAAACCACGAGAGGAGAGAATACAGGAGCCAATAGTGCAATTTGTCTACACAAGAAGATAAATATGTGTAAAGAAATACACTCACAAATTTTTGGTTGCAACCACCAATAAGGCTTACGGAGGAAATCCCATCTATGTTGGCTTGCAAGGATCCTCAGAGCTCACACTCCTGGTAGATAGGTACTGTAGATCTTAGGGGTAAGAAATGTTCTAAAACTACAGCATCCCAATACAGATGTAATTGGTACAACAGTCGGTGGAGGCACACAAAAGTATATAAAACAGTTAAAAACAGTTTATAAAGAAGAGGTACGATTGTCTTACCTATTTCCTAGTAAAGTAGCCAAAATAGTAAATATAACTTAGTTGGTAATTTCAAGAGTTTATTGCATGAAAAGTGGTGTCAGGCAATGTGTTTCTTGGGTATTTCCTGCTTAATCTGGTCAATACAAACTGCCAAAAAGTGCCTGTTGGCCACAATTAAGTAAACTTGAGCACCTCAATGAATGAAGTGGATTGAAGTGCTCAAGTCTTCTTCATTCTGGCCAAAAGGCACTTTTTAGTGGTTTGTATTGACCTGATGAAGCAGGAGATACCCTAGAAACGCATTGTCTGACCCCACTTTTCATGAAATAAACTCTTGCAATTATCATCTGAGCTATATTTGCTACCTTTGCTGCTTATTTATGGAAGAGGTAAGCCAAGCATACCTCTCCTTTTTAAACTGTTTTTAACTGTTTTATATATTTTAAGGCACCTCCATCCAGTGGCGTACCTAGGGCATTTGACACCCGGTGCTGGGTATTATAAGACACCCCCCCCCCCAAAAAAAAAGTAAAGGGGCAAAAAATGGGTGGCGCTACAACATGCGGCGCGCGAAGCGCGCCACGGCGAAAAAATGGGTGTGGCCATGACCGGATGAGGGCGGAGCTAACTGTAATTTGACGTGAACCCGGGTGAGAGTGACATGGAGGCTGCCATATTTATTTCCTTTTAAACAATACTAGTTGCCCTGCTAATCTATTTGGCTGCAGTAGTGAACTGAATCACACCAGAAACAAGCATGCTTGTTCAGGGTCTGTGGTTGAAAGAATTAGAGGCAGAGGACCAGCACGGCAGCCAGGCAACTGGTATTGCTTAAAAGGAGATAAATATGGCAGCCTCAATATTATTCTCACCTCGGGTTCCCTTTAAAAGTGCAATGCAAAGACAGTGGGCCCAAGTTTTGGTGACCCTTTCCCCAGAAAATTCACATAATTGTGCAGGTTTTCTCAAGAAAATACACGTAATGTGTGCAGATTTGCCCAGAGAATACGTTCAATCATGTCGGCAGATTTGCCCAGAAAATACATGCAATCATGTCTGCAGATTTGCCCAGAGAATACGTTCAATCATGTCTGCAGATTTGCCCAGAGAATACGTTCAATCATGTCTGCAGATTTGCCCAGATAATACGTTCAATCATGTCTGCAGATTTGCCCAGAGAATACGTTCAATCATGTAGGCAGATTTGCCCAGAAAATACATGCAATCATGTCTGCAGATTTGCCCAGAGAATACGTTCAATCATGTCTGCAGATTTGCCCAGATAATACGTTCAATCATGTCTGCAGATTTGCCCAGAGAATACGTTCAATCATGTAGGCAGATTTGCCCAGAAAATACATGCAATCATGTCTGCAGATTTGCCCAGAGAATACGTTCAATCATGTCGGCAGATTTGCCCAGAAAATACATGCAATCATGTCGGCAGATTTGCCCAGAAAATACATGCAATCATGTCGGCAGATTTGCCCAGAAAATACATGCAATCATGTCGGCAGATTTGCCCAGAAAATACATGCAATCATGTAGCAGATTTGACCAGAAAATACATGCAATCGTGTGGCAGACCTGTCCACAAAACACTTAAATCGTCAATAGTTGCCCCCAGTATAGCTAGTATAGTTGCCCCCTGTATAGCTAGTATATTTGCCCCCTGTATAGCTAGTATATTTGCCCCCTGTATAGCTGCCCCCAGTATAGCTAGTATAGCTGCCCCCAGTATAGCTAGTATAGCTGCCCCCAGTATAGCTAGTATAGCTGCCCCCAGTATAGTTGCCCCCAGTATAGCTAGTATAGTTGCCCCCAGTATAGCTGCCCCCAGTATAGCTAGTATAGCTGCCCCCAGTATAGCTGCCCCCCAGTATAGCTGCCCCCCAGTATAGCTAGTATAGCTGCCCCCAGTATAGCTAGTATAGCTGCCCCCAGTATAGCTAGTATAGCTGCCCCCAGTATAGCTAGTATAGCTGCCCCCAGTATAGCTAGTATAGCTGCCCCCAGTATAGCTAGTATAGTTGCCCCCAGTATAGCTAGTATAGTTGCCCCCAGTATAGCTAGTATAGCTGCCCCCAGTATAGCTAGTATAGCTGCCCCCAGTATAGCTAGTATAGCTGCCCCCAGTATAGCTAGTATAGCTGCCCCCAGTATAGCTGTCCCCAGTATAGCTAGTATAGCTGCCCCCAGTATAGCTAGTATAGCTGCCCCCAGTATAGCTAGTTTAGTTGCCCCCAGTATAGCTGGCCCCTAGTATAGCTGCCCCCAGTATAGCTAGTTTAGTTGCCCCCAGTATAGCTAGTTTAGTTGCCCCCAGTATAGCTGCCCCCAGTATAGCTAGTTTAGTTGCCCCCAGTATAGCTAGTATAGCTGCCCCAAGTATAGCTGCCCCCAGTATAGCTAGTTTAGTTGCCCCCAGTATAGCTAGTTTAGTTGCCCCCAGTATAGCCAGTACAGTTGCCCCCAGAATAGCTAGTATAATTGCCCCCAGAATATCTAGTATAATTGCCCCCAGAATAGATAGTATAATTGCCCCCAGTATAGCTAGTTTAGTTGCCCCCAGTGTGAGGAAAGCCTGGAAGGAGGGGTGGCGGGGAGGGGGGCAGGACCCCCCACCTCCCTCACCTGGGTCCCCCTCCTTCTGGCGCTTCCCCCTCCTAATTAGCAGCAGCGGCGAAGAAGACTCACTCACCTGCTCCTGGCGATACCGGCGGCGCATAACGTCATCCTCACGCGACGCTGGTCTCCGACTTCTCTGTTGCTCACTGTGCTTCCGCCAATCAGGAAGCACAGTGAGCGGTGGAGAAGGCGGAGACCAGCGTCACGTGACGATGACGCTATTTGCCATCGCCTGTAACGCAGGAAGGAGGTGAGTAAGTCCTCTTGCCCGCTGCTGCCCGCTGCTGCTAATTAGGAGGGGGAAGCGCCAGAAGGAGGGGACCCAGGTGAGGGAGGTGGGGGGTCCGGCCCCCCTCCCCGCCGCCTTCCCCGCCACCCCTCCTTTCCGTGCTGCTTCCCCCTCCTGTCCTGCACAGGCCTCTGTGGGAGGCCTTGATGACACCCCCTGGGGCGCCCGACACCCGGTGCGGGGCGCCCCCTGCCGCCCTATGGTAGGGACGCTACTGCCTCCATCACTAACTGTTATTACAAAATTTAGACTAGATACTTTTCAATCTAATTGTACAAGCTTTTTGGCCAGTTTTATCAGAATTCATTGAGTATGAGGGCTCTAATAAACAATCTGTTCAAATGATATAGATTCAGGTTTGCGTACCACACAGTTATTGGCAAGACTACACCCAGACTGTTCATTAATGTGTATCTGCAGTCACATAAGAAGTAGGAAAATAATGCTTTCCATGTGGCTAGGCTAACCTCCAACAGCCTATTCCTATTAGAATTGTTTAATCATATCCTGATAATTTGATGTACAGTTTGCTGTGTCCTCTCTCTTCCTGTCTGGCCTACATTCTTCTTTTCTCTAGCCTGGTTTGTGAATAGGCCTTATGGGCAATGCATCTGCAAACTCAGCTAAGCATTATCTTTTGTCTAAACATCCTTTCTACTTTCGCACCTGAGAATGTAACCACTTTAGAGTCTGTGCAGTTTAGCGAAAATGAACATAGCTGCCGGTACGAAAATGCATAGACGCTATTGTGAGAGGTTGCGTGGTGATGCAAGCGGAAGCAGGTAGAGTCAACACGTGGTCTCCTATTGACTGGCCGGATCATCCACGCGGCTTCGAGGGAGTAAGTCACAGCTGTATCATCAGTGTCTGGAGCATTGACGCGCGATGGGGGCATTGCAGCTCATGCCACTCATCTGCTATCTACTGACAGCTTTGAAACAGCTTACAGCAGAGGTCCCCAAACCTTTTCGGTCAACGGCCAGGGTCAACATACTTCAGACTGCCAGGGGGGTGGAACATACATAAAATGATGTCGAAAAACATTAAATTAATCTAGGTGTTGATTCCCCCAATCATGCCTGGAGGAGAATTCCCAGCAGCATGTGGTTCCTGAAAAACGTCTTTGTGCACCAGACAGTGAATCATACCCACGTGACAACCTGCCGTCCAGTTGGACAGCAGTGTCACCTGATGCAGAATTGGAGTGGAAGCCAGCGTATGACTTCCCGCTGGCTTCTACAGTATGTGGATGGGTGGTGCAAGCACTGCTATTCTATATGCGGGCCGCCGATATTTAAAAAGGTGCAGTGGGCCGCATCTATAAGTTATAGATTTTGTGTTTTGGGGGCCAGTGCAAAAGCCTCGGTGGGCCGCATTCGGCCCGCTGGCCTTAGTTTGAGGACCAAGGCTTACAGCATCCCACGATACTACTGTAAATGCCCAGGTCCCCTTAGTATGATGGGCTACCGGCCGGAGCCCTGCATCTAACATCATACTGCATTGCAATCAACCATATTAACCACCTATCTGACAAAAAGATATTCCGCAAACTTGCCAGAGACTTGCTATTAGGACAGTTTCACTAAAAAGAATCCCTTATATTGGAAATGTGACCAGTATCCTATGGAATTGCATTAACGGCCTAATTTTGCAAGCCAATCAAAAGGAAGTTTGATTACCCTACCACATTGGACAAGGAGGAACTCCATGTGTGATTGTGGGTATAATTGGATTTGTGCTTTATTTTAGTATGATCTATGACAGATTATACTCATTGCTTATTGTAGCTTTATTGCGCAATTTTGTTTTTAATAAAGTTATATCCCTTTTTTAGCGCTGCCAATGTTTTTTATTTTTCAATGTAGCGAAATTGGTCAGAATAGGGAAGAAGAAGAGCACCAAGGGCACTCAGACACTCCCAGTCTGAGTTAGATGATTCTCATTGGTCCACTTCTTGGACAAATGGGGAGCCCTGGCAGCAGGAGCTATGAAGATGTTTTTAGCCAAAGCTCCAGTGAATAGGAGGAGGAGAACAGCGTCTGTCACAGCAGGTGCAGCAAGGCAGTGCAGAACAGTGCCAGGAAAGCCTGGCATGCAGCGGTGAGTGTTGGGTAAGTGTGTGGGAGCCTGCTGGCTCCAGCACCAGATGTCTGGTGACAGTGACGAGTGTACACGCATCTCCTGGGGGAGCGAGGTAGCAGTGCCGAGGTGATAAAGGACAGCTTCACTGCACAAATACCTCACTCCCCATCATTCAACATTGTGCGGGACAAAGGGGCATCGCTCAGGCAAATAGCTACTATTGACCTGAATTTGTACTGCAAGAGAAATTGGCAGCGCTTTCAGACAGAGGCTGCTGTACCCGAATTAGCTATTTGCAAAGATGTGCAGAGCTTGACAATATGAACAATATTACATAACATGCATTCAAAACAGGTACAGCAAAGGAGGGCGTTAGCTTTGGTATAAATAATATGTGCTGAAATTATCTCCTACTAGACTTCCCAACGTCAATGACAACGTCGGGGGGGAAGACCTACTGCTAGTCTTAGACTAGCGGTAGGACACCCCTCCCCCCCCCCCCCCCGAGGGCCTGTCATCACCCTGGGGAAGTCTAGTAAGAAATAATTTGTGCACATATTATTTATACTGAAGCTAACACCCTCCTTTGCTGTACCTGATTTTAATGCATGTTGTGTAATATTGTCCATATTGTGGAGCTCTGCACATCTTTGCAAATAGCTAATTCGGGTACAGCCTCTGTCTGAAAGCGCTGCCGATTTCTCCCGCTGTACAAAGTTAACGCAAGTATACTTTTTGACTAGCTGCATTCCTATGTCTCAACCTGCCCTCAAATTTTTAGATTAGGAATTAGTACATAATTTGCATTTGATTTTCATTCAAGGCATGTATTTAGCCCCTGTGGGACTCTGCATGCCTTTGTTGGCTTACAATTCAGTTTGCAGCCTGGAGTGCTGTCACTTGTTTGATGTCTATGCTCTTCACACACGCTCAGGTGAAGCTGGAAATTGAATTTGCCGGAAAATCCTGAGCGATGTCAGGTGATAAGAATCTTGCAAGTTTTGAGCTTTTTATCACCTCAGATTGCATGTGGCCCACTGTATCTTCTGATTATTTCTCCACATACAGTAATTACCTCCTTTATTTAAAGCGAAACTGTAAATAGATTAAAAACAAACTGTTTCACTTACCTGGGGCTTCTGCAAGCCCCCAGCAGCCATCCTGTCTCGCGTCGGTCCTCCACGAGCCTCCGTTCTCCCGCTGCCAGCTACTTTCTGTTTTTGCCGCTGGGCCACTGCACCTGTGTGGCTCTGGCCGCATGTATCCTTTCTTCACGCTCCAGTCTGACATAGCGCAACTGTAGACGGGAACGCATAGAAAGGATACGCTTGGCAGGGCTACGTTGGCCTCGACTTACAAGTTGAGGAACGGAATGGAGCGGCAGCAGGAAAACGGAGGCTCATGGAGGACCGGCGCAGGACAGGATGGCTGCTGGGGGCTTGCAGAAGCCCCACGTAACCAAACAGTTTGTTTTTATTTATAGTTCCGCTTTAAGCATTTATCGTAGCTTTTTACAGGGTTTTTCATATACCCTTAGTTGTAGTAGCATCAGACTCACCTACGAGTTGAAGGAATTGGGGCTTCTTGTTAATGCCGCTGAACAAACAGTTACTTACGTTCTACAGTCAGAATGAAGTAGAGAGAAGAGGGAGAAAAGAGGTTAACCTGACAGGTGGAAGTTAAATTAAACTGAAAGAATACCTCCCCTGACAAATAAAAACACAAATGGATGTTACTTACTGGACAATTCTTGTACAACTTACCAACTTTCAACAAATAAGAATTTGTCAAGAATGGATATACCCCAGCAACCATCAATGACAAATGGATTAAAAGTCCAACCTGTCCAAACAACAATTTCTGTGTTGATTGCTTGTGTCTAGTGTAATACCCAATTATCAGGCATGGGTGCAACTCAAACCTTTCAAGTGTTTTTTTCTTAAGCCTGTAGGCAGCTTTGATCACTGAATTGTCATTATATTACACTGCACTCGGTGCACCTAGGTAACTGTATGTGCAGAAATAGATTTATTAATAAAGCTTCTGTCAAACTGATGCGTTCCTTTCACACTGGTGGTAAGAGTGTCTATCATATGTCACAATGACACCACTTGTGTAGAATAGATGTGCCTTTGCCTCCATTAGCCATAAAAATGAAAGAAAGATGTATCGTACAGATTGTACACAGGTTGTACTGTTTACGTTGCATGGAAAATATTAACAAAGTCCATTCAGGTCTTGACACTCAAAAAAAAAGCATTATCTGTTGTATTGTTTCACAAGGAAGAGCATTCCTGTCAATGGATTCACATTCCTTTTCTTTCTTGTCATGCAGTCTGTTGGAGAAGGAGGGGGTTTACTTAGGACAGGTGTCAAACATAATCATGTAAGGGGCCTAAATCTACAACATAGTATAATTCGCAGGCCAAATTGTTTAAGATTTAACAGTTATTGAACAATCTCAAGCGATGTGACATAACTATCGTGACCGTAGCTGGCCTGCCCCTCCGTTCTGCAGAGTAGGACGGTGGAGCAGTTTAATATTTACCTGCTCCAGTGCTGCTTTGGGTCGCCTCTGGTCTGCCTGACAGCCACACACTCTATACTGCATACCTCTACCTCCTGAGGCATGTCACGTGATCGGGAGACGGTAGTATGGAAGCACAGAGCATGCTACTGCCAGGAGGAAAAGAAGAGACAACATTTCACTGAAACAGGCAATCATTACACTGCTCCGCTGCACTATGCTGTGTGGGGAGGTAGTGTCATGGAGGGAATTGGTGTAGATGTGTGTATTTGATTTCCCAGTTACTCCCCTAATTTCGCTGGGAGTGTCCCATGGATTATTAACTGCACCGTTTAAAACGGACAATGTTTCAGTCAGAAACACTGTCACCAGTGTGCTCCTTTGGACTGGAAGGCAGTGTGCTGTCTATCTATTGCTGCTTACAATATTGGACATTGGAAGCTCTTGAGAGCCACATAAAATGGCAAGGAGGACCCGTTCCGGCACAGCGGGCCTTGTTTGACACCTGTGACTTAGGAAATCTGTAGCTACATTGCCATGTTCATATCATCATAGGCTATATTCACTGAACTGTGGTAAGCAGAATAACGTGCGTAAAGGCTTGTCAAACTCACAAGTTTAATGGTTGAAAAAATTGTGAAGCGGCTATCAATTAAGGGGTGGTATGTAAAGATGTAACTTGACCTGATAAGATGTTTTTGATTGAAATAACTTTTGGTTTCAGTAAATATGGCCTCCTAATGCTGCAAATTCAACACATAACCATTTTAAGTTCTTTACAGCCCATAAAATGTTTTTAAACTCTGTTGTGCTTAATAATTTGGAACAGTGCAATTTCATTATTATAAATTTTTTTGGGGGGGAGGTATGTTCAGTAACATTCAAATTCAACTCTAATGGCTGATGACTCAAAAATGATGCTGATTGCCACTTGCATTGACTAGTAAAATCAGAGAAAAATGATTTACATAATAATTTGGAACGGTGTTTAAAGGAAACCTAAACAGAGAGGGATATAGATGTTTCCCTTTAAACAATACCAGTTGCCTGACTCTCCTGCTGACCAATTTGCTGCAGTATTATCTGGATCTTACACCTGAAACAAGCATGCAACTAATCCAGTCTGATTTCAGTCAGAGCACCTGATCTGCATGCTTGTTCAGGGGGTGTGGCTAAAAGTATTAGAGACACAGGATCAGCAGGAGAGTCAAGCAACTGGTGTTATTTTAATAGGAAAAATGCATATCCTTCTCAGTTTAGGTTTCCTTTAAAAATTGAAATGTAAGTATATGGCGCAGCAAGCAGTAATCAGAAATGCAATAGTGAGGAAATCTCTAATGGATCTTCTATTTGTCCATGATGTCTTGCAGATTAAACACAAAAAAAAAATCCTATCCATAAAGAACAAGTGAAAAACTTACAGTATAACCTGGTGTCTAGTGTAAAAAGTAAATATGCAGTACAGTAAATGCACTGTAATGGGATGGTACAATTAGAACGGGGA
This sequence comes from Hyperolius riggenbachi, assembly GCF_040937935.1. Classification (NCBI taxonomy): domain Eukaryota; kingdom Metazoa; phylum Chordata; class Amphibia; order Anura; family Hyperoliidae; genus Hyperolius; species Hyperolius riggenbachi. The sequence continues at coordinate 240,808,400 of NC_090652.1, read as the reverse complement.
CGTAGGCAGACTACAATTCTACAAAGCACTAGGTCTAATGCAAAAAAATAAATATATATTATATATACTGTAGTTTTTGGCATATAAGATACACTTTTGGGCCTTCTCTGTCCCCTCTTGGTCTTCTTTTCCAGGGCTGTCTCCCAAGGAAGTTACACCATCTCCATGAGCCCTTGGAAGGCTTCAGGAGCCTCGTGACCCCAAGTGCTCCTGAAGACAAGCAGCTCCTTATTGCGCATTCACAGTACAGAGCTGCCGGTCTTCGAGAGCACTTAGTGTCATGAGTGCTTCTGAAGCCCTCTGTGGGCTCACGGAGGTGTATTCAACCAGCTGGGCAAATAGCTGTAACAGGGGTGACAGCGCTAAAATGAGGGGATCAAGAGGGGGGGGCAGTGAAGCCTCAATAGGTTCCAGGGCCTTCCCTCTCAATAGGTAAGTACTGTATATGACTTTTGTTTCCTCAGTTCAGTTTTACTTTAAAGTGTACAGAGCTGAAGTAAGTAAAACGGTTTCTGCATACCTGGGGCTTCCTCCAGCCCCATCCGCTCAGATTGCTCCCACGTCGCTGTCCTCCGCTGTCTGCAGCTCCGGGAACCAGGTCCCGTTACTTCAGCCAGTCGGGGCCAGTCTACGCAGGAGAAGTGTGCTCTCTACTAGAGATGGACCAGCCTTGGAGAACTCATGGAGAAGCACATGATCAGTTTGATCAGCTGATAGATTTGTAAGCCTCTGATTTGCTGGTCATGATCATGTGTTAAACCAGGAAGTCATCTCAGAAAATCAGAGGCTTACAAATCTGTCAGCTGATCAAACTGATCATGTGCTTCTCCATGAGTTCTCCAAAGCTGGGCCATCTCTACTCTCTACGTATCTCTTCAGCGGCTGCTGAAGAGATACGCAAAGAGCGAACTTCTTTTACGTCAGACTGGCCACGTCTGACAGAAGTGACGGGACCCAGTAATGGAGCTGCAGACAGCGGAGGACGGCGGAGTGGGAGCGATCCGAGCGGATTGGGCTGCAGGAAGCTCCAGGTATGCATAAGGGCTCGTTTCCACTAGTGCGGCGTGTCTCGCAGACGCACGCCGGCACTGAGCGGGTGGGCGGGATCGCAGGCGAATCCCATGAGCTGTGCCATGCACGGCTATGGGATTCGCAGCCTCCGCCGCAAATTCTGCGGGGGGTTCCGGCCGAATCGCTCCCGCAAGCGATTCGGCTGCGGCGCCGTTATCCCCTATGGCAGGGTTTCCCCGTGCGATTCATGTGCGGGGAAACTCTGCGGAATCGCGGCGGAAACCGCGATAGTGGAAACGGGCCCTAAAACTTTTTATTTCAGCTCTGGTTCTCTTTAAATACATAACAAAATAGACTGTGTGTTTAGTAAATACAAAATGAGAACTTCAAACCATCACAGACTGCAACTGAAATTTTGCTTTCAGCTGCCTTCCGGACAAGTAAATTAACGTTAAAAAAATCAATATGCAGTTCTCGCTTTTCCCTAAACAACAACTTATACAGCAGGGCACATGATGATGTTGTGAACAACCTTTATAACAGGGTTTTGGATTGCAATGCCTTAAACGTGCTGCCATTGTGACCTCAGGCAGCTACAAGATACATTGTAATCATCATTCTAAAAATAGTGGCGGCACCTGCAATATCTCACATGGCGAGAAGCAGGCTGAGAACATTCTGATACAGGAAAAAAGATGTCAGATTAGCTGCCCTGGCAGTCAACACTGAAAATTTCAGGATGATTAAAGACAATTAAATTGTGGGTGCAGCAGTTAATACATGTTGGTGTTGAAAAATTAATTTTGTGGATAAAATTATATTTCCTGTAGTGATGTTTTAATTTTTTCAAAGTTCTGCCATAAAAATCAGGAAAATATGTTTTACTTAAAGAGAACCAGTGCGACATTTGCATTGGTGATAACCTGAATTTTGTCTAACTGGAAGGTTCTAACAGGCAGGAACTGTTTCTTCTCAACCTTAATTATATAGATTCCCCAGTCTTAAAGGACAACTGTAGTGAGAGATGTGCGGAGGCTGCCATATGTATTTCCTTTTAAGCAATACCAGTTGCCTGGCATCCCTGCTGTTCTATTAACTGACTGCAGTACTGTCTGAATACCACCAGAAACAAGCATGCAGCTAATCTTGTCAGATCTGACAAGAATGTCAGAAACACATGATCTGCTGCATGCTTGTTCAGGGTCTATGGCTAAAAGTATTAGAGGCAGAGGATCAGCAGGATAGCCAGGTAACTGGTATTGCTTAAAAGAAATTAAATATGTCAGCCTCCATATATCTCTTCCTACAGTTGTCCTTTAAAGTGATCCTGTGAAGAGAACGTTATGGAGACTGCCAAAATTATTTCCTTTCAATCGAGCCGATTCTGTGCCTCTAATACATTACGGCTATTTTCACACAGACACACTGCATTACGCTGTCTAAAGTCAGGATTTTGTGCTACAGTAGTGCTTCTTTTATGGCCCATACTCACGGGCTACAATTGTCGCCCGTGAGTATGAGGCGTTGCACGGGCGCGCACCCCGAACTGTCGCTGATGTCGCCAGGCGATTGGCGAGGTCAATCGCCTGGCGACAGTTGCCGCCGCAACTGTCGCTAGTCCGCGTGAGTATGCGGACTAGCGACAGCAACATAATTGAAAATAGACGGCGCTTCCGGCGAGGGGGAGGAACGTTGGTGACAGCTTCCGTCGCACAGTTGATCCCTCTTCCGCGTGTGTACGCGGAGGGAGCTGGCGCCGGCCTGTCGCGCACACGCTCACGTGTGCTGGCGACAGGCCACTTATGTAGCCCGTGAGTATGGGCCATTAGACTTCTTTGCCTTCTGCGCATGCATGCACCCTACCCATCTCCCTTTGTCATTGGTTGTATCCAAGTCTTTCAATGGGATTGTTTCTACTGTTTTACCACTCATTTTTATTTATTTATTTCTTTTTCTTGTCCTCTGATCCTAGTCTATCATTGGTGATGGCTTCATTATTTTTCACAATATTCTAATTATTGTTTACATTTTATATTTTAGATAATTACTGTAATTTTAAAGCCAGAGGAAGGGTCTTAGTGACCTGAAACAAGTTGACGTTATCTCCTAAAGAAAATGCTTGAGAAAATCTATATTTTATAATTTTTCAAATGTACCTATTGTTAATGGATGGATATATGTATTATTGAAGAAATGATCGTGTATTTTTGCACTTTTTTGGAAATATTAAAAAAATAAGCTTATCTTCATTATTGGTTTCCGGAAAAGTTTTTTGTATCCGATTGATGTATCCAGGTAGGGGAGAGGTCTATAGGTGGCCCACATGAAAAACACATTTAAAAGCATGTCATCTTTGTCCATACCTCCCAAAGGGGTGAGCATAAACTCTTTCTATGTTAACAGCGGTTAGCTGTTTGGAGCTCCCCAACAGATTATGCACCTGCCTGGACATCCTACAATACAAATGTAACTTCCAATTTCCTGCAAGCCAATTCATAGAGTAAAGTATACAGAACAGTCTGGTGCTCTCCATTTCCTCCTTTCTTTAAAGAGGAACTCCAGTGAAAATAATGTAATAAAAAAAGTGCTTCATTTTTTAAATAATCATGTATAAATTATTTAGTCAGTGTTTGCCCATTGTAAAATATTTTAAATCCCTGATTTATATTCTGATATTTATCACATGGTGACATTTTTACTGCTGGCAAGTGATGTAGCTGCTGCTTGCTGTTTTGGCAGTTGGAAACAGCTGTAAACAGCTATTTCCCACAACGCAACAGGGTTCACAGAAAGGAAGCTGCCAAGAGTTGAGTCCCACTCAGAATTTCTTTGTGGGAGGGGTTTCACCACAATATCAGCCATACAGCACCCCCTGATGGTCTGTTTGTGAAAAGGAATACATTTCTCATGTAAAAGGGGGTATCAGCTACTGATTGGGATAAAGTTCAATTATTGGTCGGATGTTCTCTTTAAAATAGAAAACTGATAGAAAACTGATAAAAACTGACAGGACAGGACTGGAACAGAACGGTACACATTTTGTGTGACCCCAGACATAAAAACCTGATACAAAACTGATGGAAACTGATAGGACTGGAACTGCACTGTACACATTTTACATGTGAACCCAGCTTTACCTCAGATGACAGCACACTAGCGCTTTCAGGTTTTGTCCTTATCATCCCTGACAGGGTGCCCACAGGAGACCCCTCCCCCAGGATGTTTAATCAACAATTTGGCTTGCAGCTTAGACTGTGATTTAGATTTCGGACCTTTATGTGAGTCAGACACCACCGTTTTAAAACATTGAAAAAATGCCCATTGAGTATAATTGATACCATTTAAGAGGACCTAGATTGCAATTTATTAATAACTTTAATGTAATGCTCTTTTGAAGCTCTACTATAATCAGCAGGTGCCAGGAACTCACCCGCTATTCAGTATTCTTTTGAAACTCCACCCCTCTCCATCAGCAAGACCACAGATTATTAAAAATGAATTTTCTTTAGGAAAAGCTAAATGGGGTGTGCTAAGGTCTGAGAACATATTCAATTCACTTTTTCTCCTGAGTTTTCTCCTAGGAGATCATTTTTCAACTTTTAACTTTTTTTTTTTTTTTAAATAACTTTTCAGCACTTTGCAGTTGCTGATGTACCAAAAAGTATGTAACAAATGCATTTTATTGACAATGTGGGAAAATATCACCTAGGATAAAATGTGAATGCATATGGGACCAGGAGCCCTATACAAGCAACTTCTGTGTTCTGCTCCACAGACCACTACAAATCTCTGCTGCATGATATTTTGCAACACGGTGGCGTAGTGGTTAGCGCTCTCGCCTTGCAGCGCTGGGTCCCCGGTTCGAATCCCAGCCAGGGCACTATCTGCAAAGAGTTTGTATGTTCTCTCCGTGTCTGCGTGGGTTTCCTCCGGGCACTCTGGTTTCCTCCCACATTCCAAAAACATACGGATAAGTTAATTGCCTCCCCCTAAAAATTGGCCCTAGACTACAGTACTTACACTACATAATATAGACATATGGCAATGGTAGGGATTAGATTGTGAGCGCCTTTGAGGGACAGTTAGTGACAAGACTATATATATATATATATATATATATATACACTGTACAGCGCTGCATAATATGTCGGCGCTATATAAATACTAAATAATAATAAATAATAATAATAATAATAACACGGAATTGTCTTATAATTGGCCAAGTCAAGGTAGGGAGCACACTTATCAAATTTGGGCAAGATTTGCGGCATGGGGCAAAGCGTGTTGCAACCTTGGCAGGCGACCATCCTTTTCAGTCAGCTGTAGCCATGACTTTTGAGCATTCTGTGTAAAGAAGGGATAGCTAATGAGAAGGGATGTAAGTCCGATTCATGCCCCCACAATGTTCACACCCCTCCCCTTGTCTCTGCTCGGTGACCCTCACTGCATGGGGAACCAACCTACAAGGGTCATAAAACAATTGTGGCTATGATCCATAACAAGTGTAGCCACATAAACACCTGACCTAGAGGGTGAAGATCTGTATCGAAGGGGCTGAAGGTTAGTAGTTGGAGGCCCCCACTGCCTTGGGCCCCCCTATCAGGGGCTGCTCCCTTATAGCTCCTGCCAATGAGAAAATAATTCACAGGAAGCAGAATTTATGCAGCTTGGGAATAGACCAAAAAATGCATCTTCTGCATTTGATTTATTCATTCCCAAGCTCCATCAAATTAGCATAAAATGTGCATCAACTCTAAATTATTACCAACTCATCTTTGTTAACAGAGACAAGCATTAGTGTTACCTAATGTAAAAACTACCTTTGCAGCCAATCAAATTCCTGCAATTATGGTTCTAGAGAAGGTTAAGTGATGGAATTGCAAACCTGACTGTGTGCTTTGGGCAATACATTTTTTTAGCCAGTTTGTATGTATCATTTTATATAACATTCTTGGTAGCATCACTCAGACAGACTATACTGGCAGCAGCGCAAATCACTCCACCCAGGGAAATGTATGCTTAAGGAGCAGAAATAACAGGGAGCTTTGCCATAAATATAATTATGGAGTAAACTAAATATAGCCAGTGACTAAAATGCTTTATGCTATTTCGGTCTATAACCTTTAGAAAACATATAGATGGATTAAAGTGACAGAAATATTTTCAAGCAATCTGCAGTGAGGAGTTTGTTAGAGAATTCAAGGTCACACTTCCCCCGTTGTGGTGAAAATGAAATGTGAAAATGTACATGTCTCATCTGCAAAACCTGCTTGTCACTAATAGGTAGTATTAGCAGATTAGTGAGACCATTCTACAAATTGGAATGAACAGCGTGTCACTTACAATTCTTCTACGTAGGTCAGCAGTATTCAAGCAACTAATGCCTGTTCTCATCTAGTGTACCCGAAAGTCAGTAATTTGGTGAACAGAACAGGACACCTTGTTTCTTTTTTGTTTGGAAACCTGGGACTTGTTGAGTGATTGCAGCAGACTGACACTCCCATTTAGCAGGCTTTGGCTAGTGCACACACCAAAAATCGCTAACCTAATCGCAAACGCTTAGTGTTTTTTGAAGCAATTTTTATAAGCGATTCCAGGCATGTGCCTACTGATTTTCTACTTATGCTTAGCCATTTTTGGAGCGTTTTGGTTAAGCAAATTTATACTTTTTGTGACCTGGAATAGAACAACTTTTGCAAAAAAAAAAAAAAAAAAAAAAGCAATTTTCCACTTTTACTATATTTTACACTGAGGAGTAACCACCTCCAAAATTCTGCAGGACCCGCGTTTGGAAAAAAAAAAAAAAAATCACACAGCTCAGGTGTGATCACGGCACGGTGGCGTAAGAGGTTAGCTCTCTCGCCTTGCAGCGCTGGGTCCCTGGTTCGAATCCCAGCCAGGGCACTATCTGCAAAGAGTTTGTATGTTCTCTCCGTGTCTGCGTGGGTTTCCTCCGGGCACTCCGGTTTCCTCCCACATTCCAAAAACATACGGATAAGTTAATTGGCTCCCCCTAAAATTGGCCCTAGACTACAGTACTTACACTACATAATATAGACATATGGCAATGGTAGGGATTAGATTGTGAGCTCCTTTGAGGGACAGTTAGTGACAAGATATATGTATATATACACTGTACAGCGCTGCGTAATATGTCGGCGCTATATAAATACTAAATAATAATAATAAAAAATAATAATAATCCCATTCAAAAACATTAGCTAAGCGGTTTTCGAAGTTCAGAAGCGCTCTTGGTGTGCACCAGCCCCTCGTTAGGAATGCTTTGCAATGTCCGAGTTAGTAAACAGTGGAATCAGAACATACAGTATTTACAGTCCCAGTTTTTCCCCTCGCTGAGCAATATTCACCCTATAATTAAAATCAGAGAACATCCAATTGACATGCACATTAAAGCCCTTTTCCCAATACCTGGTTGAAGCACGTTTGGTAATGTCTGCCTTCTGGAATTTTCTGGATCTGAGTTGAAAAGAACTGCACACTTGATAGGCTATATGCATATCAGTTCTCCCATTTGATTCCCATCAGACGTCAAGCAATAATTTACTCAAGAGAGGTCTCATTCTGACTAGGGATGGTCAATGAGATGCAAGTAATTTTGAGTTCAGGATTATGCAAATGTTTTATGCAAATTTATGCAACTTGAAAATGGACCAATGGAAGCTTACCTCAGCAGGATTTGACTGGTTCATATTCAAGCTGCATAAATTTCCATAATACTGCATTAACTCAAAATTATTTGCATCTCATTGACCAACCCTAGTTCTGACAACTGTGCCATAAATCCCAAATTGATGGAGTGTTGCAGTTACGGTTCTCCTTTGGAAAGTGTTTCCCATTAGCACACAGGCCTAATTCTCAGCCAGAGAGACCCTCAGGTTTCTAGTCACCTTTCTTATGAAAGCCCATATCTCTCGGTTACTCAGTTTGTCTTGCAGCCACTTTAGGGGTAAAGTCATGGCTATTACAGTTATTGGTTACAGTTACAGTTTGGTTATTATTTCCTGTGGGGGCCTGTGCCCTAGTAAACCTTCAATGCCAATGTTTTTTGTTGTTGTTGCCTTCCCCACATCTGCAACTATCACACCAGGAAGATGAGAAAAGAGGGTCAAGCAGAGGGCACAGTAGCTTCTGTTTGGTGCCATATGCAGAATTTATTTCTCCACTCAATTATTTTTTTGTGTGGAGGGATTTTAAGCCTAAATGTAGCCATACATATAGCGATGATGGGCAGATTCGACCAAAAGCCAAATCTCTCTCTAATCACATCTGCCTGTCTGCGGCTTCCGCTTGTCCCCGGCTGGCTCCAGGCACACTCTGTTCTCCATACATGCACGCCACGTGGTTGCCTAGTAACTTGGCTGCGTGTGTGACGCCAGACACCCGTACTAGGCAACTACGTGGGGCGCATGTGCTGTGTGAGCGGAGTGCACCCAGGGCCCGCGATGGCCGGACAGGTAATGTATAATTTGCACTGGGCACCGGGGGACATTGAACCATTAGGGGGGACAGAGTCGGGGTTTTGTTGCGTTCGATCATCCCAAAATTGCACGCTGTTACTGCCGCACGCACGATCGAGCAAGTCGGCCCTACATCTTGCAGCATGTGTGATCGACTTATACGACCAATTTCTTTTCCAAAATTGGTCGCATTGATGGTTGGGCATGCACTTGGCAGCACAGATTTTCATCCGATCCGATTATAATTGAATTGGATGGTCGATCGGCCGCCCAAGTCCCCTGATACATGGCTACCATTCATATGGTAGAGGGGTTACAACCTTTTTGAATTTTTATCACTGTTCTCATGAAAACAGACATTTTTCTCCAGTAGGGAAACTCAACAGTGATATAAAAAAATCTTATAACAATAAATGTTGCGCTCCTCTAATTACCTCAAGTCCTATTTTGGTTTGCTTCACCATATATATTACCAAATAAAGAATAGTGAGTGTAAGCGCTCAGAACAGTCTATATTGATAACATAAACCTGCAAATCCTTGCAATAAGCGTCCCATATAGTTCCAGGCAGCCTTATCAAATTCAATTGGTCTGTTCTTCAATCTTCAACACCAGTAGGATAAAATAATACCTCAAAGGAATCAAACATAAACAGATAATAGTGGAGTATGCTCTAATAAATTTGCTCCTCCACCTCACCGTGGTCTGCAGAGACATGTGACATGCTATGAACCACCGCAACCAACAGTGATAGCAATGCGCTCAGCAGGTAAAGGAGCTTCCCAATTACAAACAGCTTTTGTGTTTTATATCCTTCCACAGGGCTCAGTGTGTCAGCATCCCGATTATAGTAGATTTTCAGATGTTTTCCTCAGCACCAATATTCCTCAGAAAGGATAAATAAAAACAGTGCAATATCTTTCGATACATTTTACACCCATACAGTATCTTATTAGTGGTTCATAATCTCCACCATCACCAATGTCTCATACAATGCACTCACCAGAATAGGTTGCTGCTCGATTACAAACATCTACTGCTCGATTACAACCTGATCCTCAGAAAGAATCCTGATCCAATCTGGCCCGTCCAGTTCAGGGATACATACAGAGAGTTTCCATCAAGAAGCATTGATCCTTTAAAAACAAAACACATGCTTCCATAACGTGGGGAAGATCCACTCACATGTTCCAGTAAAGTAGTCAGCCCCTGCCGAGTCCCAATGATGAAACGCGTTGGACGGAGCTTAGTGGGAGCACACAGAAGAGAATGCTGTATTGACCAAGGATGCTGAGTTTTAACGTTATATGCGCATTTTTTCTACTGGAACATGTACGTGGATCACATAGTGTTTTAATTATTATTAAAGGTTGGGTTACGCTATGGAAGCGCGTGTTTAGTTTTTAAAGGATCAATGCTTTTGGTGAAAACTCTCTGTATTCAGCTCAGCCATTGCGTTCTAATAAGATTTCCCCAATTACTAGTGTTTTTAGTCTGAGGTAAATAGATAGCTTTTCTCCATTTAAACTGTTCAGTATTATTTTATTTACATATTGGCACATCCTGCTTGATTATTTAGTTACCCACCCATTGGTAGGAAAATGTTTTTTATCATGATCCCCTACCTTCACTTTGGACTGTGACTACCCTAGGGCAGCGTTTCCCATGCTTATCCTCAAGTACCACCAACAGTGCATGTTTTGTGGAAATTCAGAGGCAGTTATAATCAATATTGCTGAGACACTAATTACCTCACCTGTGAATAAGTGCAGTTTCCGGCAAAACGTGTACTGTTGGTGGTCTTTATATCGATCTGAACATCAATTTACCAAACTTACTAAATCAGATGTGACTCATTTGTCTATGAGATATCTCAACTCCTCATTCTTTACTAGCTAAAAAGTCTGCAGGAATGGATGGATGACACGTGTTGGTTGGTACAATCTATTGGCGGGGGCATGACATATTAGCATAATCCCCACGTCTTATGTAGTTTCACATTTGGGAGATGGCTATATAACACTTTAATCCAACCAGTAAGATTTCTAAAAATCAGTGCAGACCAGATTAGAAAATTTCAGATTTAATACACATGGAAAGTAATGGTCAATTACATAAAAGCATTTATGCCACCTCACGGCTGTTAAAATACAGCTTTTGCTTGGCAGAATTGTCCACTAATACTGTCCCACTGACAAAAAAGTTTTGTAATTTAAAAAAAAAAAAGGAAAATAAAAAGGATCAAAAGGGATCATCTGTGTGATCTTTTTGACTGTTTTGCGGACTGTTTGTCGGACTTGCTGGATCTTCTGTCCTCATATTTGTCCTTGTGACGGTTCTTCTCTTTAGGTCTCTCTTCGGGAGAGTCTTTCCGTGAATCCCTTTTGTGTGTCTTTTCCTTTCTTCCGTCCCTCCTTGATGGCCTCTCTTTTTCTCTCTCCTTTCTTGATATTCTTTTCTTCTTCTTCTTTGAAGCATCTAAAAGAGAAAACACACAAAAAAATCCATTACTTAAACTGAAAGTCCATTTTTGTTAAAGGAACACTATTAAACCAGGTGTTCTACAATGATAATGTACAAATACAACGTCTAAGTAGCCGTGTAAACATTTTCCTACGTCTGACGTCAGACGCTATGCACCGCCAGCGTGTACGTGGCTGTTAGAACCCGGAGAGATGGACGGACACCGTTGAAGGCTGACACTGGACAGGTAATGTATAAATGCACACACGAGAGGACACATTTATACATTAGGGGGGCAGCCGCGAGGCGAACGCGGTGAGCTCAGCCGATTTCCTGAAGATTTAATGCTGAAATCGGACAGGAATCGGCCTTGACAGAGTCAAATTTATCTCTAATCAGATTTGATTAGAGATACATTTGTCTCTTCGTCAAATCTGCCCAATTACTAGGTTATGCCTAATGATGTTGATCCAGGGATTTTATCTGATTGCCATCTGGAGTCAGGAATTTTTCCCTTTTGGGGCTAACTGGACCATGCCTTGTAGGGTTTTTTTTCGCCTTCCTCTGGATCACCAGGGATATGTGAGGGAGCAGGCTGGAGTTGTACTTTGTACTGGTTGAACTCGATGGACGTATGTCTTTTTTCAACCAAAATAACTATGTAACTATATATAATCTTCAGGTGTATGGCTACCTTTTAGATTTTAAGCCCCTCTGAGGGACAGTCAGTGACATTACTATATACTCTGTACAGTGCTGTGGAAGATGTCAGTGGTATACAAATACCAAATAATAAAATGGTAAAAAAAAGAGACAATAGAAGTTCTGATATATACCAGTGTTCTCCCTAGAATTTTTTTTTCAGCTGGATGGCATGAAAAGTAGACAGGTGGGGCATGACAGGACAATGCAGGGGCAGTGCTTCTCTGCTTGCAGCATAGGAGGCTGAGGAGGAGATGAGCCGATGATAGCCGGGTGGTTACCAAAATTAGCCAGGTGGAGCACCCAGATAAAAGAGCCTGGGGAGAACACTGTATACGGTTACTGGTTTTCCCAATGCGCTGGTCAACCAGTAATGGCTGGGCTAGTCTTCCATTTTCTGCTGCGGTCTTAATTTGTGAACAGAGATAACTCATGTACTTCTCAGCAACGCTTCGTAACTAAAGAACATGGAGTACTCTAAAGAAATGTTTGCTTTGAAGGCATTTGAAGTGAACCTCCCTCCTCCCCCACACACTATGTCCATGGGGGTCTTTAGTAGTAAGAAAGTTTCCTCATTTAATAGTCCTAATTTAAATGAAGTAATTTTCTAAGAGAGCCACTTTCTCATGCTTAGCTTTAGGCATGATTATGAAGTGCATGAAGAACTGCATAATTTAATTGTTGAATCACTTACAAACACTGCATATTTTAAAGATGGCCTAAAACATTAAAAGAACAAGATATTTACAAGTATGAGTCCTTAATGACTTGTTTAGAAGATATACAGCTGTAAACAGACTCTGCAATCAAAGGCTGTACCGATAATAGATTATGAAGTTTTGTCATCTAGCAGAAAGCAATTGCCGTTGTGTTTCCTCTGTGTAAAAGCCCACTTGTATGATTCTCTCCACCATGTGAGCACTGGGCACAAACAGGAGGGGAACAGATAGGAGACAGAGATGGACGAATGTTAATTTCATGCATTCTGTGTATCAGTGATCCCGAGACACACATTGATGAGAAGAAAGCCAGGAAAATTTGCAGTAGAGTAGGAAAAAGATTTAAAGTATACCTGAGGCAAAACCAATAAAAAATAAAATAAAAACGAGATACTAACCTGTGAAGAAAGAAGCCTCTGGATCCTCCAGAGCCTTGCTGTGTCCTCCTGGAGCGTGGCCATACTTTGTCTGTGCAAGTACAGCCACACCTGCACTGTAAGCTGGAGCTGCTTGTTGACGATTGGCCTGGTGCTATTGTGCAGGCATGGCTGCAATTGTACAAAGCAGGGGGTGGGGGGTGGACATGAACTTCAAGAGGGTCCTAGGAAGTGGCGGTGGTCTTGAGAAGGACACGGGAAGTCTCTGAAGGATCCAAAGGCTTTCCTCTTCAAAGTTAATTATCTAACTTTTTTTTATTAGGTTTGCTTTAAAATCAGAAATATCCCCTTGTGTGGTGTACATAATGTAATAAAAAAAGTGCTTAATTTTTAAAATAATTATGTATAAATGATTTAGTCAGTGTAAAAAATTTTAAATCCCTGATTTACATTCTGATATTTATTACATGGTGACATTTTTACTGTTGGCAGTTGATGTAGCTGCTGCATGCTTTTTGGGCAGTTGGAAACAGCTGTAAACAGCAATTTCCCACAATGCAACAAGTTTCACAGACAAGAAACTGCCAGGAGTACCACGGTCCTCAGAAGTGTGTGTGTGTGTGTGTGTGTGTGTGTGTGTGTGTGTGTGTGTGTGTGTGTGTGTGTGTGTGTGTGTGTGTGTGTGTGTGTGTGTGTGTGTGTGTGTGTCACCACAATATCAGTCATACAGTGCCCCCTGATGGTCTATTTGTGTAAAGGAATAGATTTCTCATGTAAAAGGGGGCATCAGCTACTGATTGGGATAAAGTTCAATTCTGGGTCGGAGTTTCTCTTCAACTCCCTGTGGGCAACGGACCTTAAACTCCCTCCCCCAGTGGGCAACTAACCTTAGCTCCCCTCCCCCGAGCCTTTTCAACGGGACACATCTTGCTTCCTTTTCACCGCTTCCGCTTGTGTGGAAGTGTGATAAAATGTTTTGTAAATGCCTTCCCTTTGGTGATTCTTCATAGAACTTTTACAATTGCCTTTTTGCCAAACTCTACATAAGGTATCATTTTCCTACTTCTAGCAATCATAGCTGTGGATGCTCTTAAAAGTTAAGAAAGCATCCAAACCTTATTTTAAACACAAGTGTAGAACTTGTCATAATTAGCTCTTGCGGTAAGAAGCATTTTAACCACTGTACGCAGGTGGTGAAATCTCCTTTCCTGTATGCGTAGCTCATGACTTCTTGTCCTGTGTAAAGACGTAGGTATAAAAAGCTCACCTGTAAGGTCACCTAGACAGTGTGAAAATTGAACAAAGCAAATTATATGTGTGACCAGGAAGATGAGTGAGTATCAGCAATGTAGTAGTGGGCAGAACAGCTTTTTCATGGGAGAAATATGAATGCAACTAAAATACAGCTTGCTTCCTGCTCTGTCTGGATTTAGGTTAATCATGAGATATGGCGTAACTCCCAAACCAGGAAGAGCAAAAGAGTCAAAAACGCGACTACAAGGGGTGGTAAAGCATAGCAACAGGGACTGTGACAAAGTCTGATGGTGTAAATAGTCTGCACATTTGTTTCTTTAGCTACACAGTTCACTCCCTAACTTATCCACATACATTTATGCTAAAGAGATGTGCCGAAGCGTCAATCACTGTACTGGTGCAGGCTGCCATCAACTAGCAGCTATAGGAAGTGGAAAGACCTGCCTTTCCAGAAAGGAAGCCAGCCAGTACAGGAGTTTGCTTCTGTATGGATAGGTGTAAAGCTGCAGGCAAGCACAGCTATAAAACAGAGTTTAAAATTTGCAAAAGCAGTGTAATAAATGTAATAACTTATAGTTTATACTAAAGATTATGTGTGATTTCAAAATTTAATCAACTTTAATCTTATGTGGAGTTGGTCTTTAACAACTTGAGGACCCTGGGCTTAAACCCACCTAGTGACCAGGCTGTTTTTTTCTTAATTAGGCCACTGCAGCTTTAACGGATACCCGAAGTGACATGTGACATGATGAGATAGACATAAAAAACTTCTTGCTAACATCTTAATAAAACTTAATGCTGAAAAATTAATAAAGTAAATCACCAGAATATTAAGCATATTACCCCTTCTCTGTCATCTCTTCAGCATCTAGAACCACTTGTGGGAAGGTAGCTTCTGCCTCATGTGTCTTCTCAGGAGATTGTTGGGCTTGTGCAAACTATGAGCTTTCAGGCCCTACTTTTATAGGGGTTGGAGGCAATATGGCTGCCTAATCTGGAACTTCCCTGGATCCCAGGTTCTGATTGGCTAAAGCTTCCGTGCGTCAATGCTTTATCATGTTTTGATTACCTAAGTCAGAATATTATTGTTTATAAATTCTTAATTACCTTATCTTGTGGGAATTTACGTAGGTTTGCAATGTTTACACATTCTAATCAGGTCATTTCTGACGCGGTTAATTAAAAATGGACGTCAACAGCCATCTTATCTGCTGGCTGCCCCAGACATTGAGACTAAACAATGTCATTCATGACGCATTTCTGATAAAGTGTTCGCTGCTAATTATGTTGGAATGTCTTGGTACTTCCCCAGACATGAGATTGGTCAGGTTGACACTGTAACCAGACCTGTGAGAGCCTTCAGCAATTTAAGGCTTATTGAAACATGCAGGGCTTCTAATATACTTATTTAAATATAAAGCTTATTATATAATTCTTCTTAAAACAATTAATCACAAAAGAAATAATTGCACATTAAATCTTGATAATATAAAATCCTTTTCCATATATTTGTCTTTCTGATGAAGAAATAAATATCTAATTTCAACCGGCAGAAGTCAGCCTTTCATAACAAATAACAAACAGTATTAATAATGTTGACACCAGGTGGCATCATGGAGTCATCTTTAACTAATTGGGAAAACCCCTTGTTTTATATTTTATATCTTCCATGTTTTGACTTTCTCTGTCTGGGAAATGTTTTGCTGGCCTTGGCCTTCAAGCTAAGAAACATGTCAACATCTTCTAAAACTAAAACAATCTCACAAGAAGGTTTCACAGACCCAAATCATCACTAGTCTTTAAATATATTTTAAAGTAATAGATTCTATTATATAGGGTTTAACAATAACTATTTCTTTCTTTAAAGGGTCTGTATTGATCATTAATATTTAGATTAATAATATCTGTGTGTAATAATTATGTGCATTTATAATTACTGCAGTAATGTGAGTTTAACTTGCTTCCTGTCTTCACACAGAAGCCTCTTTAAATATCAAGGCCACGCACTAGCATAAACAAGAATGCTCTGACTTTTTGTAACTAGAATAATCTTATAGGCCTCACAGCCTGGAATATGCTATGTCACAGAGCAATCTAAAGTACTCTAACTTTTCACTTTACAATGAAATTTTGCATAGAACATTAAAACTCAACACATATCCATATGACATCTTTTCCTGCATAAATAAAACCGCTAGAATTCTGACAGTATGTACAGTGCCTAGCACACAAATAACTATGCTGTGTTTCTTTTTTCCTTTCTCTCCCTGAAAGAGTTAAATATCAGGTATGTAAGTGGCTGACTCAGTCCTGACTCAGACAGGAAGTGACTACAGTGTGACCCTCACTGATAAGAAATTTCTAACTATAAAACACTTTCCTAGCACAAAATGGCTTCTGAGAGCAAGAAAGAGGTAAGAAGGGGAATTTCTTATCAGTGAGGGTCACATTGTAGTCACTTCCTGTCTGAGTCAGGATTGAGTTAGCCACTTACATACCTGATATTTAACTCTTTCAGGCAGAGAAAGGAAAAAAAGGAACACAGCATTGTTATTTGTGTGCTAGGCACTGTACATACACATGTCTACCTCATCATGTCACATGTCACTTCGGGTATCCTTTAAGGCCTCGCTGCAGGGCAGCACAACTCAGCACACAAGTGATCCCCCCCTTTTTCTCCTCACCAACAGAGCTCTCTGTTGGTGGGGTCTGATCGCTGCAGCAATCTTTATTTTTTTTTAAATAAATATTTATTTCTTTATTTTTTCAATAAAATTACCTATTTATTTTTACTGTCCCTCCCTCCCTCCACCAGCCAATCAGTGCAATCGGCTATCATAGCCTTCAGCCTATAACATTGCCGTTTCTGGGAGGAAAAAAAATTAAAAAGAAAGGGAGGAAATGACACCAGGATTGGCTTCAGTCAGAAGTAAAAATGTAAAGTGCCAGGAACAGTTTTCTCTTTATTTATTATATAAATTAACTGAAATCAAAATGTGGAAAGTACAATACATATGTTATGTAAGTAAAACAAGTATTTATCTAATTATATATGTGTTTTTTTTTCTTGGGATAGTATAACTGTGTTGTCCAAGAATGCAGATGGTGGCATCAACAACATGGAAAACAACCCAGATGCAGAGCATTATGAATCCCTGCAACACAGAGCTCTACATCTTCTCCTAGCTGAAGCCCTGCGAGGGATATAAATCAATGTATTTCATTATTTTTCTTTTGTCTCAGATGAACTGCTGTCATATTATTTACTAAAAATGACCACCGTGGGGCAATCGTATATAGCTTTATCATTACAAAGTAAATTTGCTTTGAGACCCGATGCAAGATATAGATTTCCGGACAAGGAAAGAGCATACATTTCATGTAAATATTTGCGGTAAGATAAATATTCTGAATTTACGGCTCAGTATAGACTGTCACAGCAAGAATGGTTTCTCGTTGGTCCTATCGGTGTCCAAACAGGAGTGTTTTCATAGCAAGCAATTATTTGGTTAGATATCATTGCTTCTCAGTAGACAATATCCACAATGCAGGCATTCAGTGACCCCCCCCCCCCCTCCTTTCAACCACTGCAGTATATTATCATTACCTAGCCTTGTGACTACCACCGCAATGATGTTATAAATCAAATTAATCTCAGATCAGCAAGATCCCCTAAATACAGAAGTTCATGCTGTTTTATCATCTGCTCTCTAAACAATCTGTACAAAAGCCACGGTGATCTATGACTTAGACTGAGAAGGTACTTTTTAAAATTAGCAAAGAAATGAACAGCGCTACTTAAAAACAGATGAGTGCTTACCTGCAAAAAAGTGCACACCCCACTCATGGGATTCAAATACACAATGAGCACACACATGACCTGTCTACCACTTGGAGGATGTTAGTTTCACTAACAATTTGCAATTTGTTAGGTACTTGTCCCTCCCACTGTCGTAGAAGTCTTTCCTCCATGGGAGGGGACCTAACACTAACTAAAACCTACCTATGCATATGCATAGCCTGGGCGCGCTACCAGTAAATTTAAATTTAAGAATTGCGCAGAAAAAGTGGGATCAGCGCATCACCAGGCCGCCTCTGGATGGCCTCAGCTCAGAGATGCGCTGAGCCCCCCCAGGAACTACAAAACGCACCTTGAACCCAAACAGAGGCTCTGCATATACACCAAAGAAAAACTATCAAGTGGGAGCAGCTGACCAGAATTAAATCAAACATAGCAAAGAAATGAACAGCGCTACTTAAAAACAGATGAGTGCTTACCTGCAAAAAAGTGCACACCCCACTCATGGGATTCAAATACACAATGAGCACACACATGACCTGTCTACCACTTGGAGGATGTTAGTTTCACTAACAATTTGCAATTTGTTAGGTACTTGTCCCTCCCACTGTCGTAGAAGTCTTTCCTCCATGGGAGGGGACCTAACACTAACTAAAACCTACCTATGCATATGCATAGCCTGGGCGCGCTACCAGTAAATTTAAATTTAAGAATTGCGCAGAAAAAGTGGGATCAGCGCATCACCAGGCCGCCTCTGGATGGCCTCAGCTCAGAGATGCGCTAAGCCCCCCCAGGAACTACAAAACGCACCTTGAACCCAAACAGAGGCTCTGCATATACACCAAAGAAAAACTATCAAGTGGGAGCAGCTGACCAGAATTAAATCAAACATAGCAAAGAAATGAACAGCGCTACTTAAAAACAGATGAGTGCTTACCTGCAAAAAAGTGCACACCCCACTCATGGGATTCAAATACACAATGAGCACACACATGACCTGTCTACCACTTGGAGGATGTTAGTTTCACTAACAATTTGCAATTTGTTAGGTACTTGTCCCTCCCACTGTCGTAGAAGTCTTTCCTCCATGGGAGGGGACCTAACACTAACTAAAACCTACCTATGCATATGCATAGCCTGGGCGCGCTACCAGTAAATTTAAATTTAAGAATTGCGCAGAAAAAGTGGGATCAGCGCATCACCAGGCCGCCTCTGGATGGCCTCAGCTCAGAGATGCGCTGAGCCCCCCCAGGAACTACAAAACGCACCTTGAACCCAAACAGAGGCTCTGCATATACACCAAAGAAAAACTATCAAGTGGGAGCAGCTGACCAGAATTAAATCAAACATAGCAAAGAAATGAACAGCGCTACTTAAAAACAGATGAGTGCTTACCTGCAAAAAAGTGCACACCCCACTCATGGGATTCAAATACACAATGAGCACACACATGACCTGTCTACCACTTGGAGGATGTTAGTTTCACTAACAATTTGCAATTTGTTAGGTACTTGTCCCTCCCACTGTCGTAGAAGTCTTTCCTCCATGGGAGGGGACCTAACACTAACTAAAACCTACCTATGCATATGCATAGCCTGGGCGCGCTACCAGTAAATTTAAATTTAAGAATTGCGCAGAAAAAGTGGGATCAGCGCATCACCAGGCCGCCTCTGGATGGCCTCAGCTCAGAGATGCGCTGAGCCCCCCCAGGAACTACAAAACGCACCTTGAACCCAAACAGAGGCTCTGCATATACACCAAAGAAAAACTATCAAGTGGGAGCAGCTGACCAGAATTAAATCAAACATAGCAAAGAAATGAACAGCGCTACTTAAAAACAGATGAGTGCTTACCTGCAAAAAAGTGCACACCCCACTCATGGGATTCAAATACACAATGAGCACACACATGACCTGTCTACCACTTGGAGGATGTTAGTTTCACTAACAATTTGCAATTTGTTAGGTACTTGTCCCTCCCACTGTCGTAGAAGTCTTTCCTCCATGGGAGGGGACCTAACACTAACTAAAACCTACCTATGCATATGCATAGCCTGGGCGCGCTACCAGTAAATTTAAATTTAAGAATTGCGCAGAAAATTGGGTTCAAGGTGCGTTTTGTAGTTCCTGGGGGGGCTCAGCGCATCTCTGAGCTGAGGCCATCCAGAGGCGGCCTGGTGATGCGCTGATCCCACTTTTTCTACTTTTTAAAATTGCCAATGTCGTTAATGATAATATCACTATGCAGCACAAAAAATAAATCCCATTTTAGCATGCAGATCGAAAGATGCAAACTGCAGCATTTCTGCCACTGACTCTTAATTCCAAGCTACAGGAGTCCATTTCTTCATGCCTCTAACCTTGTATCAAGCCTTGAGGAAACCCATACCGAAACAGGTAGTTGGGTGCTGGCGGCACAATGATAAAATAAGCGCCCCATATAGCAGCATCCAGGGGATAATTTGGGCACTGTGGGCGCCGGATAAATATTAGGATTAGTTGTTGGTCACCGACATATAGGGAAGAAAGAGTGTGTCGCTGATTTTGGTTGAAATTGCAGTAGGGGTAGGTTAGTGTTAGGCATCGGTAGAGGGAGGGTTAGTGAAAGAATAGGGTTAGGTTTAATGTTAAATATCGGTGGATTGGATTGGGGCTAGCCATCAGTAGGACACATGTAAGAGTATGGTGAGGTTTAGCTAAAATATTGGCATCAATATTTTACTGTCAGAATTACCACTTCCCAATAGGAGAATATCTGTAACTCTACCGATATTCTGCTAGCAGTTATCTCCCAAATTACCATAGTGCCCATTTTACATGTACAGGTAGCCACCGAATTATGAACGCCTGACTTGCCAATGACCCACCGATATTGACGGCATAGATTCTGCGATTCTGTTGTAACAAGCCACAAAAAAAAATTCAAATTGGGTAGTTTTTGAGAAAATTGATTTAAAAAATTCAAAGAAAAATGTCTTTCAAACTTGTAGGAGCAAGTACAGGAGGCAGAGGTGACACAGAGGGAGACACCGGAAGCACAGGCAACAGAGATGGCATAGCGTTTCTTGACTTAAGAACAGATTCGGGTTAAGAAAGAACCCACAGTCCCGATCTTGTTCGTTAACCGTGGAACTACCTGTGGTGATATACCAGCCATTTTATAACTTGTATCTTGTGGAAGCCATGTTCACTTTCTGTCTGCTGTACCATCTTAGATGTGTATGTCTGTCACCTGTAAAAGTTAAGTCTGCATCTTTCTGTAAAGGGCTGTGAATCTAATTTGAACAGACTAGCTAAGTTGAATAGCCCACAGACACCTGGACATTGTGTGAATTAAGAAATATTTAGCTGGCCTCCAACAAGGAAATGCAGTGCCAAAAATAGATAATTACCCAACCATTTGTCCTGAATAGTCTGATGTGCTTGGATGATGTTAGCCTTATTTCACGTTGAAATACACACTGTGGACTGAGTCTGCGGTCCAGAGGGTTGAAAGCAATACAGCAACCTGTGTAATTTGCATATAACAGCAAACTGGGATAGCACAGAGTTGTCTGCAAACCATGACCATCTGAGGAAATTAGATTATTTCTGGATTTGTAACCTCAGGCTATGCTTCTTGCTTTAAAAAAATCAGCATGAAAGATTCAGAACTTGTAGTCCCCAGAAGAGAGCAAGAAGCTAGGGCTACCCTGCTTTCTGACCAACTAAGTCCTCCCGCAAAACCAAGTTCAGACCTTCATGCTGGTAAAGTTTGATGCTTTGGTTACTCCCGTTTGTATTGTTGCAAACTGTCTTGTTGCATGCCTTTGTACTTTTTTTTTTTACTTTGTTTTTGTAAATATCTTTGTCTATATTTCTTTCTGCACTGTTCCACTTTTTTTTGGAATATTAAATCTTTATTTAATAAGTTAGTCTTCTGATGTACTAAGCAGTGGGGTGGCTGGCCAACATATTTGTTTAGATCCTGCCCAGGGAATGCTTTCGTAAAGAATAAATGTAATACTGAGATTATTCCATGAGATATCATATTTTTACTACCTATTGTAAGTACAACAAGATAGGAAAATAGTGAGTGATTTTAGTCTTGGAAAAAAAAAAATCTATATTTTATATGTACGGTATGTATTCTAAAGTTAACATTTTTTTCACAATTGTGGTTCTTTAACCCTCCTGGCGGTATGAAAAATTCCGCCAGGAGGCAGCACAGCAGTTTTTTTTTTTGTTAAATCATATAGCGAGCCCAGGGCTCGCTACATGATAGCCGCTGCTCAGCGGTATCCCCCCGCCCGCTTCGATCGCCTTCGGCGATCTCCGATCAGGAAATCCCGTTCAAAGAACGGGTTTTCCTGGAGGACTTCCCCCGTCGCCATGGCGACGGGGCGCGATGACGTCACCGACGTCGTGACGTCATTGGGAGTCCCGATCCACCCCTCGGCGCTGCCTGGCACTGATTGGCCAGGCAGCGCACGGGGTCGGGGGGGGGGGGGGGCGCGCCGCGACGGATAGCGGCGATCGGGCGCGGGGCGGCGGCGATCGGTGTGCCAGCAAAAAAAAAAGAAAATCGGCCGAGCAGGGCCTGAGAAAACCTCCTGCGCGTCTTACCCCGAACTACGTTCGGGGTTACCGCCAGGAAGGTTAAGGGCTCTTTCACATAAGAGAAGGCGTGCACAAACCCAATTTCATTCACGCAATACGACCTGCGGCGTGACTTCCGGAAGCCAGCGGCGGTAGTTTTATTTCACCCGTTGCCAGGTGATATGAAGCTCCCAGATGTGTTACAACAGAATGCACTGGAACGCTTTGTCTAATGTGACAGTTAACCTGAAAGCAAATAGACTTTCAGGTTACCTTTCTAACCACATCCTAGAAGCAATCCATCAAAACGCACGGATCAGTTCCAACTGTGAAAGAGCCCTAAAGGATACAAGGGACAACCTTGGACATAAAAGTTTTAAGCATCTGGGGCTCCCTAGAAGTCTATCTATCCAAAGCTGAAGTTCCGCCATTCATCGGGCCACTACTGTCCACTCTGTAAGATCCTGATCCGTGGCTGAGTTGTGGTCTTATGCACGAGCGCACAACTCTCCTGACCATGTTACCATACATGGGAGTGCTCTGCCCTTGAACATTTCACTAAGGCTTGACCTGCTCAAGCACAAAGCGCTCCAGGGCATGGGAGCATGGTCATGACAGGCACGCGCATTGGACCACCCATGTAAAATAGACCAGCCATGGGTCAGGATCTTACTGAACATGGTGGAACTTCAGCATGGGACTTGATGGTCTTTTAGGGGCTGGAAGGAGCCCCAGTAGAGTAAAACTTTTGTCCTAGGTTGTTTCATGTATTTTTTAAGCAATGCTAAACCTAAAGTCACATAGATCCTATCTCTATCCGGTATTTTAGTTTAAAAAAAAAAAAAAGAAAAAGAAAAAATAGCACAATATTTTTTGTTGGCATGAGCACAGACACAACCATTAAATAACAATACACAGATGTTACAGAGAACATAAAAAGTTTCTCAGGCACTGACATATTTTAATTTAATGTCTTCACTTCTGACAAGAACATTACTTGAGCAACTAATTATTTCACTGTGCTTAATGAGCTGAAACTGAACTCGGGGGGGAAAGTTATCACTGTGTGGACCTAATAGATAAGTGAAACCGGCAGACATAAACAACGCTACTTAGGGGAAACAGTTCAGCTTATCTTCTTCTCGTGTATTACAAAGAAGCCTGGATCTAAAACACTTTTCAAATCATTAGCGTTGCTGCAAAAAAATAGACTACAGGCATCATAAGCAAAAGTAGTTTTAAAGTATACTGTAAAGAGAACCTGACAGATAGCCCAATATCATCAAGCTAAAAGTCTTGCAAACAAGCAGGCACTTTAAGATTCCTTAAAAATGCTGTCGTAGCAGTCCGATTTACCTCCTCCCAGTTGTGCTTTCCTTCTTGTCTCCTGCTGTCCTGATAGGCTACTTCCCTGTGGACCATCCAAATGAACAGGACAATGACAGCAGGACAGCCTTAGACAAGGTAATCATAGCCAAAGTAAGGCGTGCAGAGGGTGAGAAAAGTATCCAGTTTGACTAAACATAATGTAAACTGCTATAAGTGCAATTTATTTGCAACTTTTTTACTAAAATGGGTTACAACTAGGGAATATTACGTCAGCAGAAATGAAAAAATGCTTAAAGCGGACCCAAACTCGTGCACAGCACACAATAAAAAGTATTTATTCCACATATAAATGGTAAAAAAAATTCACTGCTGTGTGTTCTGTGTCCAATTAGATCATACAAGCAGCTGTGAGCTCTGCTCATAAGTAAACACTGAGGCTTAACCCTGTCTGTGCTCCAACAAATGTGAAACCAGGTTAAAACTTCAGTTTTTTAGGACTTTATTTTTTATCTTATTTAAGTATTTATATAGTGCTGGCATATTGCACCGCGCTGTACAGAGTATATGGTCTTGTCACTAACTGTCCCTCAGAGTGGCTCACAATTGTAATGAAGACATTTTCCCTCTAAAGATCATTATGCTGTGTGGCTAATCTTTTTGAGCAGAGAGGAAGTTCTGAGTTTAGTTCCTCTGCTCCCGTGTGCCCTTCTGTCCCCCCTGTGCTTACCACCTCCCTTTGTGCCTCTTTCTGTCTCCTTGTGCCACCTTCAGTCCTCCTGTGCCACCTCTGCCCCCTGTGCGTCCAAAGATGGATTCAAGTGAAATGGTGCCCTAGGCAAGCAACTACTTAGGGCCCATACTTGATGGCCACCTAGCTTGTTTGGCAAGATTTGTTGGGGGTTAGCATAAACCGGGCCCCCAGACTCTCTCCAGGCCCTAGGTACTTGTTTAAGTTATCTTGTGGATGATCCAGCTTTGTGTGTGTCCCTCTGTGCCTTCCTGTCTAACGATGCTTTCTTCTGTCCCTTTGTACCACTATCTGTTACCATCCCCCTCCTGCACTTCCCTAGTCCAGTATGTTAAGGCAGTGTATAGTGCAGCAGAAGCTGTGCTCTAACCTCCCCTCTGGACTCCAGTGCTGTGCCTGTGCAACCATCCTGTCTGTTTTCTGCTCCCTCTAATTGCTGGCTCTCCTCATGTAGAGTGTAATCACGCTACATGCAGTAGGAGATGCTGGGCACTAAGGCGAGTAGTGAGCAGACAGGTGGAAGCACAGCACTGGACTCCAGCTGAGAGGTGAGAGCACAGCTTCTGCTGCACAATACTCTGCATTTACACGCTAAGCTGAGGTAGTGCAGGAAGGGAGTGTACAGCGAAATGTGACAAGATTGGCGGGTTGTTTGTATCTCATGGACTCCCTGCATTATGCATCCACCCTATATGGCACATGATTTATATTCTCTAGTGGTGGTGTTTTGTTATTGGGAAAGGGGGGGGGGGGGGGTGGTTACAACATATGACTTCTTGCCTGGAGTGGCAAAAAGGCTAGAAACGTCCCTGATCAACTCTGCTGGGAATCACCTAGTAACCTAGTAATAATAGCTGTGGGTGTCCTTCCATGCTAGGAAAGCGTCCAAGCCTCCTTTAAACATGTTAACACATACAATTGGTCTGCACGCAATAATGTATCAATCCAATAAAGCTTATTCTCACATTTTCAAGGCACTGCTTCAATAAATTACTATATAAAGTTAAACAAAAATCCTCATTATAATTTTAGAGGTTTTCCCTCAAGCTTATTTAGCATTTGGCTGTAAGAAAAGCCATTACCTGATGCAAATAACACTACTGATGGGTAGGAGGAACCACGCTTGGTTAGTGGTAAATTATTGACAGCAATTAGCTGGCTGTCAGTTTAACCTCGGCCAATCATCCACTATAAAAGCTGCAAGGCACGGCGGCGTTATATTAAAGATGACACGTTGTGCTTCCAACACGACATGTCTGTCTATAAAATCTACGCTACACCAGAGACTGAAATGACTATTTTTAGAAAGACGGTGGGGTGACCAGGTAACCAAAGAACATGTAAAATAGGCTAGACTGATCTGAGAGGCAGAACACAAATTACAGCACAAGTCACTTTCCTGCACTCTGCCACTGGCAGGCAATTGAAATGTGGATGTAAGGGAGAATGGTGTCATAGATAAGATCTGGGGACGTTATTCACGGAGGTGTCTGCAGTTCTGGAGATACAGGTTTCGCAAACACAGAAGAAATATATTCTGCAGCTGCACAGATTACACACAAGACCAGTTACAATAGCACATGATGAAGTAGATAACAAAACAAAAAACTAAAAATAAAAAAAGGTCTTATAGAAAATTCTTGGCCTACTTTCTGCACAAGTGATTCCAAACTAGAGCAGTCCAGAACAGCACAGAATCATTTCACACGTCCACATGCTGAAAATATGACAATGTATCATCAAGAGGTTTTAAAACATAAGCAAGAATACTGTCACATCTATCTATCTATCTATCTATCTATCTATCTATCTATCTATCTATCTATCTATCTATCTATCTATCTATCTATCTATCTATCTATCTATCTATCTAGATGTGGATAATATTTAAAAAAACAAAAATGGGACCATTTGTCTCTAGTTGATGCGTCGTGTATTTTATAGGCAGGTGCAACTGATCTGCGGTATTTAACACCTAAATAAATCCAATATTGTACTAGGCAAGTTTTTAAAACAACAATGTTGATTAGATTAAAATACGAGCAAGTTTATTATACAGTTAAATAATATTAGTCAACTCTGCATTTGGACGTATATTATAAACTTAGTATATACATTTTCAATGTGGTTTTAAACCATTTATAAAACACTGCAAACATTAAACAACAAAAACGAGGAATTAAAAAATAGTCTCGCATTTTTGTACAAGGAAACAATTTTTGCACCTACTGTACGTTTAGTGGGTAAATACCAATGAAAAAATAAATAATACTAAACCTGGTGCATCCATGAGAAAAGAAGCGTCTTGTAGATGTTCTCCACAATTATTGTGACCCTCTTGTACCTCCTGTGACCCATGTGTGTTTGTGTCCCCTATGTGCCTCCTTGTGTCCCACTTGTGTCTTCCTCTGTGCCCTAATTGGCACCTCTGTGTCCTTGTCTGTCCTCCTGTGTCTTCCTCTGCCCCTTTTTGTGCGCTGTTTGTCCCCTTCTCTGCCCTCCCGTGTCATCCTCTGCCTCCTTTGTGCGCTGTTTGTCCCCCTCTCTGCCCATCTGTGTCTTCTTCTGCCCCCCCTTTGTGCACTGTTTGTCCCCTTCTCTGCCCCACTGTGTCTTCCTCTGCCCCCCTTTGTGCGCTGTTTGTCCCCTTCTCTGCCCTACTCTGTCTTTCTCTGCCTCTCTTTGTGCGCTGTTTGTCCCCTTCTCTCCCCTTCTGTGTCTTTCTCTGCTCCCTTTGTGCGCAGTTTGCCCCCTTCTCTGCCCTACTTTGTCTTCCTCTGCCCTTCTTTGTGCCCTGGTTGTCCCCTTCTCTGCCCTACTGTGTCTTCCTCTGCCCCCCTTTGTGCCGTTTTCCCCTTCTCTGCCCTACTATGTCTTCCTCTGTCCCCCATTGTGCCCCGTTTTCCCCTTCTCTGCCCTACTGTGTCTTCCTCTGCCCCCCTTTGTGCCCTGTTTTCCCCTTCTCTGCCCTACTGTGTCTTCCTCTGCCCTCATTTGTGCCCTGTTTATCCCCTTCTCTGCCCTACTGTGTCTTCCTCTGCCCCCTTTGTGCACTGTTTGTCTCCTTCTCTACCCTCCTGTGTCTTGCTCTGCCCCCCCCCCCCCCCGCTCTTCCTCAGTCCCCCTTTGGGTCTCGTTTCTGGGACGGAAAAACTACGGGAGTGGCATATGCAGGCTCTGCTTTGCTCTTCAGCAAGATCTATCAAGTAAAAACAGGACAAGTGCAGGTGCTACTGCCATGTTCGCTGCCCCTATGGAATATTAAAGATTTTACTAAATTGCCATAAACTTACACCTCTCAAAACACTAAAAATAATACAGTAGTCTATTAACAGTACAATGTTCATTGAGTGATCATATTTTTCAAATCCTATTGCAAGAAAACAGAACCTGGTGGGCCCAATTGATCCTACACGATCGTATTACCAATTAATGATTCAACGAAATGGTCAATCAGCACGACAGATTTTTTCATTGATAGGATCACAACTGGTTTAGATTTCGCAAGTTGGAATCTTTTATGCTGTTGATCATTTACATACGATATTTTCTGTAGATCTGAATTAGGTAATCGAAAACAGGTTTGGTCTGTAAAAATTGCACAGTTAATAGGCGTCATTCTGCAAGGTCACAAAATGGGCCCAACTAAACCACTATAAACAGGGAAGATTCCCTTTTTATTGTACTTCCTACATTACCTGACTCTGCCCTCCTCTCAGCTTGTAAGCCTGAATAGCAGACTGCTGCTTTATTTTCGATTGTTTCAGAGCAACCCTGCATAAGTAGCTGTCAACAGTCGAGTTGATTAATCATGTTAGGTCATGTGACTGCCGGATTCAACATGAAAAATGAGCAATTCAAGTTTTAACCCCTTTGCTCCCAGAGGTTTCTGTAATTTTTTTCCCCTTGTACTAATAAACCATGCAAACACACACTCGCTAAACGTCCCATTCTGAATATTCATATATAGCTTGAAAGCAGCCGACCTACAGAATTAAACAGCAATATTACCATATGTACACCTACCCACCACATTTGCGCAGTAGACTTGCACAGGAAAGAAGGAAAACAAAGAAATGCACGCTGCATTAGCCTGTCTAATTACCCCTTATATGTGACTAATCACAACTGTAATTTGATCTCTTAGTTGTGTTAGCTGCCTGCCTCAGCAGAGCAGCTAATTTGTAAACACAGTATGTTAACCCTATATTTGCTTCCATGAAAGCAGAAAGACACTGCAGATTTATTGTAGAATTTGCATTAGCTTTAACCAGCTGAGCGGTCTGGACGAGCTCAGCTCGTCCAACACCGCCAGCGGCTGCCGCTCAGGCCCTGCTGGGCCGATTTTAATGAAATAAAAAGCAGCACACGCAGCCGGCACTTTGCCAGCCGCGTGTGCTGCCTGATCGCCGCCGCTCTGCGGCGATTCGCCGCGAGCAGCGGCGAAAGAGGGTCCCCCCAGCCGCCTGAGCCCAGCGTAGCCGGAACAAAAAGTTCCGGCCAGCGCTAAGGGCTGGATCGGAGGCGGCTGACGTCAGGACGTCGGCTGACGTCGATGACGTCACTCCGCTCGTCGCTATGGCGACGATATAAGCAAAACAAGGAAGGCCGCTCATTGCGGCCTTCCTTGTTTATTCTGGGCGCCGGAGGCGATCGGAAGATCGCCTCCGGAGCGCCCTCTAGTGGGCTTTCATGCAGCCAACTTTCAGTTGGCTGCATGAAATAGTTTTTTTTTTATTTAAAAAAAACCCTCCCGCAGCCACCCTGGCGATTTAATCAGAACGCCAGGGTGGTTAACAATAAATGTTTTTCTTTAAAGGTTATCATGCCGTTGCTTATACAGTACCTAAATACCACATAGCCTTTACAATTTTCACCAGCTAAACCCAATGTAGAGCTGTAAATTGGTGACCTATTGTTAAAATCTTTATTAATATGCCTGCTCACTGTTATCATAAGATAATGCCCCTAAATGTAGTTTTGCATATCTAATTGGAGTGCGTATCTAATTAGTTATCTAATATATGGAGTGCAATAGAGTTTTACATAGAAATCTGTGTATCCTTCTGGAAAGCATACGAATCTATGCTTATGTGTGATGAGAATGGGGGTATTTTGTGTGTAGTATACACTTTTATTTAATGCTATTTTAGAAGATTTAATTTTATTATATAATACGGTTATCAAAGCAGCATGATAGAGTATTGGGTGGCACTCACATCTAGCGTCAATAAGGCCCCTTGATCAAATTTGGGCCACAACACTATCTGCATGGAGTTTATCTGTTCTACCCATGCTAGCTTAGGTTTCTGCTCTCTCCTTTCCTTCCCTATTCCCTCTACCTTTCCTTCCATCCCATTCCCTTTCCCATTCACCTCTGATTTTGTTGGACTGGTTTGACAATACATGTGTTTTCTCATATCTTGTAGGTCTTTTGTGTATATCTTACTAATATTATACATGCAAAAGTTTGGATGTTTGTTACTCAATCAAGCAACAATGGCTGAACGGATTTGAATAAAGTTTGGCACATACGCAGTACATTACCAGGAATAGCATTATAGGATACTTTTTATCCCCATAACCAACAAGTGGGCGGAGACAATTTACAAATTTCACTGGGAAAATTTAAACTGCAGCCATTCTTGCACTGCTTATGGCAGGGTTCTCAAATTTAACACAGTTGGTTACTGGGTGACTGGTGTTTTGTGAGCCTACAAAAGCCAATTAAAATTCACTTATTGATTTTCAAGGGGAATATTTAATTGCTGCCATTCTTGCACTGTTAATGGCACGAGCCTCAAACCTGATACAGTTGGTCATTGGGTGACTGGGGTTCAGATTCAGAAAAAGGGGTGAAGCCACAGCCAATCAGATTTGTTTCATTTCAATGCAAATGATTGATGCCAAAGACCATAAAGATCACAAACTAGGTCATTGAGTAATTGTGTGTTAGTGTTAGAAAAAGTGGGCGGAGCCAACACCAGCCAAATACAACGCCTGGCCATCTGCTAGTACCTATATATTTCTCACTCAAGAGCCAAATATTTCCTGAAGAAGTGAAGTATATTTCACAAAATGTGTCGAGTCTGTGCCTGGCCTTGAGATTGTAAATTATATACCTATAAAGGGCTGGTGATTGATGAAACATATACTCTTAATTATCTAGTCAATTAAAGCAAATCTGTAAGAAACAAAAACCTGCTCTCTGGGATACTTGCTTCGGGAGGGGGAAGCCTCTGAATCCTAATAACGCCCCCCCGTCATCCCGTTACAATGCTGGGACCCCCCAAAAGCTGCTAGTGAAATATTTACCTGCCACGATCCAGCGCAGGCGCAGTAGTGGCTTACCGTTTGGACTCAGGTCAAAATAGCCGAGCCCGATCGGGTCCGCTCTACTGCGCAGGTGGATCCAATCGGCTTGGATATTTCCGCCTGAGCCCATCGGAAATCCATTATTGCACCTGCGCTGGAGCCAGAGAAGGTAAATATTGCTGAGCTTGTGCAGTGCTTATTGGGGGAGCCAGCACTGGATCCCGTAGGGTGAAGAGGACAAAGAAGCTTCATTAGGATCCAAGGCCTTCCTCTCCCGAGGCAAGTACCCACAGGGGCTGTTTTTTCTTCTTTACAGTGTCCCTTTAAGTATTACACACCTGGTGGTGGGTATTGATATAGGTTTGCCCTTATGATGTTTGGTCCTCCAAAATCTGGAGGACCAGTTTTTGGGTCCACTGCAACTTGTATGCAATGTACTTTTATGACTTTTTGTATAAATAAAATGTAAAGGTTTTATCTACGGTGGCATGTTACCCTCTTTTCTAATTTAACACTTTACAATCTCTGCTATACTCCCATCAGACCGTTTTTCAATAAAGTCATTACCTATCTTGGAGGAGGAGTAACTTAATATAGTATAAGACTTATAACTGATTAGTGAATACCATACTGGTAGAAACATTAAGAGTCACATCTGTGCAAATTAGCCTGTCCAACAGCTTGTGGAACTCAGCCCTTTCCTGAAATGTAAACAGAAGCCAGAAGAGCTTTATCTGAGTGAGAGAAGGCTTGTGCTGGAAAGTTCAACAAGTCATTACTTCTGTTTATCATCTCAGCTAGGCAGATTTGTCACAGCTGCTGTTTAGAATTCAGTCTTAAAATGAAGTCAAACTGAAAATAAAAAGCAGACTCAGTTCTATAAACCTTTAGTAAAACACCTACAATTAATCAACTCCTTAGTTTATTTTCACCTCAGGTTTGCTTAAATTGCAATTTCTGTAAATTACCTGAATCACGCTAACAGAAACTAAAGGCAAGCGAACCTTGGTAAAAATTGTCTGAAGAGCTGCATTCTCCATCCAGATACGCAACAAGAATCTCAATTCATACATCAGTAGTATCAGTAGTATATGGAAAGAGTTTGAAAGAAATATGCTGGTTGCATTCAACGCCTCCAGATCCTCTCTTACATAAGGCAGTATCAATGTGTGTCATGTTACAGACCTGAGTCACTGCTGGAGGAATCGCTGTCACTGGATGAGCTGGATTCACTGCTGGAGCCAGATGAGGCCTCTGAAGAAGAAGCTGACTCTGATGAAGAGTCTGACGATTCCACATTCTGTTTTTTAGTCATGATCATTTTTGGTGCATTTTTCAGATGCTCTCGCAGTTCATCCCTGTTTTAAGAAAGCAGTGAGACATTTCATAATTGGGGTCACAGGGTAAGATGTAGAATTCATAAAACCATGTCTAGTAAGGATCTTACGTTAGTCCTCCAAGACCAATGGAAGTAAAAAAGTTGATTGCGAAGCGGGTGTTTTTCGGGTTGTCCATAGGCAACAAGCCTACAAAGAATGGCTGGAGGGTCCTGAAACAGACAAAATTGAGGAAAAGTTAGCTGCTGTTAGCAGCAGCATCACTCAATGCATAAAAAAAGACCACACTTACCTTCGGTAAGGTCTTTTCCAGTAGTCCAGGGGACAGCACCCCTCCTCTGAGACTTGTCTCCCCTCCCAATTCTGGACAGGAAGCTATTAAACAAACAAATTTGCATAATGGACAGCAGTACATGTATAAATACAAGCCACTTACAATGATCCTCAGTAATAACAAAGATGACCCGGACTCACCATACGATGCTTGCAAAATTTCTTCTTAATAGTTTCCCACATAGGGTGGGAAGTAGGGGTGCTGTCCCCTGGACTACTGGAAAAGACCTTACCGAAGGTAAGTGTGGTCTTTCCCAGAGCGTCCCTGGGACAGCACCCCTCCTCTGAGACGATAAACAAGATTCTCATTAGGGTGGGACTACTGCCTGTAGAACTTTTCTACCAAAGGCTAGATCACCACTTGATAATAAATTTAGTCTGTAATGTTTTACAAATGTGTTCTGGCTGGACCAGGTAGCCGCTCTACAAATCTGCTCGATGGAAGCTCCAGCCCTCTCTGCCCATGAGGTTGCGACACTTCTTGTAGAATGAGCTTTGACAGATGTTGGAAGGACCTTACCCTGTGATTGATATGCCATTAGAATAGCCTGTCTTATCCATCTAGCAATAGTTGGCTTTGATGCACGGAGCCCCCTATTCTTTCCAGCAAACAGGATGAACAAAGCATCTGTCTTCCTCCATGATTTAGACCTCTCCAAGTATTGAAGTAGACACCTTCTGACATCCAGACAATGAAGCTGTTTCTCTTTTTCATTAGACTGTTTCTCACAAAATGAAGGAAGAAATATCTCCTGAGTTCTGTGAAAAGTTGAAACTACTTTTGGAAGGAAGGCAATATCTGGCCTCAAAGTAACCTTGTCTTCTGAAAAAATACAGTAGGGAGGCTTAATTGACAAAGCCTGTAACTCTCCTACCCTTCTTGCCGAAGTAATCGCAAGAAGAAATGCCATCTTCAAGGATAACAATTTTTCCGAAACTTGGTCAATTGGTTCAAAGGGAGGACCACACATAGCCTGTAAGACTATGTTTAAATCCCAAGACGGGGTTCTCGGAACCAACACTGGACGTAACCTCTTAATTGCCTGAAAAAAACGAAGAATGAACTCCTCCTGGGCTAGTCTTCTTTGTAGGAAAACACTGATTGCCGCTGTCTGAACTTTTAATGTACTAATACTCAGTCCTTTTTCAAACCCTGCCTGCAGGAATTCTAAAACTGATGTCGATGAATGAACATTCATAGATCTCTCCAAACACCAGCTATTATAGACTCGCCAGGCCTTCTGATAAATTACTCTTGTCACTTTCTTTCGACTTTGAATCAAGGTTTCCGAAAGACCATCTGAAAACCCCTTAGACTTCAAAATGTTCCACTCAGGTTCCATGCAGAGAGACGCATCTGCTGAAGATTTGGATGAAAAACTGGCCCCTGCTGCAATAGATCCGGACGTTGAGGTAAAAGCAACGGAGGACTGATCGATAACCTCTGTAATAGACTGAACCACGGTCTTTTCGGCCAAAATGGAACTATCAGAATTAATCGAGCCCTGTCTCGACAAATCTTGCTGAGAACCTTCGGGATCTGGGATAGAGGGGGAAAAGCATACATTAGTCTGATGCTCCAATCTATCGAAAAGGCATCTATCGCCCATGGCCTGTCCTGGGGCCATAGGGAACAAAAGAGTTGACACCTTGCGTTGCTCCTCCTTGCAAATAGATCCACTTCTGGATGTGCCCATGTCATGCAGATCTCCTGGAAAACCTCCGAGTTCAGGGTCCACTCGTCCTGCTTTAGAGCCGATCTGCTTAGGTAATCCGCAAGATAATTGTTTACACCCCTCAGATGCACTGCTCTGATGGATTTTAGATTTTTCTCCACCCACAATAGGATTTTTGAGGTCTGAGACCATAAAAGATGACTTTTCGTTCCTCCTTGCCTGTTGATGTACGCCACTACACTGGCGTTGTCTGAACGTACTAGAACATGACAGCGGCTGATGTAATTGCAAAAGTGAAGTAGGCCCATCCATACTGCCTGTAACTCTCTGCTGTTTGACGATCTTCCTTTCATCAAAGTGGACCACTGACCCTGTGCTGGTAGTGAGTCTATATGAGCCCCCCATCCCCAGGAGCTGGCGTCTGTTGTCATGATTTTTTCGACTGGAGAAAACCACGGTCGACCTTCGGACAGACGAACTGGATTCTGCCACCAGCTGAGAGCTGCCTTTACTCTGAAAGGAATTAGCAATCTTCTTTCTAAGGACGTCACCTTTCTGTTCCAATTCTTTAGGATCCAATTTTGCAGTATTCTTGAATGGAGTTGTCCCCACTGGACTGCAGGGAAGGAGGAGGTTAGAAGGCCTAGAACCGACATCTTAGCGTAATGGCACCTGTGGTCTGAAAAGAAAGAACAGTATTAAGAATAGCAGTTATCTTTCTCTGAGGCAAAAACACTTTCTCATCACAAGTAGAAATAACAAAACCTAAATATTCCATAGTCTGTTTAGGTTGAATAGATGATTTAGACCAGTTAATAAGCCATCCTAGAGATTGGAGCAATTCCAGAGCTGAATTAATCTGGATTTTCAAGGAATTTACTGAGTCACCCCAAAACAAAAGATCATCCAGGTAGGCCAAAACATTAATAGATCTTTTCCTCAAAACAGCTAAGACCTCGGACATGACCTTCGTGAACAACCAAGGAGCCGAGGCTAATCCAAAAGGTAAAGCGTTAAACTGGAAGTGCCTTACCTCTTCCTGAATGCTGATGGCAAACCTTAGGAACTGCTGAGACTGTAGCTCTATCGGGATGTGTAGATAGGCGTCCTTGAGATCCAATGATGCCAGGAAGCAATCCTTCTGTAACAGACTTATAACAGAGGTGATATTGTCCATCCTGAATCTTCGATATTTTACGGCCTTGTTCAACCCTTTCAGATTGAGGATGAAGCGGAACTCCCCCTGAGGCTTTTTTACAAGAAAGACCGGTGAATAATATCCCTGACCCCTCTGGTATGATGGGACCTCTCTGATAACTCTTTTTTGTAGTAACATAGTCACTTCGTTTTGTAATGCCATTGTTTGAATCTCTGTCTTTGGCCTTTGATCTACCCAGAACCTTCGAGGGGGGGGGGGGGGGGGGGGGTACTGAAATTCTATGGCATACCCTTCTAACACAATTTTCTGTAACCAGAGATTTTGAGGAAGAAGGAGCCACTGCTCGTAAAAATGGGCCAGTCTTCCCCCCACCGGGATCCTGACGTCATTGTTTATTTTGCTGGGAGGTATGGGCAAAATTTGATTTGGCTTTCTGAGGCCTACTTGGACCCCATCTCTTTCTCGATGAAGTCTTGGGGTCTTGTTCAGGTTTAGAGGAACGAAAGGAGCGTTTGGGTGGAAAGATCCTCCTTTTAACAGGAAAATTCTTTTTAGCATCAGCAGTTCTTTCCAAAGTCTGCTCTAACTTAGAGCCAAAAAGAAATTCCCCCTCACAAGGTAGACTACATAATTTAGAGCGGGAAGAGTTATCTCCTTGCCACGTCTTTACCCATATACCACGTCTAGCAGAATTTACTAAAGCAGTGGTCCTGGCTGTCAACTTCACCGTATCATCTGCTGCATCAGTGAGATAATTGGTGGAATTGAATAGTTTTGGAAAGTCCTTTAATATCTCCTCCCTAGGAACACCAGAAGCAATCTTGTCCTGTGTTTCCATCAACCAGTATTTCAGGGACCTACCCACTGCTGTTGAAGCTACTGCAGGTTTAAAAGTTAGTGATGAGGACTCCCATGCTCTTCTGAGGAGATTATCCGCTTTTTTGTCAATTGGATCCTTTAAGTTTCCAAAATTTTCGAACTGCAAATCTGTTTTCTTTGACACCCTGGAAAAAGATGGGTCAAGCTTGGGAGATGTACCCCAGAATTTCTGGTCCTCCGCACAAAACGGGTATCTACGATTTAATGACCGAGGCCAAAAGGCTCTCTTTTCAGGTTCATCCCACTCCTTCTTAATCATATTTTTTAGAGAAGAATGAACTGGGATAAAACTGGACTGGGGATCTGACAAACCTTCGTACATCTGATCCAAGGGTGTCAAAGTCCTCTGTTCAACTGTAATACCCATAGCCGTATGCATATCAGATAACAGATTCTTCATTAGGTCCGGAGAAAAGGCAAATTTCTGCCCTTTGTCTGGTCTATCAGATGTATCCTCAGCGGAAATCTCTTCAAAGGAAGATATTTCACCCTCCTCCCCAGAATTTTCTGACTCCTCTGAATCCTCTCCCCTCTTTCTCTTAGGAACAGATAGGGAAGGTATAGGGACAGTGACATCAGGAATAGCCGAAGTGCCCTCCATAGGGGAAGTGCCCTCCAAAGGGGGGATGTCTTCCATAGGATCTGCTACAGCTGATGAGGATGATGCTATAGCAGAATCCTTAATTTCTTTTATGGCTGAAGACATCTCCGAGCGCATCCATCCCATTAAGTCTTTGAAAACTACTGGGGATTCATCCTTGACAATTTTATCTGTACAATACTGACATAATTTCTTAGATGAAGGAGCAGATGAGGATATGCGATTATTGCAGATAGCACATCGTCTTTCTTTGGAGGATGATGAGTGTTTACTCAGAGTGGACTGAGATGATTTATCCTTTTCCTTATCTTTGTCAGCTTTTGGAAGTTTAGGCTGAAATATATAGATAAGAAAAAAAAAACTATCAGTCCCCTCAGTGTAACTTAAACAGCATATTCCGCAGAAAAAACACAAACAATGTCTCACCAGAGAGGGTTCAGAGCCAGTCCCTGCAGATTGCAGTGAGGAAAGGCCTGCGGCGTCCTCCATGATCCACCAAACAGCATTGAGTCATGGACAAACAACAGATCTTTTTTAAATCTTACCCTCCTCCTCAATTGCCAGCAGCTGCCTCTGTGTCCAGCAGCCAATCGCCGTAATGATCACCGCTGCGGGCCTGCAATCAGGCCTGATCATGTGACCAGTCATGTGGGACGCCTGCACATGACGTCATCGCGCTTCCGCCGGAACTTCCGGTTAGCGCTCTGCCGTCCATAAAACTTCCGCACTCCAAGGAGAAGCCTCCACCACGCTGGGCGCATAGCACACTGAGTCCCCTGCTCAGCCTGTCATTGCCTGCCCCACACGCTGCACCTGCCACCTGACATGGGAGCACAGAGACCCCTCCATCCGCTCCTGTCCGGGACAGGAAAAACAACTGAGGATCATTGTAAGTGGCTTGTATTTATACATGTACTGCTGTCCATTATGCAAATTTGTTTGTTTAATAGCTTCCTGTCCAGAATTGGGAGGGGAGACAAGTCTCAGAGGAGGGGTGCTGTCCCAGGGACGCTCTGGGAAATACTTGTGTCACCCGATAGAAGTGAATATGAAGGACAGAGCTTGACTGCTAGGGCAAAGCCAAACTTTGTGCATGGATGTTGCATTGGCTGAATTATTTTACTATGGGCTTCTGTCAGAATTTTAATAGTTCATCTAAATTGGCTTTTTTTTTTGTTTCAATGTAGGTCAGTTGCAGTTTGAAGTAATATATTCACTTTTTCCAGGTGTACACAGATGCTTTTCTTTAGTTTTAACTCTGGCTGAAGACATAAGCAACCTAAATTCAAAATTCTGCTTACCCAAACCCTAATATTTATGGAAATCAAAAGTTTGGCATTTTAGGTGAGCCTTTAAAAAGCTTTTGGTGCCATAGTTAAAGGGGTTCTGTGGAGTCCTGCAATAAACAAAAACAGACACTTACCTGGGGCTTCTATCAGCCCCCAGTAGCTGTCATGTCACGCGCCATCCTCCTCCGATCACTCGTTCCCTGCCGCCGGCCCCTGTCTAATTACGCATGTCACGCGTCTGCACGGCCATGGCAGCGCGCGCTCCCGTCTCTGGGAGCTTATTGCGCAAGTGCAGAACCAGAAAACCTTGGATTGTGCCTGCGCAGTAAGCTCCCAGAGACGCGAGCAGGAGCACGCATTATTTGTCTTGTTAGACGAATAATTGACTGGTGCCGCAGACGGGGTGACGGGTTATCTGAGGAGGAAGGCGCGTGACATGACAGCTACAGGGGGCCGATAGAAGCCCCTGGTAAGTGTCTGTTTTTGTTTATTGCAGGACTCCACAGAACCCCTTTAAAAACTGTACCCAAGCTGAAGCTCAGGTACAAAATCACATACTAGAAGCCTCCTGGATCTTCTCTGTCCTCTGGTCCCCCGTCGCCGAGCACGGACCCACCAGAGATTACCAACGAGGGTTTGTTGGTAGTCTGATCAGGCCACACTGTGCCTTCGAAAGTACAGCTGCACCTGCGCAGTTAGCCGGAGCCACTCATCCATGTGTGGCTCCGTGCTGCTGCGCAGGCATGACTACTTCAGAGATGCTGCAGATTAGTTACTACCTGGTTTGCCGGGAGCACAAAAAGGGTTAACCTCCTGTGTTTACATATCTCTCAACATGGCATACAGCTGGGAGCTTAAATTACACTAGCTCATTCCTTGCTAAGAAGGGAGAATTAAACAAGCTGTTCCCCATTAAAACATGCAGGGTGGACCTCTCTGTGTTCCCCTTCTCTCCTATGCTACAGTTCAGGCCCGCTTTAAGCTAATCAAAATCCACTTCAGGTACATTTTTAAGTACTAAGCCTACTCACAACTAGGAAAGCCAACATGTGGTGTCTACTTTCTGTAAAAAAAAACAACCCAGCAACACATTAATGATTTCAAATATGCTGAAAACCATGCCACCCCTGTAAGATTACTCTACATTTGGTCTGGACCTACACTGCTCTGCCCAGTCTTCAAGTAGTAACTAGGAGAGGAGTAAAGTAGGCTAGTAACTATGCACCTTCTCAAGATGTCACAATTTTCAGCATGTCTGTAGATATATGCCACCAATAACTGTGCTTTTAATTAAAATTAGTCATAGATTTTTAGATAACCTACTTTAAAGTTTAAATGCCTGAGCTTTGTTACTTATCATTGTTAACACAGTGGGGAGGCAGGAAAAAAGCCTCAGGAAGTCCAGTTGAAGTCACTAAATGATGGCCTGGTGTTTTTAATAACAAAGATGCTGTTTTCAGCAATCTTTTAAAGTGCATTACAAGCATGGTATTCAAAGATTAATTACAACAACAGGGATACTTTTACTTGGCACATGCAGGAGTACAGAAAGATTACATCTGATAAACAGGATATTTTACTTTATCTTTCTATCCAAAGATTTCAAGCAGAAAGCCTATCACAATCCGTTTATTTTGACTGGCCAATTTTTCCACTTCCATGTAGAACGAAGGTTTTGAATATCAAAAGCAGATTGTGTAGGTGAGCTCTCATACTATACGGAGGTGATACAATTGATCAATGATTGCTAAACAAAATTGAAGTTGTGTAACAGGTTTTAGATGACGAAACTGAGCCATGTTGAGGGAACTTGTTCACAAACCACAAAAGCAAGTACTCACGTATCCTTAAGTCGAGCATTGAGTTTCGGGAGGCCCATATATTCACACAGCTCCTGGAAGAAGATCTTCACAAATATACGACTGGAAGACGTTGTTGTTTCCTCACTGAGGTTTATGCACTCAAGGACCTGTAATACGCATAAACCTGTTATATTCAATAGTGAAAACAATATTCCCAAATGAGGAAAAAACCTAACAACTTTTAAAATACTAAATCAGTTCTTGTTGTGGGACAATTTTCCTGGAGATTTATGATTGTGAAGTAAGCTAACAGCTATGAAAATCTATTCTGCCATGGCAGAGGTTGAGAAACTCAGTCTCAGCAGCCCAGCATTCTGCCAGAGGCTGACCCCACCTCACCTCTGTAATCTCAAAGTTGCAAGAAAAATGGGACAGTGTGACATGCAGAGAGCTGGGCTCAGTGGCAGAAATCAGAAACTTCTGAAGCTCAGAGGTTTATGCTGACAGTTTGCTGCCAATATAGATCTCACTACGTTTGCCCTTGCTTCTACTGCACTTATAAATAGCAACAGATGTAGAAATACAGTATATGCTTTTCTCTAAATCAATTAAATTCCACTTTATCAAGTCTACAGTGCTGCTTTTCTTCTATAGGAAAGCAAAGAAACAAGTGGCTAGTTTTATAACATCTGCCAAGTCAAACTGTAAGAAACAGAGATAATAAAAGGCAGGCAGCTACCATAGGAAACAATACATACAGTACAAGAAAATAAAGTATGCAAACCCTTTAGAATAATATGGATTTCTGCACAAATTGGTCATAAAATGTGATCTGATCTTCATCTAAGTCACAACAATAGACACTCACAGTCTGATTAAACTAATACCACACAAATAATTAAATGTTTCCATGTTTTTATTGAACATACCATGTAAACATTCACAGTGCAGGTGGAAAAAGTATGTGAACCCCTAGACCAGGGGTCTCCAAACATTTTGAGTCGAGGGCCGGGTCAACATACTTCAGACTGCAGGGAGGCCGGAATATACATAAAATGATGTCTTTGAGGGCCAGACAGTGAAGGATACCCAGGAGACAACCTGAAGTCAAAGTGGACAGCAGTGTCATCTGATGTGGAATTTGATTGGAAACCAGCGAATTACTGCTTTCTGACTTCCAATGTGGATGGGTGGTGCCAGCATTGCTATTCTACATGTGGACCACCAATATTTAACCAGCCTGGCGGTATGGACGAGCTCAGCTCGTCCATCACCGCCGGAGGCTGCCGCTCAGGCCCTGCTGGGCCGATTTGCATGAAATAAAGTGCAGCACACGCAGCCGGCACTTTGCCAGCCGCGTGTGCTGCCTGATCGCCGCCGCTCTGCGGCGATCCGCCGCGAGCAGCGGCGAAAGAGGGTCCCCCCAGCCGCCCGAGCCCTGCGCAGCCGGAACAAATAGTTCCGGCCAGCGCTAAGGGCTGGATCGGAGGCGGCAGACGTCGATGAAGTCACTCCGCTCGTCGCTATGGCGACGATCTAAGCAAAACAAGGAAGGCCGCTCATTGCGGCCTTCCTTGTTTATTCTGGGTGCCGGAGGCGATCGGAAGAACGCCTCCGGAGCGCCATCTAGTGGGCTTTCATGCAGCCAACTTTCAGTTGGCTGCATGAAATAGTTTTTTTTTTATTAAAAAAAAACCCTCCCGCAGCCTCCCTGGCGATCTTATCAGAACGCCAGGGTGGTTAAAGATGTAGCTGACCGCATCTATAAGTAATACATTTTGTGTGTGGGGGACCGGTAAAAAAGCCTCAGGGGGCCGCATTCGGCCCGCGGGCCTTAGTTTGAGGACCACTGCCCTAGACTAATGACATCTAGCTATTTGGAGCAAGGTGTAAGCCAGCTGGAGTCCAATCAATGGGATCAGATGTTGGTTACCGCTGCCCTGCCCTATAAAAAACAAAAAACAAAACACATACTAGTTTTGGGTTTGCTTTTCCCCAAGAAGCATTGCCTGATGTGAATGAATCCTCGCACAAAAGAGCTCTCAGAAGACCTATGATTAAAGGATACCACAACCGAACGGTTGTGGTAAAATTGACTGCAGCACTGTGTAGGGTATAAGGAGTACATACCTTCCGTGCCTCCAGCCCCCCTCCGTCTGCCGCTGTTCTTAGTTTATAAATGCCGGTGTCCGGCGACTTTCCTAAAGGTGCGTACACACATGCGACTATAGTCGTTTGTAACGATCGTTCCCCGATCTTTACCAATGACGATCGTTACAAAAAACTAACCACCGACTATTAAGGCAAACGACGAACGAGCCAAATCGCTACAAAAGAAAGTTCTGTCTCGGCGGATTTTAACCAACGACGATCGTTTGCAAAAGTAGTACATCGTTGGAAACTGTCGTTCGTACTAGGCTTGACATGCGCATTTCACTATTTCTCAGTGAAACTTCTCATTTTTATGCGCAGGCGCAATAGTTGATTTATGTGATGTAACGTTCGTTCTAACGATCAGATCGTTACACACCGTTTAAAACTAACTTTACTTAGGTCGTTCTTTCATCAATTAAAAGTTCGTTCGTCGTTCTCAACGAACGATCATTGTCGCATGTGTGTGCGTAGCATGACCCTTACCCCGGACATACTGCGCCCTGTGTGCGCAGTATGTCCTTCCCCCTTGCTTCTGGCCGGCGCATAGTGAGAGGCTCAGAAGCACGCTGTCCCCTTTCTGCTGCGTGTGCACTCCATTACACCGAGCGTCACATGATTAGCATATAATTCCAAAGGGTTCACATACTTTTTCTTGCTACTGTATATTACAGAATAAGAGAGGAATACAGGTAAAGACCTGAATGATATTTGTAAACAAGAGGACAGAATGAAAATTGGAAGATACTTGAAAATGTATCACTTTTTATACTGTCACTTTGGAAGGTGCATGCCAATTATTCAACTTCAGCTTTAGGATAAACATGAAACACACACTACATAATTAAATGTGCGTGAATAATTTGGTTATCAATCACTAGCTCCCAGACTTATTTGTTCCCTTACTGCGGGAGATGACACTAAACAGCAAATAGTTTCTATGTGCAAGCTTCATTGATTGCAAGTAGAAGATAGCCAATTTCCCCCCCTGAATACCTTTTTGATAAACTGTATATAGCATATGAATGCAATGACAGTTCCCAGCACTGCTGGACTGTGATCAGATTGGGGAGGGGGGGGATTGTGATTTATACACAAATGACATTACTTAACCCAAATGCACATAGGATAACATTATGTACTGCACGGTGAACATTTTTGTGAATTCGGGAAAAAAAAAGGTCTAAAATACAGAATGTGGTATTTTACCGACATGATTTTTTTAAAATTAAACAGCCCTTTGTGAATAGAAGCCATAGCTTTTCTTTTAATTGCAAAAAATAAAAAGCCATATTTGAAAGGTAGGCCATAAGGAACGTTTTTGACTAAGTGGGAATTGTAATGCTACTTCCAAGTAGTGTAAAAACAATGGCAGGATTCTACAGACTGGATAGAGACAAATGGCACCAGTATAGCAGCAGTGCAGCCATAAGCATGATACTTACACTCCACGGAATAGAGTCGGTATAGAGGAGATGAGCAAACATCTTGGCCACATTTCTTAATTTGTTGGTTTCCAGCCGGTGGATGGTGTCATACTGCTCTTTGAAAATACCTTCAAA
The DNA here is from genome assembly GCF_040937935.1 of Hyperolius riggenbachi. Taxonomy (NCBI): domain Eukaryota; kingdom Metazoa; phylum Chordata; class Amphibia; order Anura; family Hyperoliidae; genus Hyperolius; species Hyperolius riggenbachi. Next base: position 240,764,839 of record NC_090652.1, on the reverse strand, counting down.
GGCCTCCATGTATTCTTTCTTCAATAAACAGAAACGCTGGAGGAGAAAGCAATGCAGGCACAATAACACTGTGAATACACACTGATGAAACGCTTCAGGGCTAGAATAACACAGAGGGAGATTAACAAAGGTTTGTCACAGGGCAAGCCGTGAACAATTCTCTAAATTATGCAACATTGTTACTGTAAATCCTTCACAAGACAAATGCTCAAGTCTAATTTTAAGTCTTTTCTGTGGAGAAGTTTACATTATAATGTGCATATGCTGAAACAGAAGAGCTATGTGCATAGAGAGCAGCTAACCTACCAAAATGTTGCACATACAAGTATAGGCAACGCTTTAGGCAGGAAACACACTGGATGCGACTGTGTGCGTTTTGCCATGGACACCAAAACTCGCAGATTGCACAGGCAATTGAAGCCAATAGCCCCACACGAAAAACGCATTAGCTTTTTTTGTGCATTTTTAAAATCACACAACTTTCCAGCATTAAACGACAAGCACCATGGCCATCGTTTACCATCGCAGCACCGTCTGTGTGAACCAAGCCTTACAATAAAAAGCTACCATACACTCTAAAGGGAGCCATACACTGGTCGATTTGCCATTAGATCGACCAACTGACAGATCCCTATCTGATCGAATCTGATCAGAGAGGGATCGTATGGCTGCCTTTACTGCAAACAGATTGTGAATCGATTTCAGCCTGAAACCGATCACAATCTGTTGAGCTGCTCCTGACGTCTGCCCCCCCTCTCTCCCCCCGTACACATTAACTGAAGCTGGCTCCGGGTCCTCTTCACCGCGCTGCACCCTGCACCGCATCCCAGCGTACACTGTGTCACTCCGTGACCAGGTAGTTCAAATAGAGCGCCCTCTAGTTTAACTTCCTGGTCACTGGAGTGACACAGGAAGTTAATGTACGCTGGGATGGATCCAGGAACAGAGCGGTGCAGCGCGTAGAAGATGCCCGGGAGCCAGCACAGGTAATGTATACCTGATCGGATCGGCCGCCGCTAGCAACGTGCTCCCTACCCGCGGGCAATCGACGGTAATTTCCCGCACGTGCGATCAACGGACCGATCCGATTTCAGAAGGAAATCAGATTGGCGGGTGCGTTTAGCGCAAACGATTGGCAGCAGATTCGATCCCAGTGATCGCATCTGCTGTCGAAACGGCGGAAAATCGGGCCAGTGTATGGCCAGCTTACGCCTTCCACTTACTATGAAAAACTAAGCACACACACACACGCACACGCACAAAATTCTACAAACCCACACACAGAAAATTGCATGTTGAGCACACGGACTACAAAAGCAATTCTCTGGTCTTTTGCATGAATTGATAATCTGCATTTATATAGCATCTTTAGATCAATCAGTCTTTCAAACCTTCACGACAAACCTATGCGAAAGATTGTATCCTCGCCTGCCAAAGATTTTTATCTGACATCTGTACCCAGCCTAATGCCTGGTACACACCATGCAATTTACTGTCAGATGGGTCAAATCGATAATTTCCGACATGTCCGATCTGATCTATTTTCCAACTATACAAAAATCAATCAGAAAAACGATCGGAAACCAGATTGGATCTGTCAGGAATAATCCATATGACCCATTTGTCTGATGCATTATGGTACACACCATACAATTTCCAATAAGACAGACAGGTCGAATCCATTATTTCCGACAGGTCCTATATGATTTCCGATTAATTTTCTGATGGCCTTTGTATAGAAGTGATCAGAAAATCGATCACAAAAAGCATCAGAAATCAGATCGGATCTGTCGGAAATAATCGACCCATCAATCTCATAGGAAATTGCATGGTGTGTACCAGGCATTTTCAATTAGATGGACAAGTAATCTGATAAGAAGTTGCATAGTATGTAGACGTCCAAACTGTTCCTCATCGATAGCGCTATCAATTTTCCATTAAAAACTACCGTACTCAAAATCTATTGCGTTTTCCATCGGGATGGGATCGGAGCGGTCAGAAATTATCGTATTGATCCGTCGACCTGACAGAAAATTATAACCTGTGTACCAGACTTTCGACTCTTCAATACGGTTTCACTTGAGCCAATTTGAAGAAAAAAAAAAAAAAGTAAATGTATCTTCCTATTTCAGCAATGGTTGAACACGTCCATGTTAAGTCCAAGAGTCTTAAGAGTTAAAAGTTAAGAAACGGAATAATAGGACAATTAACTTACCCCTGCGAGCAAGCCAAAGAACTTCTCATACGTTCTCTGCTGAGCGCAGCAATCCAGGATCATATTGCAGAGTTCTTTCTGTTGAAAAATAAAATTTAAATATTCAGTAAGCAGATTTTCTTTCCACAGCTGCAGCACAATGGACTTCAAGCTAAATGTGCAGAGAGGCATTTCCATTTGTTTTACTTCTTAAGTAACTGTAATGAATACAATAAAATATGATTGCGCTGGGGGTTTGGGCAATACAGCAATATATTGATGACAATGCATATCAAGGCTCTTTAATATTACACATGACATTAGATCTGCAGCATATTCAGCATTAATAGATATGTTAAACCCGGCTAATGTTCTTAAAGGGGCAAGTAACCTATAATGCAAAGCTACTTTCAAAAAGGATATTTGATATAAACTGAAACACAATGTAGCCCACATTTTTTTTTCACAGTCAAGGAAGTACTTTATGGGAGAGCAAATGACAGCTTGGATAACAAAAATTGGTACAGAGGGTGGGGCAATGACCTCTCAATCAGGCCAGCATATCAGTAGCTATTGTTCTATACCTATTGGTCAGAATCCTGGTACACACTTTCAATTTTAATTGGCCAATGTTACCAGCTCCATGTAGTATGAGAGGCAACAGAATTTGAATACTATGAGCAGATTGTGTAGATAAACTCTCATACTACATGGAGATTGTAAAATTGGTCAGAGATTGGCTAAACTGAAACTGAAGGTGTGTACCAGGCTTTCTTCTTAATTTGCCATAAAAAAAGGAAGAAAAGGCAAAAGATGAGAATGACAGAGGCTAAAGGTGCCCATACACTCGTCCGATTGGCAGCAGATAGATAAGAAATTCATCTGATGATCTATCTGATGCGTTTTTAGAACATTTTTTACCAGGATAGAGTTCCAATAGATTTCAGTTTGAAATCTATTGAAATTCGATCTGATGGCATTTTTTTGCCATTAGATTTCCATTAGGGCCAATGCAAACTGATAAGTAATCTCATCAGATCGACCTAAATTTTCCACCCAGCCAGTTCGATGGAAATCCATCGAAATCGGCCATCGATCGGTCGATTGGCCAACCGATTTGCAAACGATCAATCGATCGGGATCGATCGGTCGGCCAGAAAATCGTCTGAGTGTATGGGCCCCTTAAAGGGAACCTTAACTGCTGCGGAAAAATAAATTCACTTACCTGGGGGCTTTCCCAAGCCTCCTGCAGCCGTCCTGTGCCCGCGCCGGTCCTTCGGTGCCCTCCGGTCTCCCTCCGCCGCTAAGTTTCGATTTCGGACGACTGCCAGTCGTCCTCGGGCCTCTTCCGCATTCCTTGTCGTAAACTGCAGTAAAGCGCGTCCGCATGACGCCAAACGCGTCATGCGGACGCGCTTTACTGCAGTTTACGACAAGGAATGCGGAAGAGGCCCGAGGACGACTGGCAGTCGTCCGAAATCGAAACTTAGCGGCGGAGGGAGACCGGAGGGCACCGAAGGACCGGCGCGGGCACAGGACGGCTGCAGGAGGCTTGGGAAAGCCCCCAGGTAAGTGAATTTATTTTTCCGCAGCAGTTAAGGTTCCCTTTAAAGGTGGCCACACACCATACAATTGTTTAAATATCTGTTCAATTTAAGAACTGCAATCAATTTTTGTAACTGATTGTAAAATTTCAAAAAAATGACCAATGTACAAAATGACCAATGAACACACCTATGTTAAAGGGGCACTACAGCTAAAAACTGTAGAATTTAAAATATGTGCAAATTTATACAAATAAGAAGTAGGTTTCTTCCAGAGTAAAATGAGCCATAAATTACTTTTCTCCTACAATGTTGTCACTTACAGTAGGCCATAGAAATCTGACAGAAGTGACAGGTTTTGGAATAGTCCATCTCTTCTGATTCTCAGCAAGGCTTTTATCTATATATATATAAAATCGTATGTGGGTGTGTGGGTGTGTGTGTGCGTGTGTGTATCACTCGAAAACGGCTTGACCGATTTGAACGAAACTTGGTATGCAGATCCCTTACTACCTGGGATGATAGGTTCTGGGGGTCTCGCGGCCCCCTGCACACGTGGGCGGAGCTAAAAACAGCAAATCAGATTTCATCCATTCAAGTCAATGGAAAAAATTTAAAAGGCTGCCATTCTCACAGTAATCAAGCCAGAGTCCCCACTCTTGGCACAGTTGGTCACTTGGTGACTGAAGTTACAAATCCAGGAAAAGTGGGCAAAGCATAAAACAGCCAATCAAATTTCAGCCACTCATTTTTAATGGGAAAATGTAAACTGCAGCCATTCTTACACTGTTAATCGCAGGGCTCTCAAACTTTGCACAGTTGGTCACTGGGTGAATGAAATTAAGATTCAAGAGAGTGGGTGGAGCCTACAACAGCCAATCAAAATGCACCTATTGATTTTCAAGGGGAATATTTAAACTGCTTAAATTCTTACACTGTTAATGGCAGAGGCTTCAAACTTGCTACAATCGGTCATTGGGTGACTGGGGTTCAAATTCACTAAAGGGGCGGGGCCACAAATAGCCAATCAGATTTCCTTGGTGGATAAACTGCTTCCATTCACACATTTTTGATGTCAGGAACCTGAAAGCTCACAAACTTGGTCATTGAGTGACTGTGTGTGTCAAGGTTACAAAAAGTGGGTGGAGCCAAAAACTAATTTCACTGGTCAAATATAAAACTGCAGCCATTCTTACACCGTTAATGGCAGGGTTCTCAAACTTTGCACAGTTGGTCACTGGGTGAATGAGATTAAGATTTTGGAAGGTGGGTGGAGCCTACAACAGCCAATAAAAATTCACCTTTTGATTTTCAAGTGGAACATTTAATCTGCTACCATTCTTATACTGTTAATAGCAGATGCCTCAAACCTGGTACAATTGGTCACTGGGGTTCAAATTCAGAAAGGGGGCGGAGCCACAAATAACCAGATTTGTTTATTTTTCAATGGGAAAATACAAAGTATTGATACCAAGGACCCCAAAGCTGATAAACTTGATAATTGAGTGACTGTATGTCAAGGTTAGAAAAAGTGGGCGGGGCCAACAACTAAATGTGTAACATGGCAGGGTTCCCAAACTTTACACAATTGGCCACTGGGTGACTGGGATGAATATTCAGAAATGTGGGTGGAGCCTACAACAGCTAATCAAAATTTACCTTTTGATTTTCAAGGGGAATATTCACATTGCTACCATTCTTACACTGTTAATGGCAGAGGCCTCAAACTTGATACAGTCAGTCATTGGGTGACTGGGGTCCAAATTCACTAAAGGGGGTGGAGCAACAACAGCCAATCAGATTTGTTAGATTGATTTTAGCCATCCTGTTATTGGCAGGGTTCTCAGACTGAGTGGGTAGGTGACACAGTTGGTCACTGGATGACTGGGAATAATATTCAGGAAAGTGGGTGGAGCCTACAGCAGCCAATCACAATTCACCTTTTGATTTTCATGGGGAATATTTACATTGCTGCCATTCTTACACTCTTAATGGCAGAGGCCTAAAATCACTGGGAGACTGGGGTTTAAATTCTGAAGGGAGCAGGCCAAAATCAGCCAATCAGATTTGTTTAATTTCAATGGTAAAATGCAACTTATTGATGCCAAGGACCCCAAAGCTCATAAAATTGGTCATTGAGTGACTATATCAAGATTACACATAGTGGGCGGAGCCAAAAACAACTAACTTTTTTCATGGGAAAATGTAAGCTGCAGCTATTCTTACACTGTTATTGGCAGGGTTCTCAAACTTTGCACAGTTGGTCACTGGGTGACTAGGATTAATTTATTCGGAAAAGTAGGTGGAGCCTACAAGAGTAAATCAAAATTCACCTATTGATTTTCAAGGGGAATATTGAAACTGTAGTCATTTTTACACTGTTAATGGCAGAGGCCTCAAACCTGCTACAGTCGGTCGTTAAGTGTCTGGGGTTCAAATTCAGTAAGGGGGTGGAGCCACAAACAGACAGATTTCTTTGCTGAATAAACTGCTTCCAGTCACTCAATTTTGATGCCAGGTACCCAAAAGCTCACAAACTTGGTCATTGAGTAACTGTGTGTCAAGGTTACAAAAACTGGGTGGAGTCAAAAACAGATTTTTCTGGGAAATTGTAAACTGCAGCCTTTCTTCGCTGTTAATGGCAGGGTTCTCAAACTTTACACAGCTGGTTACTGGGTGACAGGGATTAATATTCAGAAAAGTGGGTGGAGCCTAAAAATGCCAATAAAAAAAAAATCACATGTCGCTTTTCAAGGAGAATATTAAAATTGCTGCCATTCTTGCACTGTTAATGGCACAAGCCTCAAACCTGGTACAGTTGGTAATTGGGTCACTGGGGTTCAAATTCAGAAAAGGAGACAGAGCCACAAACAGAGAATCAGATTTGTTTCATTTCATGGGAAAATACAAATTATTGATGCCAAGGACCCGAAAGCTCACAAACTTGGTCATTGAGTGACTGTGTGTCCAGGTTACAAACAGTGGGCGGAGCCAAAAACAAATTTCACTGGGAAAATGCAAACTGCAGCCATTCTTACACTGTTTATGGCTGTTTATTCCCAAACTTTGCCCAGATTCATATATGGGAAAGTGAGTGGAGCCTATAATAGCCAATCAAAATTCGCCTGTTGATTTTCAAGTGGAATATTTAAATTGCTGCCATTTTTACACTGTTAATGGCAGAGGCCTCAAACCTGCTACAGTTGGTCATTGGGTGACTGGGGTTCAAATGCTGGAGAGAGGGCGAAGCCACAAACAGCCAATCTTATTTGTTTAATTTCTATTGGAATATACAAATTATTGATGCCAAGGACCCCAATGCTCACAAAATACATACCCGGGTAACGCCGGGTCATCAGTGGGTGGAGACAAATACAAATTTCACTGGGAAAATGTAAACTGCAGCCATTCTTACACTGTTAATGGCAGGGTTCTTAAACTTTGCACAGTTGGTCACTGGGTGACTGGGATTAATAGTCAGAAAAGTGGGTGGAGCCTACAAAAGTGACCCAAGTTTCACCTATTGCTTTTCAAGGGGAATATTTAATTGCTGCCATTCTTGCACTGTTAATGGCACAGGCCTCAAACCTGGTACAGTTGGTTATTGGGTGACTGGGGTTCAAATTCAGAAAAGGGGGTGAAGCTACAGACAATCAGATTTTTTTCATTTCAATGCAAATTATTGATGCCAAAGACCGCAATGCTCACAAACTTGGTCATTGAGTAATTGTGTGTTAGTCCGGTTACACATGCACGCGTTGTGGCGTGTCATCGGGAATCTGCAGTGCGACGCTGAGTAGCGGCGGTAGTAGTTAATTAACCCCGAAGGGGAAACGCTGATTCCCGACGATAAAATGCGCCCGGGTGCGTCGTACCGCAACGCATCGAAACGCAGTGTTGGGTGTGAAAGGTAAAATGAAAGTCTATGGACTTTCCTTTTACCTAGGTTAACGCAAAGTATAGACTTTGCGTTAAAACGCTGAAAAAGGGCTCTGGTGTGAAAGAGCCCTTAGGGTTAGAAAAAGTATGCGGAGCCAAAACCAGCCAAATACATACCCGGGCAACGCCGGGCAATCAGCTAGTTCTTTATAAATATATCGCCTAAAAAGGATTTAAACAATGATGCTGGTTAGCTTTCCCTGCTCGCTACACAGTTTTTTTGGCAGTTGGACAGAGCAACTGCCATTCACTAAGTGCTTTTGAAAATAAATATATCCCTGAGAATCCCCTATAAAGAGATGGACTAGTCCAAAACCTGTCACTGCTGTCAGATTTCTACTACCTACCTAATTTATGGCTCATTTTACTCTGGAAGAAATGTACTTCTTATTTGTATATGCTTGCACATATTTTCAATTTTACAGTTTTTTGCTGTAGTGCCCCTATACATTTTTCCCCAATCATGATAAAACTGATTGGAATCTCTGAGAAAATTGCTAGGGTGTGTATATTAATAAATTGACAATCTAACACACACCATACAATCTTTAAAAAATTGAAGAGAAATATTTGGCATTCCGAAAAAAAAACAAAGAACAGGAAATCCAATCGGATTTTTCAGTCGAATGAAAAAAAAAAAAAAAAAAAGCTTTCGATATATTTGGGAGATACGATCAATTTCATCGAATTGCTGTAAAATCAGATCATTTTATTGTATAGTGTGTGGCCACCTTAAGATGGATAGACAGTATAGGTGAATCTATGAACATGCCTATGCAACACCTCAAAGAAGAAGAGATTGACAGACACATTTGGCATGCTAAAGTTTATTTGGTCCCAAAGAGTCAGAATCAACAAAAATGAGCAAGACCAGACTTTAGGATGCATACACACATCCAATTTTCCGATTATGATTGGCCAATTACTGGCCAATTTTAGCACCTCCTTGTAGTATGAGAGTTTACCTATACAATCTGTTAATAGTATTCAAAATCTGTCATCCCTCATACTACATGGAAGTTGTAAGATTTGCCAATGATTTGCCAATCTAAATTGGATGCGTGCTCGCACACTTCTAGAGCAGTTCCACTTGGATTTTCTATGCATAAATAAAGATTCTGAGTAGAGAAACAAAATCAAATCTTCGACTCTCTAGATTTATCTATGTAGCCCAAATTCGAACTTCAGTTCAGCTTTCATTTGTTTCCTTTCTCCTCAATAAGTGTTTTTTCACCAAAAAGCTTGCGGTCTTTAAATGGAAACTGTAGTAAAAATAAACAAACTATTGTGTCTACAGACTTAATTTTAAATAGGATTATACTAGATACCCAAAGCCTAAGGCCTCTCTCACAAGGGATGCTGAAGTGTGCGCTTGTTGGTGGTCAGAACAGGCTCCCATCTGCTAGTCCTCGAGCGCCTTTCAACTGCAATTTCATGTTGTTACATGGCAGCATTTGTTACGCCACACTTTCAGCATGCGCAGAAGAGCCCTACTGATGCGACTGAACCAGGAAATAGGGCTTATTGTGGCTGAACGGCAGACCACGGAGGACGGGGAGGGACTCAGATGTGCTTATGGGGCTGGAGGAAGCCCCAGGTAAATATCAAATCTACAGATAGTAGACGGTAGGTATTTTTTCAGCTTCATGTAAGCTACAATGTTTTTGTAAACACAAAGCAATGGGTACCATGAAGTGTGGGGCCACATGGAGTCGAGGGACAACTGGGGGCACTTCCAACCAGGAAAATACATACATCATCAATGTAAATTTATTCAGGGGGTTCCTTTAAATGATCCAGTATTCTTTGTGGTTTCTGAAAGCAACTCTTCTGGTGATACACGTATGGAAGGCAGAAGAATAGAAGGAATCTATGAGATGAAACACTGTTGTCCTTTTCTAACCCGTGACAACGTGACACGCCATGCAGGGCCATAAAAGTAGTCAACCGGCAGAACCAATTGCAGTAACGGAACCTTTTTCACTTCATCCTCCTCGCAAAGATGTGGAAATAGTTATAGGAAGAATACTGAAATATATACCTTCTGTTATTTTATAAATAAGCAGTTTTTCCTACTTTTCAGGCACTCTGTGGAGTTTTGAGTGTACAAAAATTTGGCACAGAATTTATGTCAAAACTATCTCAAACTTCTATCAATAACGGGATTATCAATAATCATTAATTTAAAGGACACCAAAGCTAAGATAATATAAAAGTTTTATACGTAGAGAGCACACTTCTCTTGCGCAGACTGGCTGAAGTTACGGGACCCCGTACTGGAGCTGGAGAAGACTAAGGATGGTGGCGTGGGAGCGATCCGTGAGCATGGGGCTGGAGGAAGCCCCAGGTATGTATAAAACTTTTATATTAGCTCAGCTCTGGTACACTTTACAATCAACAATTACTACATCAACTGTCAGGTAGCTGTCAGTCGACAGCTACCTGTCAACTGATACGACAGACTAGCGATCCCCGATCCTTATTCTGCAATCGCATACAGTGGGAAGAAACAACAAGCGCAAATGAGACTGAATGATCACTGTAATTAGTTTAGGAGTCCGCAATGGGATCTGTCAGGATGGGGTCCGCCGCACGTCGCTAAAGATCGTTTAACTAAGTTTAGTTAAACAATGTTACATTTAAGATGTGGAATGCATTGCCATAGGAAGTCGTTATGGCAAATTCTATACCTGCATTTAAAGGGGGCTTAGATGCTTTCCTTGCGTTGAAAGACATCCACGGCTACAATTACTAGGTAATGCCTAATGATGTTGATCCAGGGATTTTATCTGATTGCCATCTGGAGTCGGGAAGGAATTTTTTTCCCTTTTGGGGCTAATTGGACCATGCCTTGTAAGGGTTTTTCGCCTTCCTCTGGATCAACAGGGATATGCGAGGGAGCAGGCTGGTGTTGTACTTTGTACTGCTTGAACTCGATGGACGTATGTTTTTTTTCAACCAAAATAACTATGTAACTATGATCTTGTGAAAACTTGGCGAGTATGAGCCTTAAAGTAAACCAAGCATCATTTTTTTCTGCTGTTTTTCCTGGTTTCTAATAGCTAAAGGAGCTGCAATGTTCTCCACTTCCCGTGTCTATGCCTTTATTTATCTGGGGGCAGGTATGAAGATAGCATCTGTGACTTCTCTAAACTCTTTGAAGCACAGGGTGCTTATCCCCTTATTTGGGCAGCACGGTGGCGTAGTGGTTAGCTCTCTCGCCTTGCAGCGCTGGGTCCCTGGTTCGAATCCCAGCCATGGCACTATCTGCAAAGAGTTTGTATGTTCTCTCCGTGTCTGCGTGGGTTTCCTCCGGGCACTCCGGTTTCCTCCCACGTTCCAAAAACATACGGATAAGTTAATTGGCTCCCAAAAAAATAAAAAAATAAAAAATAAAAAAAATAATAATAATTGGCCCTAGACTACAGTACTTACACTACATAATATAGACATATGGTAATGGTAGGGATTAGATTGTGAGCTCCTTTGAGGGACAGTTAGCGACAAGATAATATATATATATATACACTGTACAGCGCTGCGTAATATGTCGGCGCTATATAAATACTAAATAATAATAATAATAATAATAATAATCCCCCCACCCCCTTTTTTATGTTAACTTGCTAAGTTTCTTTTTGAACAAACATGTGCATAGTAGACTGATAAATTTGTTCTGTAAAATTCAGATTTGAAAAATAATTTATACTCGTTTTCATTTTTAATCAATAAATCATTACTGACAGGAATTTAAGTTCCCTACAGACTTGTGGCACAGTACATACTCCCAGTGGGAGGATAAAAGTAGACTTTTGATATAACATAAAATATTGTCCCTGCGAGGCTCTGGAAGTAACATTAAATCATTCTGACTAGCACAGCTCCAATGGGAGCACCTGAGGCAGTAGCACCCTTTACGGATTGCAGTGATAACCTTATGGCACCACAGCACGTCTGCCTTCCCCAAGGAAAACTCATAGGCTCAGCCATGGCCAACTCACAGGCTCAGCCATGGCCAACTCACAGGCTCAGCCATGGCCAACTCACAGGCTCAGCCATGGCCAACTCACAGGCTCAGCCATGGCCAACTCACAGGCTCAGCCATGGCCAACTCACAGGCTCAGCCATGGCCAACTCACAGGCTCAGCCATGGCCAACTCACAGGCTCAGCCATGGCCAACTCACAGGCTCAGCCATGGCCAACTCACAGGCTCAGCCATGGCCAACTCACAGGCTCAGCCATGGCCAACTCACAGGCTCAGCCATGGCCAACTCACAGGCTCAGCCATGGCCAACTCACAGGCTCAGCCATGGCCAACTCACAGGCTCAGCCATGGCCAACTCACAGGCTCAGCCATGGCCAACTCACAGGCTCAGCCATGGCCAACTCACAGGCTCAGCCATGGCCAACTCACAGGCTCAGCCATGGCCAACTCACAGGCTCAGCCATGGCCAACTCACAGGCTCAGCCATGGCCAACTCACAGGCTCAGCCATGGCCAACTCAAAGGCTCAGCCATGGCCAACTCATAGGCTCAGCCATGGCCAACTCAATTCCCCCAATCTCTAGAGATGTGTATAGTGCATGCGTGTGACATGTGCAGTACACATCTTCGGAGATTGGGTGAACAGAGCTGGCTGTGGAACACAAAGGCTACAGAAGAAAAACCCAGAAGACACATCAAAACTAATGGAGAGGGAGGAGTCAGAGGTTGAAAAGAGAACAACTGAAGGTGGACTAAAAAAAGATTGCTGGTTTACCACTTGACTGTTACTCTGCATTAGGGTGGGAAAATATTGCAGGCCTGGTAGAGGAAGTGATGGGAAAATTTCTCCACTTTATTCACTGAATGGTGGAACACCTTAGTATATTAGTGAATGGGAGCACACTTGATACATTACTGAAGGAGAGTTTGGGAGATCAACAGAATAAGAATGGGCCAAAGACTTCCTTTAAAGCAAAATTTAACAGGTTAAGCTTGGTAACTGAATCTCCAGCGAGAGTACCACTAAAGTTGGTGCCCCGCAAGGGTGCGTACTGTCCCCACTCCTGTTCTCTCTGTGCACCAATAAGTACAAACTCCACAGAGTGATCAACGCAGTGGAAAATATCTACTCCATACCACAAGAATGAGGGCGAGGGCCACCAAGATTTTGCATGACCCCTCCCTCCCAAACAGGCAGGAGCTACTTCGAGCCCCTTCCTTCGGGACGCCGCTTCAGATTCACCAGGCAAAGGAACACATTCTTCTCCCTAGCAGTCCTCCTGCTGAACTCACGCCCTCACCCATCCACCCCCCACCCCTCCCCCAGAACTGCACTCCTGTGTCATTTCAACCTACAGGTTCAATGCTCGCTCTAAGGTTTTTGCCTTCTCTATTGTTTTATCTCATGCTGGTATGAATGTAATCTTTTTGTAAAGTAACGTTTTATACGTATTTCATATGTTGTACTGCCTCTGCCATGCGAACCACGATAAATTTCAAGCACCCCAATTGGCGTACTTGGTGAATAAAGGTGATTCTGAAGACAAGAGCAGAAGCTGTTTAGCTGGAGAGATAAGAGAGTAAAGGTTCTCTAGGTTTATAGTCCAAGTCAACCATTTTACCTGTTTACTCAAGTAAAAATAGAATATTCAAATATATACAGGAAGTACAACCCCTATATTTATCACTACTTCAAATACCTAAAATTACAATTGGGTACAAATGAATATAAAATTGTTTGAGAGGATATTACAAGAACCTGTCTTATTTAAACTTGAGACATTTAGTTTAAAGAGACTCCGTAACAAAAATTGCATCCTGTTTTTTATCATCCTACAAGTTCCAAAAGCTATTCTAATGTGTTCTGGCTTACTGCAGCACGTTCTACTATCACCATCTCTGTAATAAATCAACTTATCTCTCTCTTGTCAGTCTTGTCAGCCTGTGTCTGGAAGGCTGCCAAGTTCTTCAGTGTTGTGGTTCTGTGATGCATCTCCCCCCTCCTGGCCCCTCTCTGCACACTGCCTGTGTTATTTAGATTAGTGCAGCTTCTCTCTGCTCTATTATCTTTTACAAGCTGGATAAATCCTCCTCTGAGCTGGCTGAGCTTTCACATACTGAGGAATTACATACAGGCAGAGCTGTCTGCACTCTGCAGGAAGAAACAGCCTGACACTTCAGTGGAAGATAGCTGCAGGGGGAAAGAAACACACAAATGATCTCTTGAGATTCAAAAGGAAGGCTGTATACAGCCTGCTTGTGTATGAATGTATTTTCTATGTGTGGACATACTGTACATCAACCTATTTCCTGTTTTGGTGGCCATTTTGTTTGTTGATAAACAAACTTTTTAAAACTGTTTTTAACCACTTTTAATGAGGCGAGGAGCGGCGAAATTGTGACAGAGGGTAATAGGAGATGTCCCCTAACGCACTGGTGTGTTTACTTTTGTGTGATTTTAACAATACAGATTCTCTTTAAGTTGCACTTTGCTGCTGGAATGTTTGCCATCGCCATGCCTAGATCAAAACATCTCTCTGAGACCTTCACAAAAGTGGGTTATTGATGCCAAGGAGTCTGAGAAGGGATTTGTAAACATTGGCGTGTGTATATGTTATGGCCAGAACCCGAAGTGTGGCCACTTCTAGTTCTGGCCGGCCACTTCGGGTTCTGGCCGGCCAATTTGCGAAGTGGCCGCAGCGCAGCGGCCAATGTTAGAAATGCAAAGCTACACTTATTTTACGGCCGTCTCGCTGCGGCCAAATGTATTAAAAGTTGCTTAAATTTAATTAAATATAGCCGGCGGCGATGTGATAGATGAAGCCGCCGGCTTTCGCACTGCCTCCCCCCCGATTCTCCCCCCCCCCCCCCGCCTCTCTCCTTGTCCCCGCCTTCCATACAATACGGAGCCGCCGGGAGAGTCGTTCGTCGCGGCAGGGGAAGCAGAGCGGGGAGGCTGCAGACATTGCTTCTGCCAGCACCCGCTCTGCAGGAACGGCAGGATTCCCCTGCCGCGACGAACGACTCTCGGGGACACGCGTGTCCCCGCCCGGCTGCTCCGTATGTCGTATAGGAGGCAGGGAGAGGAGAGAGGCGGGGGGGAGGAGGAGAGGAGGAGGAGGCAGTGCGAGAGCCGGCGGCTTCATCTATCACATTGCCGTCGGCTATATTTAATTAAATTAAGCAACTTTTAATACATTTGGCCGCAGCGAGACGGCTGTAAAATAAATGTAAACTTTCCATTTCTAACATTGGCCGCTGCGCTGCGGCCACTTTGCACATTGGCCGGCCAGAACCCGAAGTGGCTGGCCAGAACTAGAAGTGGCCACACTTCGGGTTCTGGCCGTAACATATATATCATTTCAGCGTTTGGAAGATCATCTATAAGTGGGGACATCGTTTCACCAGGCAAAGCTGATGCAGGCTGTAAAACACTGGGGTGGAAATATTATGATCTGGACCAGGGACTTAGCTAGAAATGATGGGGCCCCAAAGGAAAATGTTGTTTGCCCCCCCATACCTTTGTGCTCCTCCCCTACTATTAAGCAGCCCACCATAATCAATAGCCAGAGGTACCCCCAGTATTAGACAGAAGCCCCCCAATGTGTAGGTAGCTAGAAAAGGTCCCCATAGTATAGGAAAATAGAAATAGTATACCCCACCGTGTGGGCAGCCTGATGTTACCTCCCAGTATAGGGAGCCAGAGGGGCCAAGCAGAAAAGGTAGGCAGAAATAAATTCCCCCTCCAGTACAGGAAACCAGATATGAGGCCTGCTGAGGGCCCCCTTATCCACACTGGCCGCTTACACTGGGCTACCCCTCGCTACTGGCTCCATAGCGGCTGCTCTGGTGATCCCTATGCCACTGATTTGGAGCTGCTTTACTGCGTCAGGGCCTGAGCAACTTATCACGTAATCCAATATAAAGTCATTTTCCTGAAAAGGATAAGGATACATAGCCTGAGGTGGAGCTTAGAACATGGCAATGATCTTACAGAGGGCTCATGTGTTGAGGGTAAATCTGTGACCTAATACATATTCCCATCTATTAAAGCACTAAGACTTAAAGCTCCCCTTGACAGGGCATAGTAGTCAGAGATTTTTATATTCTGAAACACATTTCTCTCACCACATGATCAGCAACATGTACAGGCGAAACGTTTCATTTCAGTAATTCAATTACTGAAATGAAAAGTTTCGAATATATGAAATGGACTCATTACATGCAAAGCGAGATATTTCAATCCTTTATTTGTTATAATTTTGATGATTATGACTTATAGCTTGTGAAAACCCCAAAATCTAAAACCATTAGATTATTGTGAAAATGTTTAATATTCTAGGCTCAAAGTATTCTAGGCTCAAAGACTCTAATCAGCTACCGTAATTAATCCAAAACACCTGCAAAGGGTTCCTGTCATATATTAGTTAATATACCTTTTTAAAGGACACCCGAGGTGAAAATAAACGGATGTGATAAACAATTGTATCTATCCTCCTCCTCCTAAAAATCAGTGCCCATTTAGTAAGTCGTCCTTGGTCAAGCCAGAAGTGAGAAGAATAAAGAGGCCGCCATATTTATTTCCTTTTAAACAATACCAGCTGCCTGACAGCCCTGTTGGTCTATTTTTCTGCAGTAAGTGTCTGAATCACACCAGAAACAAGCATGCAGCTAATCTTGCCAGATCTGACAATGTCAGAAACACCTGATCTGCTGCATGCTTGTTCAGGGTCTATGGCTAAAAGCATCAGAGGCGGAGGATCAGCTTAAAAGAAAATAGAAATGGCAGCCTCCGTACCCTTTATGTTACAGTTGTCCTTTAAGGTTCCCACATACACACCATTGCCTGATGTGTCTGAAATCAGGTGGAAGTTTCAATGGGCATCTAATGCTGGACATTTTTGAAGCACACTTATACTGTATTTCCTAAATAACATCACAAAGTAGCCTCTGGCACCAGACACAAAAACACAATGACTAGGTCATCACAACCGCTCTGTAATAGGTTATAAGAGGACTAAGGGTCGGTTCACACTTGCTTTAAAAATTGATCCGTGGCTCAGTTTTTTTGTCCCGGACCAAAGCCTGAAGCACGAATACCAATGTTAAAAATAGCGGCCGTCTTCAAACACTTCAAAAACGGACACTTGGGCGATCCGGTTTGAAAAACTGAAGGGAGAGTCCGGATTTCCAGGTTTTTCACGAACCCCGGATACACGCAGGCGCAATGAAAGGCAATACAAAAACGGATTTCCCTCTACACAGAGAACTTTTGCACACAAAACAGAGGCAAAAATGGATTGCCTACTGCCTGCTCCACCCCTCAACCCCATGTCTTGTCCAATAGATACACACACGAAGAAAGGACATACGTTTAAACGGACTGGAAACGTATGCTACAAAAGGACAACATTTTGAAAAACTGATCAGTTTTGCTTCAGTTTTTAGGAATAACGGATCCGTTTGAAATGGATCCGATCTACAACTGGACAAGTGTGGACCGAGCCTTAAAGTGGACCCAAATTAAAAATACAAGATTTCAGAAACAAAATCTATTTTCTAAATTATAATAATAAATATTTTTTCAGCTGCATGATGACAAATATAAAATATTTTACATTTATTGGATGAACCCCTCCCTTCCTTTCAAATTGCCGGGATTTTCCCGGCAAACTGGTGGAGTAGATGGTGTCCGGCAATGGAGGAATTGCTAATGGCTGCCACCTGTATAACCCTAGTTATGAAAAGAGAAGGGTGAAAAGCATGCACTGAAATGATCATAGGTTAGAAGGAGTGTTTGTTTATCTTTGTATGTGTCAGAGTGGTGCAACTAAATATTTTGAATTAAAAAAAATGTTTGGTTTGGGTCCGCTTTAAGGTTTGGTTTGAATGGGAAAACATAGCAAGCCTACAGAGCTCTATGCTTCAACTTCCACATTAGGAAGTAAATGGACAACATGGCTGCCATCAGACATATTGTCTGCGTGTTCCTCAATGCAAAATGAAATGTTGCAAGAAATTAACAACAATCTGGGAAGCTAAATCACATTATAAAGTGCCAGATGGCCCACTGAAGTCGGCATCTGTACAAAGCCACACTGTGCCCTAATTTCAAGCAGACGGACTCTGATTTTGGTACTAATCAACAACAGTACATTCTGGTGCAATAAATGTTATAGCAGCCAGTGAACACTTTGCCACCCAAAATAAATTAGGTAGCTTGTTTTCAAAGACATGAAAATTCCCATTACTGTATGTCTGCAATTCATACAGTCATCATAATGCAAACCATCCAACTGATATTAACTGTTGTGTTAAGACAATAGATGACTCTTCCTATTTGCTCTATTTAGCATTGCAAGATATGAACAGTAGTTATTTTTTGCTGAAAAAAAAATATAGATTAGAGTGTGAGTACACTCAAAGTAAAATTTTTGCTCTTATGCATTAAACACGGTGGAAAAATGAATATGAAATATTATAAGACTGTCCTGCTGTCCTTTGAATGCATATTTACACCTCACTGAAGCTAACTGATGATATTGTTGGCTACAGGACAAAAACAAAGGGGAGAAAGTCATCTGCTTCCCTCCTGGATAGAGAGGGAACTTTTCCACCTGGTTTACATAATGTATTATGGTGCGTACACACCTTGGACGGATGTCGCCCGTCGGGGATCAAGGGACTGATCCCCTTGTGCGACATTGCTGGGCAGGGCGGCTGAGGTGAGATCTGCTGAGCATAACGTTTGCAGGTAGGTGGCTGCCACACACACACCTGTTGTTGGCTGAGGTAGTCGTTATTGGCCACCCCTGGCGCAGTCCCCCCAGTGTAAAATGTGCACAACAACTGCGTCCAACAGTGTTCTGTGTATGCGCACACAGCTGTTGGGAAGCATGCATGAAGAGGGCAACACAAGTGTACCGGGAAGGCACCAGTCACACAAAACTGGGGTGGGAGGGAGGTAAAACAAGAAGACAGAGAGGAGGCTGGCTATGCTGAGGGGACTCAGATTATGGAGACACTGAGGTATAGCCAGCACGTCTATTTAAAGTACCAGAGATGACAGATACTTGCCTTTTTTATACATACCTAGGGCTTCCTCCAGCCCCATGCGCACATATCGCTTCCACACTGCCATCCTCAGACTTCTCCGTCTTCTGTACCGGGTCCCGTTACTTCCTCCAGTTGGGGCCAGCCAGACGCAAGTGAAGTGGGCTATTTACGGATACGTAAACAGTGCACTTCCTCTTGCGCAAACTTGCTGCAACTGGAGGAAGTTATGGGACCCGATACCAGAGCTGCAGGCAGCGGAGGACAGCGGCGTGGAAGCGATCCATGCCAATGGGGCTGGAGGAAGTCCCAGGTATGTATAAGAAGGCAAGTATCTGTTGTCTCTGGTTTCCTATACATTTAGTTCAGGTGTGTTATAAAATATATCCAGATTGTGACCAGAGCAAGTCAACCCATCAAAAGGATTCACAAGAATGCCGTTTTATGTGTCCAGGTACGCTGGTCCCTTCTTGAGTCTCAGAGAGAAAATGAAATACAAGGGGTTAGGAAAGTTGTATTTATTTTCCAAAGGGGGCCACATTTATTACATTATGTAAATGGCTGAACTCCGAGTCACCTTTCTGTAGGAAACTGCAGACTTTTCCACCCTCTCCCCTTTCTTATATTAATGCAGTTCATTTACGCTTGGGAAATTCAATAAGGCAGACGTTTGAAAGAATAAATACATATCAATAGTTTAAACCTATTGACAAACGTAATTTGGGAAGAAAGATAATCTGCGGCCTCCATCACTTTGGAAGCAATTACTACAATCAAACTCTACTTAGGCAGAATTATTTCAAAACATAACCGCGGCCTGCAGGGTATTATTATAAAAAGCCAATGAATTGTGTCTTGTACAGCGAGATGAAACATGGTTTGATGGTAATGAAGTCGGCAGCAGGAGCAAAACAAATTAATTCTCAGCCTAAATGTGCAAAAAGCTCATATCCCTTGCGGTTTTTCATAATTAAGCATTTTAACATTTTAATTTAATATGCCAAATTTTGCAGGGAATTTGAGACGTCTGAAAGAGCTTACATGACTTCCCCGGCACATGGAATATGGTCTGAGGAATCTAATGTATTATGCATACAAATCATGCAACTTTCAACTCTGGTTTAACATAGGCAAAGTACATGTAAAGCGTCAAACAGAAAAAAAAACAAGTACTTACCTACGGACAGGAAAGGCTCTGCATCCTATTGCGCCTTTCCTGTCCTCTCTTGTTCCCCTAATTTTAGCACAGTCACCCCCATTTCAATTTGCCGCCTCGAGTCCCCAAGTGCTTCCGAAGACGCATGTGCAGTACAGAGCCACCAGTCATCTCTAGGGCTCACGAATGTGTATTCTACCAGTTGCTCGAATACACACAAAGAGAGTAATAACACCAGAATTAGGAGAGCAAGAGAGGAGAGGGAAGGCTTTATAGCAGGCTTTCTCAACCAGGGTTCCTTGAGTACTCTGCAGGGGTACCCTGGCATTTTCCCCCATCGTGAGGGGGGTTATAATAGAGCACACTATAATAGTGGGTATAGTAAAAAGAAGCACCGAATTGGAGGTCAAAATAATAATGAGCACATTAAGAAAAAGCACTAGGATAAGGAGGCAGTATAATGTGTGGCAGTGTAATAGGGGGTAGTGAAATAAACAGCCACACCTACTTTTAAAGACCATGCCTCCTGCAAAATAAATTCAGGGGTTCCCAGGGATCCAAAAATTATTTTCAGGGTTCCTCCAAGGTAAAAAGGTTGAGAATGGCTGCTTTATAGGATCCAGAGCATTGCTGAGCAAACTACGGCCGTAAATCCAGCAAGCTGATAGGCGGCCGGATTTCTCTTCCCCCTCCCTGCAGAGTGGTGAGCAGGCCACACCAGAAGATGGCATGGATATGCACCGAAACGCGTAGTGCCGTCAGATGGCATCACATTAGGAGCCCCCGCCCTATGACCGTCCCTCCTGGCGTTCCATTGCATCTTCGAGCTCTAGCCAAGCTCAGATGCTGTGAGAGGACTCGCTGGCGGCCTTGAACATGCTACTTATCTTGTGTAAGTGCAACTTCATTAGCGTTTTAATATAATAAAAAGTGAATGCACTATTGGAGCGCTTCCTTTCCTCTTGTTTCAGCTAATAGCTTTGTACTGCAGGACAAAGCTAATGCCAACTCAATCATGAACCGCTTTGCCCATTTCACCCTCTCCCCCGACCACATAAAAGCCTTTTCTGATCAATGGTCAATGCAAAAAAAAATACTGCATATGAATCCAGGGGGCATTCATTTTTAGATTTATAGAAGATTAAATGGTATATTCAAAGGGTTCGGAGCTTGAAATCAGTAAAATATAAAAAGCGAATCTCCTCCTAAGGGAGGTTAGTAAATCGTACAGGCCTTTTGGGACGGGAAGTGCATTACTTCGAGTCAGGTCATCTTGGAGCCCGCTCACGACCATGCAGTGCCTTATTTGGGTGCCGCCATAGGCCATTATATTAAGTACAGCTATAGCAGTGCAGCCCGGGTTTCTTTAAAATTACTGTAATTCAGGTGCCTAAGCGTCCAGATGAAGAAATTAGGTAAACAGTGGAAGAACATATATTCCATGATGAGCCTGCAGAATGATAAAAAGGAACAAGAGAGCCCAAAATAGTGTAGTACGTTCAAGAAGCAATTGGTAGTAGTAAGGTGTATAAGAGTTCATACTCACAAATGTGGGTTACCACAAAGGCAACCACTGTATAGGCGGGTGGGGAGGTTATGACCTGACACCACTTAGGTTAAGAAGTCGTTGTCTGTAGATAGTAAACAAGGGGTAGCACCCCTCCAACAGGGGTGGACTTGGCAATATGAAGAAAAGCTCGAACAGAGGCACCAGGATAGAGTAAAAACGTTTAAAAAAGGGCGGCAGTGGTGGGCTTACCTCCCCAACAAGTAAAACACAGACAGTGTTGATTAAAGTTCAACAAAGATACTGTTTATTTAAGTACTCCACAATGCAACGCGTTTCGCAGGTTCTATACCGCTTCATCAGGGAATCAAAGGAGAAAAACTAGTACAAGTCTAGGTCCAAGCCAAATGCCTCTAAATGCTATTCCCCCTTTCGAGTCGTAGCAACTTGGTAGGAGAAGTAATTCGGGGTCCAGCGATAGCCTGAACTCCGAATTACCCTTGTGATGGGGCACCTAGTATAGCACTTATAGCAGCACCCAGTTTTTCGGCGTTTGGCACCAAGCACCAAAACAACCTGCTTCGTGTCGGTGCCCCTCAACTCACAACAGCCCACACTATTTAAAAACCTCCCTTTAGACAGGGTTATTTTATATATTTTACTGATCTAATGCCTAGTTGCCTTTGATGCAAATCCCTCTATAGACGGTTCATTTTCAACACCTCGGTTATCGCAGTATTTAGTAAATTGATTGTATATCAAAAAGGCAGTAGGCATAAACCACTTGATTGGTTATCTCTCAGAAATCATTACAATTAGAAGGCCATCTGTGCCCAGCAGAAAATAAATTGGAAGCTTTTTACTAGGCAGATGCCTATAAAAATACACACCAATTCCAACTTTTTTAATTGTCCCTGAAGTCGAGCAGCAGACATGTCCCTTTTAAATGTCACAGACCTGTGTTTATTTGCTAGGCTTTTAAAATCTTTACAGTGAGACTTTACAAACAAGGTGATGCAGTGGAAATAAACAGGCTCATCACAGAGTAAAATATTTTAGCTGGCAGCTACAATGGAACACCGATTCAATCCCGCATTTAAGAGAGGAGCCATCAGCAGCAGAGGAATGACTGGATAAAGAACAATCACCAGCTGAAATGTAATACTCAAATCACACTGTATCTGTAGTGTGTGTGAAATGCCAGGATGCTTTCTATAATACACTGTAGAATGGCAGCTTTATATAGCACTCATATTTTCTACAAGGCTTTACAGAGAGCGTGCTGAGTAAGCCCCTCAGCTGAGCTCAATTCAAATGTCCCTACCATAGTTAACTTTAAAGGAAACCCGATATGGGTTGGATAGAAAAAAAAAATTATACATACCTGGGGCTTCCTCTAACCCCCTCCAGGCTGATCGCTCCCTCGCCATCCTCCTGCATTGCCTGGATTCTCTGCAATTTGCCAGGGAAAGTCCGTACGGTACTGTGCATGCGCACCCCCATCGCCAGGATCATTCTGCGCCTGTGCAGTACTATGCAGCAGAATGTTCGAGCGGAGCATGTGCGGCTGGACAACGCCAACTGGCCGCGACTTTCCGGGGCAGATTATGGAGGATGGTGAGATAGCGATCAGCCTGGAGGGGCAAGGAAGAAAAAGCTCATCATCTTGATAGTACTATTTTTCTATAAATTTGACCTGAAAAAAAGAGTACTTGAGGCAAAAAGGACAGAGCCTGTCATGACAGGCTCTTTTTAAAGAGTATCTGTCGGGCATAAAATCAATTCTTTATTTTTATCTGGTAAACAAGTAATAAGGATGCTAACTAGACAATCCAAAAGTTAAAATCACTATTACTTTTCTTGTTGATTAATGATCATTCCCCAGTTTACCTGACTCTTATTTGGTACACAGAAAATTTGCTACACAAAAGAGAACTTGCAGGGCATGCTGGGTTGTCTTTTTTTGCTTCTCTACTTCCCCTCAGACTTAAATAATGCAGTCTGATTGGCTGAAGCCTCTTTCCTTCCTGTTTTCCCCTCCCACACCTCTGTTCTTCTCTGATTGGCCAATATTTCTCATGCTGAGACAATGCACTTTCTACAGTGAAGGGCGGGCAAATCAGGCAGAGGAGATTAGGGGAGGAAATTACATCAGGATTGGATTCAAAATAGCCACACTTAAAATGGGAAATGCTATGAAGGATTTTCTCTTTTTTTTTTTTTTAACAGTAGAAAAATCACTAAAATTAAAACATGGACAGTCAATACATATGTTATGCAAGTAGAGCAAGTATTTATCTACTTCTATATGTGGCTGACAGCTGATGGATCTTGGGAAGTGTTATAGCTAAATTATCACCTAATCTGTAACCCAACATCTTTGGGTCACAGGTGACACTCCGCCCTGGCAGCGCTGTGGTGGCCATGTATCTGAAGACTGCCAAAGTGCTTCTGAAACCTCCGCCTGTGTGGCTGTGGCCCGTCCCTAGCTTGGCAGCCACCAATCATGCTGTGGCTGCTGAGCTGGATGACGGCCAAAGCCTCAGCGGCGAGCCTGAAAAAAAATTGCCCGGGCCCAAATCCGAGGGGAGGTGAAGCGATCACCTGTCTGGAGGGATGACATCAGCACAGCGAAGTATTTAACCGTGCAACACCCCTAATCCTCCAACATTTTGACAGAGCCTGGCTTGACTTGCCTCAAGTACTCTAAACCAAAATATTCAAAATTCAAAGTTGCTTTCTTAGCAAATTTGCTAATTTCCTTGGTATCTCAGTTGGCACAGACCCGACAAAACAGGAGAAAGCAGAGCATGGCAGTGATTAAGAACCTGACAGTCAGTGCAGGTAACATGCTCTGGCCACTCTAAATACAGCATTATGCAGGAACCACACTTGCCTAGATCATGCGTGTGTTGTTGCCCTTGAGAAATCTGCACCACTGCACATGTAATATAAGACAACAGACCACATGAGAACCAGGGTTGTTTTTTGCGTTATTTTCCACGGGTAAAAGAAAAGAAAAAATGTTCAGCTTTCTGCTTTTTTATTTGCATACCATGATTTCCTATTGTTTTTTTCCCACAAAACTAAAAATTGCAAATCAAACCACAGATTCATGTGCAGAAATCATGAACAAAAAAGTAAGCACATTAAAACCTGCTTAAAAGTGTGTTATCTGCCATAGTGGAGGTGGTGATTATCACAAAAAGGCAAGGGTGGGTCAGAGCCTCGCATACTAAGAAAAAAAAACAGATGTGAGGGCGATTTTCGGCAAAACGCTTAAAAGCTAGCGCTTTTGAAAGTGCTAGTGTAATAAAACCCTATGGGGCAGTTCTTACTTGAGCGATTTGCGCTAATCCCCGCAAATCGCCCAAAAACGCAAACGTGTCGCCTGCACCATTTTCAGGCAATTTCCAAGCGATCGCGTTTCAGTGCTATAGAAGCGGTAAACGCAATCGCGGAAAAATGGCCGCAGTGTTCAGTGACTTTTCCGCTGAAGAATCACTCACGCAAAACGTTTTGCGCTTTCAAGTGTGAATGGGCCCTTACGTACAAAAATATTAGGGCTGGTTAGAGACGGACACATTTTCTTAAATTTAGAGCTTTCTGATATATTTTTAGTCCTCGCAAGTAAACACCAGAAAACAAAGACCATTTCTCTTGTTCATAAAGTGGTATAAATAATACTCTACAAAAACAACCACTTTAAAAGTATGAAATATTTATCGAGACAAAACTGTACTTCCAAATAATTTTTTTTTCCACCGTGACAGAAAACCAGACAGGTGATTGCTAGTTTATTAGATATGGACTTGTCTCCGAGTAAAAGCCTTTCGTCAAAACAGATGGAAGGAAAATGAGAAAAATTATGCATGCTGTCAGGAAAATCTTGGACTAGCAATGAACTATAAATTGTGGCATTAGGAAGCCTTGCTGAGACTTTCCTGTGGAATAATCCTTCAAAATAAGTGAAAAAGGCAGAAGCTGAGGTATCAGGTAGAAGAGACCAGCAGAGGAGACACATTGCACACAGCAGCCGTAAATATTATAGGACAATTAACACCTTATTACAAGTTCTTCAAGTCAAAATGGCTAGGAAACAAAATGAAGCCAGACATTTTCCTGGAAAGGAAATTAATACAAGTTTGAATAGCTGAGCAGGTGTGAGCATGTAACTGTGCTTAAAAAACAAACAAAAAAACTCTAGAATTAGCCTGACATCACAGAAAGAACCTTCTTACTGTATTTATTAAGTATCCAATGATGGAGTGCAGTCTGTTCCTCTCTGAGCAACCTAATAGGGAACCTCTTTACTATAGTTAACCTATGAGGGTGCCCCGGGGGGATCGCAAATGCAGCTTTCTTGCACTTGCGATCAGGTTAAATGAATGGCAGCACATGCAAACCACAAAGTAATGCGATTTACTCTGCATTCTCCTATTAGAAAATATATATATATATACACACACACATACATATATATATATATATATATATAGACATACATACATATATAAAATGCTTGCAGCAGATTGCGGGTTGCTTTACCAGCACAGAGCTGTTTACCTGACACTGTACACCTCCTCCCTGGGTGGTTAATAGATTAACTCTTTGTGCCCAGCACTGCAACTTCAGTTCTTCCCTGCGTATTGTATAATAAAGCATTTAACTCTTCCCACACCCTCTCCACATGTAACTCTCCAAATCAAAATGGCATCTGACAGACAAACTCAGAGAGCCAGGTAATGAAAAGAAAATAATGCAAAAAGGCCTCCTTTGCAATGCACAAGACATTATGCATGGTATATTAGAATATACAATATCCTACACAGGATGTAATAATAAAAGAGTAAATCACAACTCCAGGTTACAAGAGCTAAAAAATAATAATTTTCCTGTTCATAAAATACAACATACGAAGCAGATAAATCTAAATTGAATAGATTACTGAAATTTAGAGACAAATGTACATTTGGGTAAAGGACTTACCGTTTGAGTGTCGGGAAAGTCCATCTTTATTAACTTGTGAGCACATTCTTCAAAATCTAAACTGTGAAAGAAAATGGAAAATATTGCTTACTAGGTGACCTCAAGACATCTTCACTTACATCAAAATACTCTAGAACACACTTTAAGAGCCCAATCTAGGCTGAAACCATCTAGCATGTGTACAAATCCTACAAAGATGTACTGGTATATTCTGGCATAGAAGACTACTTTTTAACCCTTGAAAATCTTCTGAAAAGCCAGGGGTCGTCTTATACCCCGGGTGTCATTGATGCCGGTTGATACCTATGCCCTATCCTGTTACCGACTTTCAGATCTCGCTGCTGGGGACTGTAGTGAAACAGCACAGGCGCACATATGTGAGATCTGAGAGGCAGAGAAGGAGGTAAATAGGTTACAAGAGTGGGACATAAGGGTGAAAGAGGTGAGTTTTATGGGCACAGCACAATCTATTCTTCCATACCATTGTGATAAACGGGTAGACAAGGAGAGCTGACCAGTCCACTTAGGGAGAGTTTACCAATCCAACCAGTCAATCACCTATATACTGTTGTATACTGGGTACCACATACAGTACAGCACCAGTATCTGTTCATATATAGCACCAGTATATGATATTTTTTTAATTTTTATTTGGTGTGCATTAGAAGAGGTGTAGGCTTATACGAAAAGTATATCCCAAACTCTATATTTTAACTGAAAAAGTTGTGGGGTCGTCTTATACGCCAGAATATACGGTATTTAAAACCACTAACAATAGACTAAAAGGCAGACAGTGTCTTGTACATGACAGAAGAAGAATAAGAAAGATTTTTCAAGACACTTGAAGTGAAATAATGGCGAGAAGAGGCTGATAACAAAAACACATGCTGTTGAGGCCAAATGGCCAATGGAGGGATATAGTACCAGAAGATTGAGTAAGAATTGAGTAAGAAAATGCCCTAACTACTTCACTACTGAGGGTTTTTTTCCCATTCTGTACCAGAGAAATTTTCACCTGTCAGCGCTTCTTCCATTCATTCGCCACTGTATCAAAACTAAACGATCTATATAACAATAATATTTTTATAGTGCTTTTCTCCCTGGGAACTCAAAGCGCTGTGACCCTGCATTATGCAGTCTCAAAGGCTCGGGAAAAGAGGTGAGTTTTTAGCCTTTTTTTTAAAGCTGTCCAGAGAAGGAGCCTCTCGTACTGATTGTGGAAGTGAGTTCCATAGAGTAAGGGCTGCATAGGAAAAGGAAAAGCACCAAATGTTAAGTGTATCCTGGGAATAACCAGCTTCATCTTGTTGGCAGAGCTGAGGGTGCGTGGAGGGGCATAAAGATCCGCTATGTATTTGGGTCCCATGTGGCTTAGGGTCTTGATATCTTGATTCATTCGCCACCAATTAGGCTTTCTTTGGGTGGTTTGGGTTATTTCTCAGTTTTTGGCAATTATAGTTTAAAAATAATACACGCTGCCATAATTAAAATCCACACATTTTATTTGCCCATTTGTCCCAGTTATTAAAACGTTTAAAATATTTCCCTAGAACAATGTATGGCAACAATATTTTATTTGGAAATAAAGGAGCATTTCTTCAGTTTTGCGCCCATCACTAATTACAAGCTTATAATTTCAAAAATAACATTAATATTCCCTCTTGACATACATATTAAAAAAAAGTTCAGTCTCTAAGGTAACTATTTATGCAAAAAAATGTTTTTTAATGCAAAAGTTTTATTTGGGTGACTATGGGAGAGTGTAGGAGGTAAGAGGTTAATTTTAATAGTATGTGTAGGTCTTTTTATTTAAAAAAAATGTAGGTGTAATTTTACAATTTGTCCGCAACATATCCTCATACATTATTTTCCTGAGTGTACTATTAGCACGGGAACTGTAAGGAATGCATGCACGTGTTACTTCGTTAGTTACAATGACCGCAGGCATCTCATTGATGCCAGCAATCATTGACACAGGGACTTAGAATGGGAACTGTGTTTCCATGCATTGATCTCCCCTCTAACGAGCTGCGGAGAGAATGAACGTGGGAGCGAGCGGCGATAGATGAATATCTACTTCATGAGCTGGAACTGAAGTCCTGCAGGATGTAGATATACCATCTGCAAGAACATAAGTGGTTAAAATCATTTTGAACCCACACTTGCTATTGTAATAAAATCATCCTTCAGTTACTACTGTAAAAGCATGTTGCAGCTTACCGAAAAATTGACTCTTGTTATTCACAAGATACTGTTTGTTTATCTACCTCATGTTGGTCTTTAGTCACTGTTAACATTAGGTAATGGATTTATTTGGCAGCTCAAAAAATTAGGAAAGAGGGTGTGCCAAAGCTGTAAATTTTATTTTCTCCTTTAAAGGTAAAATAAATTTTTTTTTTGCATGTAAACATTACAGCTTTGGGTGTAACGGTATAAGCTATCTAGGCAGGGTTCGCACTTATTAAAATATGCATGCAAATTGCAAATGTCTGAGAAAGCGTTTGTGGCACATCTAATGAAAGTCAATGGAGAATTACACTTGTGCTAAAATTCGAGAAATTGCATTCGCATTTTCGCATCCATGAAAAAAACCTTTTATATAAAACCTTTCATATAATATAGCATACATTTGCAAATTGCAAGCAAATCCCCATTGACTTTCATTAGCTTTGGTTAAAAGAAAAAGTGGGAACATATGTATACAAACGTTAATCTGAACACAAAAAAGTGCATGCAAAAAAGACAAAAATTACTTACGGTAATGTCTTTTCCAGAAGTCGGAAGGACAGCAACCCTGAGACTTGTCTCCATCCAAACTACACTGGACAGGAACTAGATAAAAAAGATTTGCATAATTGGTTAGGCAGGCAGAACATATATAAACCCCTCATGCTCTTACCCCCTCAGTTGGTAAAAAAAGACTCCACACATAATGATGCTTCAAAATAAATTTTAATAGAAACAGCGGTGGGTAGTAAAGGGTGCTGTCCTTCCGACTTCTGGAAAAGACATTACCGTAAGTAATTTTTGTCTTTCCCAGAACGTCTCAGGACAGCAACCCTGAGATGATATACAAGATAACCATTAGGGAGGGACTACAGCCTGTAACACTTTTCTGCCGAAACTTAAATCGGCACTAGATAAGACATCAAGCCTATAGTGTTTCACGAATGTGTTGTGACTTGACCAGGTGGCTGCCTTGCAGATTTGCTAAACCGATGCTCCTGCCCTCTCTGCCCATGAAGTTGATACTGCTCTGGTTGAGTGAGCTTTCACTTTAGCTGAAAGTTGCTTTCCTTGTTTGGTATAAGCGAGATTAATAGCCTGTTTTATCCATCTGGCTATAGTTGCTTTAGACGCCTGTTTACCTCTGAACTTTCCTGCAAATAGTACCAAGAGGGCGTTCGAAAGTCTCCATGAACTGGTGCGTTGCATGTACTCCATAACACATCTTCTGACATCCAGATGATGCAGTCTTTCCTCCTTTTGGTTTGCTGGATTATTGCAAAAAGAGGGAAGGAATATCTCCTGCGATCTGTGGAATTTTGATACCACCTTAGGCAAAAAAGCTGGATCCAACTTCAGTGTGATTCTGTCATCTGATACAATACAGTAAGGCTCTAGGATGGATAATGCCTGTAGTTCTCCCACTCTTCTGGCTGATGTTATCGCCAAGAGAAATGCTGTCTTGAGTGACAAATGTTTATCTGAACTTTCTTCTAAAGGCTCAAACGGAGGATCACATAACCCTTGCAGTACTGTGTTTAAGTCCCAAGGCGGTACTCTATTCTGAACTGCAGGACGAAGTCTTTTCAAAGCTTTAAAAAATCTTATGACATATTCCTCTTCCGCCAGCCTTCTGTCCAGGAAGACACTCAAAGCTGACACCTGCACTTTCAGGGTACTGATGCTTAAACCCTTCTGAAATCCACTTTGAAGAAACTCCAAAACAGAATTTGATTGCGCCAGCTCTCTGGCGTTGGTGTCACACCAGGAACTATAAACTCTCCATGCCTTATAATAGATCTGACCTGTAACCTTTTTTCTGCTTTGTATAAGAGTTTCTGAAAGTTTGTTAGAGAAGCCTTTCCCCTTTAGTAATCGCCACTCAGGCTCCAGGCAGAAAGATGAAGGAGGTTCAAGTTGGGGTGAACTCCTGGCACCTGGACTAATAGATCCGAGTGGTCTGGAAGGATTAGATGTTCTGAAGCTAACCTCTGCAACAGTGCAAACCACGGTCTCTTGGGCCAGTATGGGACCACTAGAATTCCCTGAGCTCTGTCTCGATAAATCTTGCTGATCACTTTCGATATCAAATGGATAGGGGGAAACATGTACATAGTCTGGTGACCCCAATTGATTGAGAATGCATCCAGGGCCCAGGGCTTGTCTTCGGGACACAGGGAGCAAAACAGACGGCACTTCGCATTGGTTCTCCTGGCGAACAGATCCACCTGAGGCACCTCCCACCGGTCTGTAAGTTGTTGAAACACTCGGTCGTTGAGGCTCCACTCGTCCTGTGAAAGCCTCTTTCTGCTCAGGAAATCCGCTAGGCAATTTAAGGTTCCTTTTAGATGAACAGCTTTCAAAGACTGCACATTCTGTTCCGCCCAATGTAGCATCCTTGATGATTGATGTAGCAGCGATCTGCTCCTTGTGCCTCCTTGATGATTTATGTAAGCAACCACAGTACTGTTGTCTGTGCGGATCGTGACATCTGCCTGTAGAATCTGAGTACTGAATACTTGTAGAGATTCCCAAACTGCCTGTAACTCTCTGCTGTTTGAGGACCGAAGACGAGATCTGTTCGACCACTGTCCCTGGGCTGTGTGAGAATCGAGGTGAGCTCCCCATCCCCAAGAACTCGCATCTGTTGTTATGACACACTGTGTGGGGAATTCCCAAAGATTCCCTTTCAGGCGATTTTGAGGCTCGATCCACCAGAGTAAGGATTGTTTTACGCTCCATGGGACTAAGAGTCTTTTGTCCAGAGAGGAGATGCGTTTGTCCCATTTGGATAGAATCCAGGACTGTAGAACTCTGGAGTGAAGCTGACCCCACTGTACTGCCGGGAAGGAAGATGTTATTGTCCCCAATAGTGCCATAGCCTTCCTCAGAGATATTAACTTCAGGTTCTGAAAAGAGAGAACAGACTTTAACAACATTGTTGATTTTCTACTAGGCAAAAAAAGTCTTTTGCTGACTGTACAGATTTCAAACCCCAAAAATTCCATCTTTTGGCGGGGAGTTAGGGCTGACTTTTCCCAATTAATTAACCACCCCAGGGATTGAAGGAAGTTTATAGTGATATTCATTTGGTCATTCACAACATCCACTGAAGGGCCCCAAATAAGCAGGTCATCTAAATATGACATGATCTGGATAGACTGAAGCCTAAGGCCTGCTAATACTTCCGCCATGACCTTAGTAAAAAGCCATGGAGCAGATGATAAACCAAAGGGTAAAGCAACAAACTGAAAGTGCCTTACCTCTCCCTGTAACACCACTGCGAACCTCAGGAACTGTTGAGATTCTAGATGAATGGGTAAGTGAAGATAGGCATCTTTGAGATCCAATGACGTCAAGTAGCAGGCTTCCTGTAGGAGGTTTACCACTGAACGGATGTTGTCCATCCGGAATTTTCTGTATCTCACTACTTTGTTCAGTCTTTTGAGGTTCAGAATGAATCTGTAACTTCCCTGAGGTTTCTTGATGAGGAATACAGGAGAGTAAAACCCTCGTCTCTCTTGACACCTTGGTACTTTCCTGATGACCCTCTTTTCCAGTAAGGACGACACTTCTAGTTGGAGAGCCTTGGCCTGAGCTGACGCACTTGGAGGGGGGGGGTGATAAAGAACTGGGATGGTGCTGGGGCTATAAACTCTATCTTGTATCCCTCTAAGATAATGTCCAATAGCCACCTGTTTTTGAAGACTGTGTGCCATTGTTCGTAATAGTGGGCTAGCCTGCCCCCCACTGGAATCCTGGCGTCATTGCTTTGGTTGTTGTCCGGAGGAAGCATAGGGGGGGTTATTTCTTGATCGCTGAGTTTTATTAGGGATCCACTTTCTTCTCTGGGAACCCTTAATCGTCTGTTCCGATTTGTCCGTGGCACGAAAGGAACGATTAGGGCGGAAAGTTTTCCTCTTGTACGGAAAATTCTTTTTCCTGTCAGCCGATCTTTCTAATGTCTCCTCCAATTTGGATCCAAATAGCAAGTTTCCTTCACAAGGAATACTACATAATTTCGATTTAGATGATGTGTCTCCCTGCCAGGTCTTCACCCAGATTCCTCTCCTGGCTGAGTTAACCAAGGCGGTGGTCCTCGCTGTGAGTCTCACTGAGTCATCTGCTGCATCAGATAAGTAATTAGTTGCATGCAAAATTTTTGGGAAAAAATTCAATACTTCTTCTCTGGGGATTCCAGAGGCAATCTGGGATTGTACCTCTAACAACCATAACTTTAAAGACCTTGCTACTGCAGTGGAGGCGATTGACGGTTTAAAATTCAAGGATGCTGCCTCCCAGGCCCTTCTTAAGATATTATCCATTTTCTTATCGATTGGGTCTTTTAAACTCCCAAAATCTTCAAATTGAAGATCTGACCTTCTGGAAACTTTCGACAGGGATGGGTCTAACTTAGGTGCTGTCCCCCAACATTTCTGGTCTTCCGGACTATAAGGATATCTCTTATTTAATGCTTTTGGCCAAAAAGCTCTATTATCAGGATTATCCCATTCTTTTTTGATAAGCCCCTTAAGACTACTATGTACAGGTATAAAAGCAATCTGAGGGTCAGAAAGGGTTTCATACATCTGGTCGAGGGGAGATAGAGTTTTCCGTTCAATTGTAATACCCATAGCCTGGTGCATCGCTTCTAACAGCTCTTTCATAAAGTCAGTTGAAAAAGCAAACTTTTGATTCTTAACAGATTTATCTGTCGATTTTTCAGTCTCTGATGGAATATCCTCCAATGAGGAAATTTCCAACTCCCCCTCTGACATGTCTGACTCAGCTGAATCCTCCTCTCTCCTTTTCCTTTTCAAAGTAATATCCTCTACAGGGGCCGGCCCAGATGGACCCGGTCTTTCTGTAATAGGTGGGGGATCTGAAATAGGATCTGATTTAGAGGAAATCTCAGGCGCTTTAATTGTCTGCACCGCAGATGAGATCTCAGATCTTATCCAACCTTTAAGTTCTTTCATCATAGAGGGAGTTTCGTCTCTAACTATCTTCTTTGTACACTCCTGACACAACACTTTAGATGAGGATGATAAGGTATTGCCACAAACAGCACATTTCCTTGACTTATGTGATGATTTTGACTGAGGTAAAGATTTGTCAGGCTTTTCAGGCTTATCTATTTTATCAGCTTTCTCATGTCTTGATCCGGATCTGGATTCAGATCTAGAGTCTGATTTATCCGGTTTAGGCTGAAATACAAACAAAATACCAGCCATTAGCCTGAAGAAACGCCAAACAAACCTCTCTATCAGATATGAAGCAAATAACACATTGCACATACCAGAGAGGGAACGGAGCTTGACTCCACAGAGCCCTGGGAGGAAGATCCAGTGGCAGCCTCCATAGTCACCAACAACCATATGTGACTATAGCCGAGCTTTTAAATAGCTCACCAAATTTCGCCCGCCCCCCCCCCTCATACAAGGACTGCCTACCTTGGCGAAAAAACAGCACCCAGAAGCGCTTGTACAGCTGCTGGTTTGCGGAGTCAGCCGCCTTCTCACTCCCTCCCTGCAGCCTCACTTCAGTGGAGCGCACGCCGATGCCAGGAACTTCCTGCTTCCGGCGCTGGGTCACGTGCGGCGCCGGTCACGTGACTTGGGGGCGGGACTTTCTGAGCCTCCGATCCGCTTCCGCTTCCTCCGCTCAGACCATCCCAGGAAAGGCTGTGCGAGCAGCATGATCCCACGCACTCAAACTAGCGTGCGCAGCCCAGGGGATCATCCAAGCCGCGGCTCCTGCAATCTAACATGGGTGGCCAGCCCTCCCCGACATCTAGCGTCCTGTGGACAGGAAGACAACTGAGGGGGTAAGAGCATGAGGGGTTTATATATGTTCTGCCTGCCTAACCAATTATGCAAATCTTTTTTATCTAGTTCCTGTCCAGTGTAGTTTGGATGGAGACAAGTCTCAGGGTTGCTGTCCTGAGACGTTCTGGGAAAACTAATTTTTTTTTTTTTGCAATGATAAGTGTGAACCCTGGCTGTGTTCTCATTGAAAATAAAGTAAATTAATTAACTTCAGTTCCACTATGGGTAAAGGTTGCAAGTCTACACTGACCTAGGGAGGGAACTAAATTTAGCCAACCAAAGTCTCTAGCTGCTGGTTATTAACCAGCTGATCAGCAGCCAATGGGTTTGACAGGGGTCAGAGGATATTTGCATTACATCATACATTATCATCATTCCGCTTGAAGACCTGATGTGAAGGAGTTGAGGATTCCCTTTAACTGATCTTCTATTCTTAACCCAGCAAATTAGAAATTGGAATGACTGGTACTTCTGATTCAACCAGTAGTAGCTACAATCTGACAGATAGTTACATGGGTAATACACTTTTTATATAAGAACAGTGTACTTCAGACAAGTTCCTTTAAAATTAGTCTTCCCACGGGTATAAAAAGACCAATCTAAGTTGTCCCCTTATAACGACCACTATCGTAAATTCTAAGTTACATGGGTACACAATACTTAGAAGTACATTTCTACCATATTAAAATGCACTATACATTACTTTTCTCGTATGCAGCTGTCACTTACAGTAGGCTGTAAAATCTGGTTTTGGAATAGTCCATCTCCTCATGGGGGATTCTCAATATTGCCTTTGTTCTTTACAAAAGCAATCAATGGAAAGCATTCCTGTGCTGTCTGCCAATGTTCCTGGAGAGCAGATGCGTTTCCCACATTGCCTACGGTGGACACACATCTGCCACGGGGTCCAACCGATCCACAGTTGACCATCGGAGCAGTCACTACACTGTCCACTCTTGCTGGCCATTGGAGTTCAGCTCAAGTGAGCATCCAGCCTTAGACCTGGAACCCACTAGCAGTACGTTGCTAAGCGTATTTGTAAGCGCTGGTGATTTAAAAATCTCTTGCTAATGTAATGCTAGGAGTGTGATCCCACTAGAGCAGGGATGTCAAACTCAAATACAAAGTGGGCTGGAATTGAACACTGGAACCTAGTCGCAGGCCAACCTCAATGTCTAGTGGCCATCTTCTAAAGCTCCCTGGTGTCTAATGGCCCCCACCCTACCCTTGTGTTCAGGGCTTCACCTCCAATATACTGCAGCTTCCCTGGTGGTCAGAGAGGGACAAACACAATGTGAAGCGGGGAAATCTCTTGAGGGCCAAATTTAATGGCTCTGAGGGCCAGATTTGGCCCGCGGGCACTAAAGCGATGTGTTTTTTAATAAATACCCCCCCCAGCATTGCATTAGCCTTTCAAATCACTAGCGCTTAGAAAAGGCTGCTTGTGGGCTTAAGGCCTTTCTGCTTAATGTAAGCAACAGAAACATCAGAAAAGTCATTTATAGTGAACTTTAGTGTGGGAGAAATGCACTTCTTATAAGTCTTATTTATACAGTACAAATATTTTACATTTCAGCTTTACATGATAGT
This sequence comes from Hyperolius riggenbachi, assembly GCF_040937935.1. Lineage (NCBI taxonomy): Eukaryota > Metazoa > Chordata > Amphibia > Anura > Hyperoliidae > Hyperolius > Hyperolius riggenbachi. The sequence continues at coordinate 240,728,828 of NC_090652.1, read as the reverse complement.
GGTCCTTAAATGTTAACAATCTGGTTAATTTATGGAAGGTGGATGCTATACAGCAGGCAAAAAATTATTATCTACCTTTATGGAACAGTAAATAGCAAGGTCCGTAATTCCAATACAACAGGATAAAGTTTTCCTCTTTATACAGATGTATATGTAAGCACAGCTTTGTACATTACAGAGGCGCATGGATCACTGCAGCAAGCTTGGCAGGGACATGATAAGTACAGCTGGGAAACTAAACATTACTTTCAAATACATTTTGCAAAGTCTGAAAATTGTCTCCTGGGAAAGCAGGGCTTGTTAAATCATTAGGGGATTTTCAGATGAAATCGGATCCATTTATTGCAGAGAAGCAGCAGCGGCAGCAGAGTTATAGGAATGGGTAGGCTCCATTAAGCATCGGTAGGTATAAGTACATTTTACGGCCACGGAAAGCCATTACACCAGCATTATTTTGATCCAGGCTTTTTGCCGATCACACATATTTGAAAGCCAGGCATTACTTCCTGCTTCTGCTTTTTTTTTTCTTTACACTGTAATGTTAAAAGTAAATAGAAATAGTACATGCAGCAAATGAGATGAAATGGCTGTACTTCCAGGAAAATCAGCAGGTAAAAATAGGTTCTAAAAGACTTCATGCATTATAAACAAGTATATTATTCCCTTTTTGAAGATTATGAATATGCCTGGTTCAATGGCAAGCTCGCGCATGGCAGAAAGAATGGAGAGAACAAAGCTGAACAAGACCACCAAGTGGGGACTTCCTGTCTACATTAGTAAGATAAAGTATTCAGGGGTTGTCTGGTGTAATAAAGAGCCACAGAAAACGGCAATACTTTCAGCAATGAATAGGAAAAAAAAAACTTTTCCAGTTTATACTGGTACATCCTTATGCTTTTTCATCTTCAAAAGGTTTTTGGATAGTGAAAATGTTTTTAAACACAAGTCTACTTATAAAAATGGCAAATCACCCCAAACTTCACCCATAATAAAGATTTTTTTTTTCTTTAAAGAGAGCCCGAGGTGGGCTCAAAGAAAAAAAAAAAAAAAAAAAAGAGGGTACCTGATCCGCAAAAACCGCAGCTCCCGTGGGCCGCAATAGCCCACTTTCACTTGCGTGACCCCTGGGTCACGATGCTGCACTGAGAGACTGTGTTGTCTCTCATAGTGTGGAGGGAGGTGGGGGAGCAGCAGGAGGCACAGCCAGGGGGAGAGAGCTGCCCAATGGCAGCTCAGGAAACCCTGTAGGAACACCCCTGAGGGCGTTTTAAACAGGGAATTCCTCTCCTCTGTGTTTACCTCAGAGTTAGCGAAAAATCTTGTCGCTGAACTCTGGGGGCTGTAGAGCAGTGGTGGGGGCAGAGAGAAGCGGTTGGGGGACACAGAGCCATGTCATGAGGCAGAGAACATGGCTCTGTGTCCCATCTGCATTCCGGAGAGCCACCTCGGGTTTTCTTAAAAAACTTAGTGTACCTGAGGCCAAAGAGGTCTCAGGTTTAATACTTACATGAGGCCTCCTCCAGCACTCGAGACCACTCGGTCCCTTGCCTCCCATCCACAGGATCGCAACTCAAGTCAGAATACTGGGCCATCCAGCGGGAGATGAGAGTGGCCCAGGGAGACAGCGAATTACCTAGCAGCCTCAAGGGAGCTGGAGGAAGCCCTAGGCGAGTATAAAACCTGAGACCTCTTTGGTCTCAGGTTTCCTTTAACTTTAGAATTGCATCAATTCAAAATTATTAGCACTCATCCATAAACGTTACCACTAGTTTGCATAGCAAGCTCTGCTTTGAAGCTGCTTACTACTTGTCTATGCCAACTCTGCTTACTTGTTCTCTGTAGTTTTCCCTTATTCCTGGTACCTACCATGCAATATCCTGTCAGATTCATGGGTCAAAACAATTATTTCTGACAGGTCCGATCAGATCAGATTTCTGATCAATTTTTTGATCACTTCTGTACAAAATTATTCAAAAACTTGATTGGACCTATTGGAAATTATTGATTCAACCTGTTTATCTGACAAGTAATTGCATGGCGTGTACCAGGTATTATGCTCCACATTCTGTGTAACAGACTTGCTTATGTATCTGTGATCAGAAGTAAATATATGATCAGTTATCTGTAAATCAGGTCTGATGACTCCCATCTATAAAGGCTTGATGACTCCTATCTATAAAGGCTTGTACACACGTGCAACAAATTGCATGACCAGCCCAACGATATGAGCCTTAAAGGACAACTGAAGTGAGAGGAATATGGAGGATAGCCAGTTGCATCCTGCTGATCCTCTGTCTCTAATACTTTCAAGGATTGACCCAGAACAAGCATATGCAGATCAAGGTCATGCTTGCTTTAGCTTTACATGGATCTAGAGGCCACCTCCATTCCCCACACCTGGCCTTTCAGTTAGTGGCTGGATAGTGTACTAGTTAAGGGCTCTACCTCTGACACAGGAGACATGGGTTTGAATCTTGGCTCTTCCTGTTCAGTAAGCCAGCACCTATTCAGTGAGGAGACCTTGGGCAAGACTTCCTAGCACTGCTATAGAGCATCATAGTGGCTGCAGCTCTGGGAGCTTTGAGGCCGCCGGGAGAAACATGCAATATATGTTGAAGTTTGTTCTCTGTCTTGTCTAGTTAGTTTTTCAATATGACAAAAAAAAAATCTAAATGGACTAACCTTGACTGAATTGCAAGATATATCGTTCGGCGAAACGATACCAAATTCATCTCAGTTTGGTCATGAATAGTAAGTTTTTCTCCTAAAAAAAAAAACCAAAAAAAAAAAACCAGGAAAGTGAAAAAATTGACACTAAAGGGAAAAAGATCCTCTAAATATTTTTTAAAAATACATTTTATATACAGATTTAGCATTAGAGTTACTTTTCCAAACTTGGGAAACTTTGTGCTTGGGAAAAAATATTAATCATATTTGTTTTTAATTACACTTTAGACTAGACAAGTTAGGCCTCTTTCAGACAGAAGGCTCAATTGCAAGCTTGTTGTGCAGTTCAGTCTCCAAGCTGTCGTCCATGAGCGCCACTCGGGTGCAACCAATTGGCAGTTTTGTAACACCGAGCGCTAACAAGCTCCTGGCTGATTGTCTGAAAAAGGCCTCGGCATCCAGAAATCCAGGTGATGGAACATTATGAGTTTGGAATAGCTGACAAGCAGGAATAGCCTGAAGGCTCATACACACATCAGACCATAGTCTTTGGAAAATGAAAGATCACAGACCAATTTTACCCCCTTCCATGTAATATGAGAGCTATACCTACACAGTCTATTCTATGGAGCTGAACTCCCCATCAGATAAAAATCTTTGCAAGATGCTGCACACAAAGATGCTGTAGACATTCAAAAGATCAGTATCTGCAAAAGATCAGTTCCTGCAAAATGCATTCATAGTCTATGATATCTGCAGATCATCATACACACCTTATTTAACAGACATTCATCTGCAGATCAGATTCACCAGGATGGATTTTCAGATCTGCAGATGATTGTCTGATCTGCAGATGAATGTCAGTTAAACAAGGTGTGTATGATGATCTGCAGATCTCATAGACTATGAATGCAATTTGCAGGAACGGATCTTTGGCAGTAACAGATCTTTTGCAGATACTGATCCGTTGTGTCTGTACAGCATCTGTGTGTGCAGCATCTTGCAAAGATTTTTTTCTGATGGGGAGGTCAGCTCCATAGAATAGACTGTGTATGGCTCTCATACTACATGGAAGGGGGTAAAATTGGTCTGTGATCTTTCATTTTCAAAAGACTATGGTCTGATGTGTGTATGTGCCCTAAGAGGTACTACTGATTTTAACCAACCAATTAAATCCTCACTTTTAAAGTGAACCTCCAGACTAAAAATTGACTCAGCAGCACTGGAAAGGCCTGGTGTTTCTTTAACTGTTTCATAGCATCAGAACTTTTTTTTCTCTTATACAAGCCTCATTTTTAGCTGCACAGAAAAAAACTGCCTGGGCATTTTTCCCCTAATGCTGTGCAAAGCATGATGGGATTTCTGATGTTGTTGTTCTCGTTCTGCTGTTTTGGTGCAATTTTTTTTTTTTTTTACATTTTGAATTTGACATTTGAAGCCTAGCGCATGCAGCTGGGAGGGGTTATCAGGACACAGGACAGTTGGAACTGTGTCTCCTGCTCCCTGTCACCTCCTTTCAACCAAAAAGATGGCTGCCCTCATGACAAAGATGGCAGCCCCCATGAATCACAAACATTTGCCTGTTCTTTTAAAACGGGGTCGGTAAGAGATTATATTACCTATCTATTCTAATTAACATAACTAATGTAACTTAATGACAGTATGTTTGTTTAGGCTGAAGTTCCCCTTTAAGGTACTTTAGGAGAAGTATTGAAATAACTTAGACCAGACTAGTACTTTTGCAGGAGATGGAGGGGATTTTAGCAGACACTGACTGTTGCTTGCTCCTGATTTCACTGGCACTGACAGGCATTTGCAATTGTATAATTGTAAATCATAGGTCAGCTCCACTAAAACACCTGCAGTAGGATTTTTACATAGGAAAGCGAGCACCAAACCTGTGATGTGAGAGGTCCTCGCTGGGAACAATAGACTTTTAAATAGCTTAGCATCTCGCTAGAGCCGTTAGATGTCACTAAATGCTAAGGATAACTTCCACTGTTGGGAACATTTTTTTAAATCTAAAATGAATGTGTATGCAAACGTATAAAATGTTCATTTGTTCCAGAGTAAAATGCCCTTTTTTCCTATCTCGTGTCGCTTACTGTATAGTAAGGAAGTAAAAATCGGGCTGATCTAAAACGTTTTGGACTAGTCCATCTCCTTATGGGTGATTCTACAGTTTACTTTATTTTCAAAAGCACTTAGAGAATAGCAGTTGCTCAGTCCAATTCCCAAAATAGCATGCAAGCGAGCAGGGAGGCCGACTGGCAGGCAGGCATCCTTATATAGATCTTTCCATAATCATAAAGAAAAAGGGAAATACTGAAAATCCCCCTTGTGGAAATTGACTAGTCCAAGGCCCATCAGGTCTGTCTGATTTTTACTGCCTACAGTAATGCAGGGAATACACCATGAGGTTTTTTGGGGGCAGACTTTCTGATCGATTTCCATTCACTTCTATGAGAAAATAAATCAAAATCAGATTGGACCTGTCGGAAATTACCTGTTGAGCCATCTATGCTGAAAAAAACTCATTGTGTATTCTCAGCATAATATGTGGTAGGCTCAGAGCCTAGAAATTGTTGTTCCTTACTCCAAGCCAGACTATACATTGTGTCATAAAGTCTATGTGAATGCGAGACCAAAAGGATGACACTTTTTGTATTCTTGTGCAATAAAGATTTAAACTATTTTTAGAACTGCAAAATGCTGCTGTGGTATCTTGAGCTCTATATTATACTTGGCAACATATTAAGTGTTCTGTCTGAGTACAGTGGATTACCCCATTAAGGATATCTTTAAATTTGTATTTTAACTTTGACTATGTTTCACAATAGTGATCTTTTAAAGTGGTATTGTCACCATAAACATCAAATTTCAACAGCAACTGGTCTGAGTGTATTAAAGGGACACTTAAGTCAAACAAAAAAAAATGAGTTTTACTCACCTGGGGCTTCCAATAGCCCTCTGCAGCTGTCCGGTGCCCTCGCCGTCTCCCTCCGATCCTCCTGGCCCCGCCAGCAGCCACTTCCTGTTTCGGTGACAGGAGCTGACAGGATGGGGACGTGAGTGATTCTTCGCGTTCCTGGCCACAATAGCGCCATCTATGCTGCTATAGCATATATCATATACCATATAGCAGTATAGAGGGTGCTAATGTGTCTGGGAACGCGAAGAATCACTCGCGTCCCCAGCCTGTCAGCTCCTGTCACCGAAACAGGAAGTGGCTGCCGGCGGGGCCAGGAGGAGCGGAGGGAGACGGCGAGGGCACCGGACAGCTGCAGGGGGCTATTGGAAGCCCCAGGTGAGTAAAACTCATTTTTTTTGTTTGACTTAAGTGCCCCTTTAAGTGATAAAGATGCTAATCCTGCAATCAAAACTTGCAAAACTTTTTCTGCTGTTATGGCTTGGAGTTATCACATACTTTAGGAGCACTGGCCCTAATGCCAAACAGTTGAATGCTGGGAGCTATTTTTATCTATAATATATGCCTCCTCTTCCATTTATTTCCCTGCCTAGCTGCTCATCAGAAACACCATCTGATCACTTGTGTATACAAGCAAGGCTGAGGTGACTCAGCGATTGGATGTGTAAATAAAAATTAAAAAAAAGACAGTGCAGTTCCTAGTATACACCTCAGTGTGAGTGTCTGCAGACTCTGGGAGGAGGACAGCTAATGAATACACAATGAGCAAGAGAAGGGAGGGGGGGAAACAAGAGTCAGGGAGGATATGATGTCAGCATTAGCTTGGCATGATGGCCACTGCCTAGAATAGGACTTTCTGCTTTTCCTTTATAAAATTCACAAGAATCATTACGTGGGTAGCACAATAAATCTGTTATGTAAGTAGAAGTAGTATTTATCTACTTATATATGTGTTTTTTATATCTAGGTTAGCATGGGTGTCGCTTGTTCTTTAAAGGAATACCAAGTTAAAAATAAACTAAACAACTGTATGAACAGTGTTAAGCATACAAATAACTAGGCTGTATTCCTTTATTTCTTACTCTTCCCAAAAGAGTTAACATTCATGTATGCAATTAACAGTTTCTCTCCAGCCAAGACCCAGTCAGACTATAGCATAACCCTCAAGATAAGGAATTACAGCCATAAAAACTTTCCTGGCAGAGAAATGCTTCTGAAAGCAGGGGGAAAAATAAAAATGGTCAAAAGCTCATAGATTTTTAGCTCTGCCATACTTTAAAGACTGTATCATTAAGAAGAGACAATGGAACATTAAAACTTAAAAAATTAGATTGTGGGCTATCTCAAAAAGTCATGTTTAGGAGTACGAGGATAGATACAATGGTTTATCTCATCAGTGTATTTTCACCTCGGTATTCAAGATACCTTAGCTCAAAATTAAATTAAAAACGGGGGGAGCAGGCATGTGTAGTGGGCTTTCCTCATGCCCACTGCTGCCCCTGTTCTCTTTTATCCCCCTTCGGTACAGCCTAGTGACCCCCAAACTTACTTCCTGGTTGGGGTGGTCACAGCTGACTATGCAGGTGCTACCTGGTGACAACTACGTAGTGCGCCTGCGCAGAGCACTCTCAGCTGTGGGCGTGCGAAGAAGGACAGCCTCGACCACCCTGACCAGGAAGTTTGGGGGATAGGTAGGCTGTACTAGAGGGAGACGGATGAGAAGGGGTGGGGGGGGGGGGGGCGGGGGAGGGGGCATAAGAAGAGCCCACTAAACATGCCTGCTCCTCCCGTTTTTATTTTGACCTAAGGTTTCCTTTAAGGACTGTCATCCGCTATCTGATTCTGACCACCTATGGATTGCAAAACGCTGGGCGTTACCACACTGCTGTAAATTGCACGGGATTGTTTACATTAGTGCAATGAAATTACAAATGTGTCCGATCGCAATTAAGCGCGTTTCTTGCAGCAATCGTGGTGCGACACCTGTCGGATTGCTTCCTAATTCTGTGCGGCAGGTGTGCTACAAAAACGCGATCACAATTTCTTGTGGAAAACAGACCTATGACCCTCTGACTGGTCATTTTCAATTTTTAAATCTTTTTTCTGCATGTTCTTTCGTTCTACAACAAATCTGAAGAAAATGAAGTCAAGCTAGGACATCTCCCAGACGGGCTGAATTACAAGTAAACAGTCGTGATGAATCTAGACATAAATGAAGATGGAAAAACAAAGTTGACAAAGTTGAAGCAGACTGATTTGTGCAGTGAGCTCATCTTTATTCTGCATGACTTCAGCCGCGTATTTAATTTATCTTCAAATAATCTCCATGCCAATCTGCTATGTACAAGCGCACAACTTGCCAGCTCCCTAACACCCAGATGACGGTGCCAGCCAGCTCCTCTATCCATCACTATCACTGCTATAAATACCACACAGGGATCAGCAGTGTTTACATTCTTTTTTTGGTAACGGTTTTATGAAACATTCCACTGTGAAGACATGCCACAAATTACTATTAATGAATTCAGGCTAATAGGAAATGTAGTCATCAGTATCCATTCATATAAACAGTGAGCCAGAAATACAGAAATTGTGTGTGAGTGCTGAAGAAGAGCCCAGAGATGATAACAGTGATGCGTAGTAAATAAGATGTGCCAGACAGCCACACAGAGGACCTTCGGCACAGATACAGCTACACCCCAATCCCAGGAAAACGCATGACTTTATTTACGTGTAAAGTGTACCTTTACCTACTTGTAAAGAGTTTACTTCACCTGTATCTTTAGTTAACCTATTAGTAGCCCTGCACACATTATCCTGAGATAGACAATGCGTACCAGGCAATCTTCAAATGGCATATGCCGTTTCGCTGCCTAATGCTAGGTACACACCATACAACCTTGTGCTAGATAGATGGTTCGATAGATCATTTCCGACATGTCCGATCTTATTTTCGATCGTTTTTCTGATTGATTTCTCATAGAAGTGAATGGAAATGGATAAGAAAGGATAACAACCGAAATGGAAATCGATCGGAAAATCGAATCTGAAATCAATCGGATGGAAATCGACTGAAAAAAAATCGTGTGTAGCCAGCATAATGCAGCTATGCATAGTGGCACAGGGAGCTTCTTTATATGTATCTGTTCTGGGAGGCTGGATTGGCTTCTCCTCTTCATCCACCCGCTGTGCTGCACTCCCGGCATCCTCTTCTGAGCTCCGATCACATGATACACATGTGATCGTAACCCAGGGGATGGTGTCAGCGTTGCAGCGCCACCTGGTGGTGGAAGAGGGGTGATGAAGGAGACGTTTCCATCACCGGGCAGCACTGCACTGCTGACCCCATCCCCTGGGTTACGATCACATGACCTATCATCTGATCGGAGCTCAGAAGAGGTTGCCGGGAGTGCAGCACAGCGGGTGGATGAAGAGGAGAAGCCAATGCATCCGTGTGGAACAGGTAAATATAAAGAAGCTTCCTGCGCCACTCTGCATACGCAGGCTGGGGAAGGCACCCCAGCCGCAGAGAAGAAAAAAAAATATCGGCCCTGCAGTGTACATATAGCTTTGATAAATGTGACTGCTAAACGGTTAAAAGAGAAGTGTATTTTCTGTTTGTACCCCAAATAAACATGAGTATTTCAGATTAATAATCAAGTCAGTCTAAAAACAGGCAAAAAAACCACAGCTCCTTACAGAGTTATGCTAGGTGCTGCCACACTGATGTAAATGGCATGGCATTGTTTCCATTAGTACGATGCAATTCCAAATTTACCCGATCGCAAACATCAGTCCTGCAGAGATTTTACAACGTTTCCGTTCGAGTTTACAGCAATCGTGGTGCGACGACCGTCGGATCGCTTCATAACGCCTGGCCATTTTCTGTCGAGTGAGGGCCCGTTTCCACTTGTGCGTAAACCGGGGCAAAACCGCAGAGTTTCCCAGCAGGAAAATCGTGCGGGGAAACTCTGCCATAGAGAACAATGGCACCGCTTGCGATAGCGATTCAGCCGGCATTTCCATCCGAATTTGTGCGAATCCCATAGCTGTGCATGGCACGGCTCATGGAATTCGTCAGCGTAACCGCAGACCCAGAAGTGCAGATGCACGTCTCGCAGATGTGTGCGGCTGCAGTGGAAACGGGCCCTGAGCTCATCTGTGCGCAGTATAGAGCTCTTTGTCTTCAGAAGCCCGAGTGCTTCCGAAAACTCACAAAACCAGCCCAACACGGAAGAGAGCCGTCTCCGACCTATTGGTTGTAGAGACTGCTAAAAGGGAAGCCTGCAGGGGAACGTGGACACCGTGAGCAGAAGGCTCTATAGGACCCAGAGCCTTCCCTCTCTTTACGTAAGCATCCGTATTTTTGGGGGTTTTTTGTTGTTGTTTTTTGTTTGTTTTTTAAGCTACAGACTCCATTTAAAGAAAACCATTTATTTGTTACATCTGATAGCTATCCTGCATTTAATCTGCAGTGTGTTTACTTCCTGCTTCCATGGAAGCAGACACAGGGTTAACATCCTGTGTTTACAAATTAGCTGCTTTGCTGAGGATTATCAAGATTCCGGAGATGACACAGCTGAGAGATCAAATTACACTTGTGATTAGTCACAGGTGAGTGGGAATTAGACCGGATAAACTCTCTAAATACATACAGGGTACATCTCTCTAGGTTTTCCTTCTGTCCTGCGAGTTCAGCTCCACTTTCAAACAAATATATTTATACAGCATGCATCCATTTCCGATTAAGAAAAATATAAAATAAAACGTCACCCACCTTCACCACCTGCTTCTTCTGCATCATCGCCCTGCTCATCATCGTCATCACTGTCGTCGCTGCCTCCTCCTTCTCCCTCAGATTCTGTGTCCCCTTCATCAAGGATTTCTGAAAAACAGCAAGAATAAAAGACGCAACATCAGACATAAAAACTTCTAAGTGGAACACCCCATCCCCACCCTACTTATGGTGATCATGAAGGCTTCTCTCTCCAATTAAGGACAAAGTCATTTATCACATTGGCACCTACACCAACACAGGCCAGCCAGTAACCGCCTCCACCAGCCAACACTTCAATCTTCAGCACAGGTGAAGTGTGTTTTTCCCTTTCACTGACAGTTCATAATGTAAATAAATTCTCCCTTGAGATTTAATGGCGCTGCTGGTTTCCCATGCAGAGTTATTACACGCAGCGCTGCAATGACAACTAAATCAAAACTCAGCTTCATTAGAATACAGTGTGAATTTCTAATGCAAAGTTATCTGTAATGTTGCTTTCAAAGGCAAAGAGGAAAAACACAGCATAACTTGCTTGGCCTGTATCTCATGAATAGCAAGTAGAAGGCTCTCCTGTTACGCTCCAATGAATTTCCCAAACAAAAATTATTTTTTAAAACAAGGAAAATAAAGTGTAGCAAAAAAAAATAATAAAAAAAAAAAAAAATTGCTTTAATAAAGTGGGACTTCCAAGAAAAATGGACATTCCCTATTTGTTCGAGGTTCACGCATTGCAAAGCCTACTAAGACAGGGATCACCCGCGTTTTGCTGCAAGGCATAACTCAAGTGTGATCCCTGTTTAAAGGGATTTTCAAGAAAAAAAAAAAAAAGATCATTTCCAGCCCCCTGGACTCCTACTGTGCCCACGATATCCTCGTAATTCGCTACTACACCTGCGTCCTGCTCCCAGCATCGGAAGTGCGACCAGGATGTGTGTGTTTCAAGGCTGTACATGCGCAATAGCTGCCGACCTGCAGCGAGAGCCCAGCTTTGTGGGGGTCGCCGCCGCTGTCTGGATGGGATTAGGAGGACGTCGTGAGCACAGTAGGAGTCCAGGGGGCTGGAAAAAGCCCCAGGTAAGTTAAAATCTTTTTTTTTTTTTTACTTAAAGAGAATCTGTTATGTGAAAAAAAACCTTCTGGGGGATACTTACCTCAGGAGGAGGAAGCCTCTGGATCCTAACAAGGCTTCCCCCGTTGTCCTCCATCCCTCCGTTCAATCGCCGGGACCCCCCCCCCCCCCCCCCCCGAAGAGCAGCAAGGTAAATATTTACCGGACTAGCGGTTCTTTGTTCGGGCTAAGGCGAAAATCGCCGAACCCAATCATGTCCGCTCTACTGCACAGGCACGAGTCCTTTGCGCCTGCGCAGCAGAGCGGATACAAATGGGCTTGGCTATTTCCACCGAGCCCGAACGCGCTAGTGCACCTGCGCAGGATCGTGGAGAGGTAAATAAATCACTGCTTGTCAACCTGGTCAGGGAGGTTTCGGGGGAGCCAGCACTGGAAGCCTCATTGGAACACGGAATGTTCGTTACTGAGAGTTTTATGAGCAGAGGGGGATATTGCTGGCTTGTCAGTTGGAAAAAGCCGTTATTTCCCACAATGCAACAAGGTTCATAGACAGCGAACGGTCTGGGAGAGGTTTCAAAACAATATCAGCCATACAGACCGCCCCTTGTGTGAAAGGGGGTATCAGTTACTGATTGGAATGAAGTTCAACCCTTGGATAAAGTTCTTTTTTTTTTTTAAAAGAAACTGACGGACCCTCTTCCTGCTGTGATATGACATGCTGCTTGGGGAATGATTCTCACACACACCTACCTTTTCTTATTGCTTTGTACTTCTCTTCGTTTTCAAGAAAATTTGGATCCATCTTGAAGACATCTAGAAAATGAAAGAAGAAAATTCATCTTCCCATCATGCTGCCACATTGTACAGCTATCATTTTAAATACAATACAATATTACATTATGGGTGATAATGGGATAGGACCTATTTGGACAGCTCACAGATTGCTGGTCAGTCTACCTAAGCTGCATCTGACGATCACACAGAAGATCAGCTTTGCAAAACCAGCAAGCCAGTTAAAGCGGACCTGAACTCAGAAATTCCTCTCTGCTCTAAAAGATAAGAAACAGCATAATAACCTTTAAAGAAAAAGCATGTATTTGCTACAGCTGATACAAATCCTGCAGTAAATCTGCAGTGCGTCTACTTCCTGCTTTCATGGAAGCAGACATATTGTTAACATCCTGTGTTTACAGATGAGCTGCTCTGCTGTGGCAGCCACATGGCTTAGCTGAGATCCAATTACAACTTGTGCTTAGTCAAAGATGAGGGGGAAATTAGAGGCTAAACTCTCTAAATACATACAGGGTGAATGTCTCTATACTTTCCTTCTGTCAGGTGCAAGAGTTCAGGTCCACTTTAATAAATTAAAAAGGGGAAAGTAGGGAGCGGGTTTTTGGATGTTAATTGGACACAACTAATTGTTTCTGATTATTTAATGCGCTGATCAGAAATGTTCAATCCTCTGCATGATTGAATGTGATCTTGGTTAACCATTTACCGCCATCCTAACGTATTAAAACGTCATGCTTACCGCTATTAACAGCAACATGACGTTTTAATACGTCGCGCATTCCCGCCGCTGCTACCGCCGTGTGTCCGCCGCTACCGCCGCCATTACCGTCGGGATCCCGTGCTGGGCGATTGGGGAAGAGGACTGAACAGTCCTCTACCCAATCGCAGTGCCTGGAGTGAATGGACGTGACCGCGAACAGCGGCTACGTCCATTCACATAAACAGGAAATGTAACAGTTTAATAAAGTGTGTAAAAAAAAAAAAAAAAAGTGAACACGTCCTATGAGTGTTCACCAGCGCCATCTTGTGGCCAAAAAGTATATTACACTTACAAAATACATACATTTTCAAGTATATACACATCATTAATAAAATTACACTTCCAACCCTCCCCCCCAAAAAAAACACTTGTAAAAAAAAAAAATCAGCTTAAAAAAAAATAATAAATAGTTGCCTTAGGGACTCAGCTTTTTTTATTCTATATTTTATGGGGGAAAATTAATTTTAATTTATTACATAGGGGCTTGTAATTATGGCCAGAACAAACAGAAAAATAACCACTTATATTTCAAAATAATATACTGTCGCCATACATTGTGGTAGGGACATAATCTAAACGGTTTAATTATCGGGACCGCTGGGCAAATAAAACGTGTTTGTTTTATCCACAGGAGAATGTTTAATTTTAAAACTATAAAGGCTGAACACTGAGAAATAATGATTTTTTTTCTTTTTTTTTCTGTTTTTCTCATTAAAATGCATTTAGAATAAAAAAATTCTTAGCAAAATGTACTATCCACAGAAAGCCTAATTGGTGGCGAAAAAAACGAGGTATAGATCATTTTCTTGTGATAAGTAGTAATAAAGTTATTAGGGAATAAAAGGGAGGAGCGCTGACAACTGAAAATTGCTCTGGTCCGTTAGGATAAAAACCCTTGGGGGTGAACTGGTTAATAAATATAGGTGTTTGAAATAAATTTCCTGGAAAAGGGATATATTTCGATAATTTAGAGCTTAGAGATGCAAAAGTGTATTTAGTACAATAATAATAATGGTAAGTCCGCTAAACCCGGATTTAGGTTAATTTCCTTTCAGATGAAAGCAGAAAGGGTACACAGACAAGGCAGACACGCTAGACTGACTACACAGAAAAACGCCTGCTTTGGAAAATATCACTAAAGCAGTAGAGAACTGAATAAAAACATCATCACCAGAAAAAGTAAACAGCCCAAGAATGACAGATTTCTCTGCAACTGAGCGATTGTGATTTATGCCGCGGACAAATACTTTGCAGGCACTTTATTCACAGGGTAGTCAATTTCAAGCTGCCAGAGATTTTCATCAGCGCCATGATAGATGACACAGTAAGACTCACTAAGTACATCTTCGGGATTGTAATCATCTTCTAAAGGAAGCATATGTGTAAACTGGTCTTCCTCCTCCACCAGGTCAAGGCCATCAGGGATAACTGGGTGATCTTTGAAGCCATCTTTCCTGACAGCAAATAAGACTTCAATCATGTACTGCACGCGTTTGTCTATCTCCGACTCATGTAGGATGTTTCGCATACGCTCGAAAATAGCTGTAGAAGAGAGGAAAAACAAGCCCTGCGATCATTAAAGGGGCACTATGGCGAAAAATTATGTTTTATAGCCACTGTACTATGCCTAGCTGTTTGTAGAGCATAGTAGCTTACATGTAGTGAGGCACAGGGGCTTTTTTTTTTAAACACTGGCATCACCTTGTATACATTATCAGTCACGTCGGCAGAAGTACCTTTCCGACGCCACTTAGCCTGTTCCATGTAGTTGTAGGGAGGCAACTTTCCCTGTTGCTGTAACTGACGTTACAGTTTTCCCCCCTCTGCAGCGCTGGAAGGTTTGTTCTAAATTTCAACTGCACGATCGTGCAGTTATAGTGATCCCCCATGAGCCGTAAAGAGTAGCAGCTTATGTGCTGTGAGGGGAGTGGAACGCACCCTCCCTCTTACGTGAGACGCAACTGCATGTGAGGAGGACTGTGGAGGAATGCATCATCATTACTGATGACGCTGCCCGGCAAGGACCCCTGTAGCTGAAGCTGGCATGTGCTGCGCAGACAGAGCGGCAGCTTGCAGAGCAGACACAAGCGCTGTAGCTGTGTCCTGCTAATTGTACAGTAGTTGTGATTGTTTTTTTTGTGGTGAATTTTTTTTTTACCCAATCGTTTTTTCAGTATTTTTTTCTAAAGCAAATTGCAGGTAGTTATTCAGCCAGAGTAATAAAAAAAAAAAATGAATAACTACCTGCAATTTGCTTTAGAAAAAAAATACTGAAAAAACGATTGGGTAAAAAAAAAAATTCACTACAAAAAAAAACAACAATCACAACTACTGTACAATTAGCAGGACACAGCTACAGCGCTTATGTCTGCTCTGCAAGCTGCCGCTCTGTCTGCGCAGCACATGCCAGCTTCAGCTACAGGGGTCCTTGCCGGGCAGCGTCATCAGTAATGATGATGCATTCCTCCACAGTCCTCCTCACATGCAGTTGCGTCTCACGTAAGAGGGAGGGTGCGTTCCACTCCCCTCACAGCACATAAGCTGCTACTCTTTACGGCTCATGGGGGATCACTATAACTGCACGATCGTGCAGTTGAAATTTAGAACAAACCTTCCAGCGCTGCAGAGAGGGGAAAACTGTAACGTCAGTTACAGCAACAGGGAAAGTTGCCTCCCTACAACTACATGGAACAGGCTAAGTGGCGTCGGAAAGGTACTTCTGCCGACGTGACTGATAATGTATACAAGGTGATGTCAGTGTTTAAAAAAAAAAGCCCCTGTGCCTCACTACATGTAAGCCACTATGCTCTACAAACAGCTAGGCATAGTACAGTGGCTATAAAACATAATTTTTCGCCATAGTGCCCCTTTAAATGAAACAAATGTTTTCAAGCCTGAAGCAAACCAGTCATGGAAGAAATATGCAGGCTGCCATTACCAAAGTGCTTCTGAAAATGCTATCTGCATAGAATACTTTCCAAGTCACTTACCAGAATCCGTTATGCAGGTTGAGACACTTATGTACACCTGGCCCAGAGGAGCAATTTAAAGTAAATCTGAAGCAATGCTGAAAAAAAAAAAAGTTAGATACCCACCTATGTAGAAGGGAGGCTCTGGATCCCTTAGTAGAGCCTTAGCGGTTTTCTCTCCGTCCCCTCGGTCCACCGTTGTCCCCCCCAATTTAAGTTATTTGACCAGCTGGTCGGAAACACCTTCAGACTCCTCCTAAAGGCTTTGGAAGTACAGTACTCAAGTCCTCAAGTACTTCCAAAGAGGAGCAGGTCCGTACTGTGCACACACAAGTCCAGACTCACACATGCACAATACGGACCCTCTCGTCTGTAGAAGCACTCGGGAACGAGTACTTCTGGAGCCTTTGGGGGTGGAGACATCAGTGAACCTAGTCCTAGGGCACGGAGAGAGGATTGGGAAGGCTCTGTGGGATCCAGAGTCTTCCCTCTACATATGTGCTTATGTCACTTCACATTTGCCATCAGATATGCCAGGACCAATATTGCAAAAATCTTAAAATGTAAAATACACGTAAACATACAAATAAGTATGTTTCTTCCAGAGTAAAATGAGCCATAAAATTACTTATATCCCATGTTGCTGTCACTTACAGTAGGTAGTAGAATTCTGACAGAGCCAACAGGTTTTTAAGTAGCCCATATCCTCATGGGGGATTTTCAGGGTTTTCTTCAAAAGCACAAAGTGAATGGCAGTGGTCATGTCCAACTGCCAATATAGTGTTCAGCGAGCAGGGAGGCTGGCCAGCATCATTGCATAAATCCTTTTCAGGGAGTATCTTTATACACAAAGCCCATGCTAAGAATGCCCCATGAAGAGATGGACTAGTCCAAAACCTGTTGGTTCTGTCAGATTTCTATTAACTACTGTAAGCGACAGCAACATAGGAGAAAAGTAATTTATGGCTCATTTTACTTTGGAAGAAACATACTTCTTATTTGTATGTGTTTACATGTATTTTAAATGTTGCCATTTTTCACAATAGTGGTCCTTAAAGGGATACTGTAGGGGGGGGGTCGGGGGAAAATGAGTTGAACTTACCCGGGGCTTCTAATGGTCCCCCGCAGACATCCTGTGTTGGCGCAGCCACTCACCGATGCTCCGGCCCCGCCTCCAGTTCACTTATGGAATTTCTGACTTTAAAGTCAGAAAACCACTGCGCCTGCGTCCTCAATCCCGCTGATGTCACCAGGAGTGTACTGCGCAGACACAGACCATACTGGGCCTGCGCTGTGCGCTCTTGGTGACATTAGCGGGATCGAGGACACGGCAACGCAGGCGCAGTGGTTTTCAGACTTTAAAGTCTGAAATTCCAGAAGTGAACCGGAGGCGGGGCCGGAGCATCGGTGAGTGGCTGCGCCAACACAGGATGTCTGCGGGGGACCGTTAGAAGCCCCGGGTAAGTTCAACTCATTTTCCCCTGACCCCCCTACAGTATCCCTTTAAGAATGCTATACACACAATTTCCAGCAGTTTGGTTAGATCCCCCTTAGGAGCTTTTTGCTAAATTGGGTGGCAATTTATGTGTATATGAGTATGACTGCATTTAGACAATGTTATATAGCTAAAGGATGAAAATTACAGGAAGCGAATGATCATTTTTATAAGAGGTCACCAAGGGAAGCTTCATAACTGTCAAGACAGGTTAGCTCAAAAGCCATTAGGAGAAATATATAGATCATGTATGTAGTCAGGTTTATCACAGGTGAATTTAATATTTTACGTTTTCACGTAAATTAACTTATTGCATACAAAACAGCAGAGAGCGAAAAAAATGGCAAGACAAAAAGAATAAAAAACAAAACAAAAAAAACGCAAATTCATGCAGGCATAAAAAAGCAGCAAGCAGAATTCACATTCATAAGTGTGAACACGACCTTAAAATTCTGTAAAGCTAGAACCTGCAAATTAGATCCTTGATACAATCTGACCCGCTTTGTGGCTTGTGTCACAGAACACAACCGAAGTGAGAGGAGTTTGGAGGCTGACAGATTTACTTTTAAAGAACAAGCATGCAAATGAGATACTTCTGACTGAAGTCTGACTTGATTACCTGCATGCTTGTTTTAGGTGTGTGATTCAGACACTACTGCAAACAAAAAAAGATCAGCAGGACTGTCAAGCAACTGGTGTTATTTAAAAGGAGATAAATATAGCAGCCATCGTAAACCTCTACTTCAGGCTCCCTTTAAAGGGCCACTACAGCGAAAAAAGTAAGCAGTTAAAATCTGACAGAACCAATAGGTTTTGGACTAGTCCTTCTCCTCATGGCAGATTATCAGGGGTTTCCTTGTTTTTAAAAGAATTCCCTGAACAACAATTGCGAAGTCTAAATACCAAAATAGAGTGCGAGTAGGGAGGCTGGTTGGTATCTTACTATTTTGGCAGTTAGACTTGGCAACTGCCATTCAGGAATTGCTTTTGAAAACAAAGAAAACCCTGATAATCCCGTATGAGGTAATGGGCTAGTCCAAAACCTGTTGGTTCAGTCAGATTTTAACTGCCTACTTTCTTTTGCTGCAGTGGTCCTTTAAGCAAGTCTCATCATTCCATTGTATTGGGTATACATAAGTGAAATAGTTTGCATTGCTTTCAATGGAGATTTATTGTTTAAATTATGCCAAATTTTCAATTACCGGTACACAATCACCCCTGGAAAACAACCCTGACGTAAATTACGAGCTCACTGTGTAAACAAAAATAAGAGAAAACGACTTTCCAGGTCATGAGCCAACAAATGGAAAAAGAAGCATGTTTTCCCTCCCCACAGCTGTTACACTTGCAGGTGGTAATGTAAAATAATTATTTACTGGAAAGACTGACTTCAGCCAGCAGAGTCCTACAATGGACACCTTTCACTTGTAATATATTCAATGGTTCTGGTGGTAGACGCTTGCAATGATCCTTGGTGTCTCCAGCACAGTTAAATGATGTCTTGTTTGGACTAAAGTTCACCCCTTTCCAAGAATTAAAATTAATGAGCAAAGTAACGTACCATCAAACAGCCGAGACGCAGTGCAGCCGGCACTTACCATTTATACCTCTGGGTGTTACTTGGGTTAGCTTGAGACCGCTCTCCTTTATGAAACCAATAGAAACTTCAACGCTGTCATCTGTAGGTCGCTCCAGCAGCAAGGTCAGCATTTCCAGTGCCAGCACCTCATGAGCCTTACAGGAAGAAGCAGAGAGATGTATGATCGCTCATGACAACTACCGGTACTTTCAATAAACCTCATTTCTGCTTACCGAGCCCAGCGAGACTGTGAGGACTAGAGGAGCATCAGCATATCCATACTGATAAAACACAGCTTCACATGGCATGCAAATACAAAATGTCTAATGTGCTATAACACTGCACCACGTCATGAATAGCAGACAAACGATATAGCCGTTACTTATGGGCTTTACTATAGAAGAAAAGATTTATGTTGTAACTAGAAAAGACAACGTCTGAAGATCAATCATCTTATGCTGGGAATACACGGTACGTTTTTGAGGCTCGATTATCCTGCCTGATCGATTTCGCGCTCGATTCTCTTATCTTCCATTCGTTTTCCTTATCTTTTCCCATTGTTCCCCATGCAAAACCGAGCACGCGATCAGACTTGTCAGAAATTATCTATCGAGCCATCTAAATGGCTCAAAATCTAACTGTGCATTCCCAGCATCACATGAGTATAGGATGCCTATTGATGCACAATAATGGTTACTTAGCACTCTCGCTTTGCACAGCTGGGTCCCTGGGTCAAATCCCAGCCAGGGTACTATCTGCACAGAGTTTGTATGTTCCCCATGTCTGCGTGGGTTTCTTCTGGGCACTTTGGTTTCCTCACACACCACAAACACATACAGCTAAGTTAACTGGCTTCCCATAAATTGCCCCTAGACTACGATACATACACTACACCATACATACACAGACATGTAACTGTGGTAGGGATTAGATTGTGAGCCCCCTCTAAGGGACAGTTATATGACAAGGCCATATACCCTGTACAGTACTATGGAAGCTGTTGGTGCCATATACATACTAAATAATGATAATTTTTCTTAAAAGTGCACACATCCCTTCAGAGCTATGGAAGATGCCTACCGGATTGCCTTACAAAAACTTCTACCTTTCCAGCTGCAATGCTGATCACCTCTCTATAATTCTCTATGTGGCATTTGAGATAAGGTGGAAACCTGATCGGTACAATTTTCAAGCTGCGTAGATATGCAGTAACATTTGCATGATTCTGCATTCATTTACAATACATTTGCATATACTATATATACAATATAGTTACATATACTATATACAAGGAGGTACACAGGGCATCAAAATTAATCATCCAAAAAAAAAATAATTCTGGAACTGGATTGTATTTGGTCTTGAATGGAATTTCTGCAGCCGTAGAGGTCTTCTTTAACCTCAGCAGCTTCTCACAAATGACTTAGCTGAAGTGTCATACAGCGGGATGCTATACACTGACAGGCAGATATCCCTGGGGCACCACATGCCATGCAGGAAAACAATATTGCTTTATAACTTTATTTCCAATTTCTGAGCCACAAGAAAGCAATCCGGCCTACAGAACGGCATAATGCATTATAGCGGCTCACCCTCCATTATAAATATCAGGAATTAGCTCTCTCCGGGGACAGGGAAAGTAGAACAATATAAAGGTATGTTCATCAAAGATCAAGTGCTTTCTAGGCCTGGTTTATTACTCATCTCAAAGCACATACTTCATGCAATTTATGTGACAAAGAAAGATCAGAACCAGCACCAGAAACAGAAGAAAGAAAGAAAACATATTTTATTCACAATAATACTACAAACATGGCTTGCATAGCAATAAGTGGGTAAGTATATTATAGAAAAATGCAGAAAGCGCTCAGACACTCCCAGGAGTTCATACCGCTGCCTGTATTGCCATTTGTGAGGATTTCCCTTGCTTCCTGTCCCTGGGACCTCTGTGGTTCTTTATGGCTTTAAAAATGGAATTAAAAGGAAACCTGAGACATTACGAACACAAGGATTTATACTTACCTGGGGCTTCCAACATCCTCCTGTAGTCCGTCAGGTGCCTTAAAGCCAGTCTGTCACCTCTATTGTGCTGCTCTGAGGCCCACGATCCAGCTGGGTCACGGGCCACTGCTCATGCATGTCCCAGGCCCGCACGCACTGCCTGATCACAGGAGCATTCTGCGCTTTTTTTAACTGTGCATTTGCAAAACATTCAGGGCTGTGTGCGGCCTGGACCACTTCTCAGCCAGGTCGCAAAATTTACGGGGGCTCATAAAGGCAAAATGTAGGGAGCAGGGAGGAGAACGAAGGAGCTAACAGATTGACGTACACACCTACAAGTACTGCCAATAGCAGAGATCAGGACTTATTCCCCCAGGCGACAGTTTGAGTGCTATGCAGATGTGGGGGGGGGGGGGGGGGGGGTGAGACGCACAATTAGGCATAATGGAGCTGGTGGGGTAAAGAGAAAAACAATGGGCTCGACCAAGATAGTCTGGCACTGAAGATCTTAGCAACGCATCAGGGCTGCCGTATACATGATAGATTCTTGATAGAGGCAGCCTAGACCAGCCCACTTGAACGAGAACCATCTAGCATGTGTACAAGGCTTAAAGGATACATAAGGCAAATAAAAAAAAAAAATTCAGATTTGCTTGGCATTTTCCCTGGAAGCCTATGTGTCCCTCTCAGGCAGTCATAGCAGCAGCCAACCTGGCCTGGCGGCCTCTGCTGTGCCACTTGCGCTCCCGTTGCTAGGAACATTCTGTGAAGGCGCAGAGGCCGCTGACCTGGATGCGCTGGCGGCTGCTACAGAGGAAACCCCAGGAAATTGGATGAGAGCAGAGGTGCGGCAAGGGAAACATAGGCTTCCAGGGCTGGAGTAAGCCCCAGGTAAGTAAACCTGATTTATTTTTAAATTAACTTATGAATCCTTTAAGTCAATTAGCCAAAACCAGTTCCAGAAAGGAAGAGGTGAATATGAATGTCCAGTATTTTGTCAGTATCAGGTACATTACTTGGCTGCTATCCCCTGGGACACCACTGGGGATACTTTTATATACCTTACAAGTAGCGGTGACCAGAACAAGCAACAAAATAAATTACAATCCTCATAAAACAGCCAAGAACAATGCGTCTCCATATATAGGGAAGATGGTAAATCACGGCTAAGTATAGAGCATAGAAGCAGCGGTGACAGAACGCAGCACAAGCTGCTGTTTTAGATATCAGAACATATCCATTCTCAAGGCTTGCAATGCATTTCTAAGCTGAGTATACAGCACAAGAAAGTTACCACTCTGAGGAGTCATTTGCGTATGTAAAGATAACCCAGAGAAAGGGAACACATGCTAATTCAAAGGGCTGACATCCATCTGCATGGCCTGAATGAGTGCTTCTTTTGCCATTATTAAATTGGACCCAAACTCTTGTACAGGACCAAAGGAGAACAGAGAAATGCCATTTAGAGTAGGGATGATCAGTGAGTTTAGGCACATTTTTATGCAAATATATGCAGCTTGAAAACAGACCAATCAATTTAAACCTCGGTGGGACCTGATTGGTCCATTTTCAAGCTGCATATATTTGCATAACATTAGCAAAATCATAAGTATATATCATTGATCATCCCTAATTTATAGAGTTTAGCCTGTCTAATTCCCCCCCATCTGTGACTAATCACACGTTGTAATTTGATCTCTCAGATGTGTTAGCTGGCTGCCTCGGCAGAGCAGATAATTTGTAAACACAGTATGTTAACCCTATGTCTGCTTCCATGAAAGCAGGAAGTAGACACACTGCAGATTTTGTATCAGCTGTAAGAAAGAAAACAATAGTTACTTATCGGGTAACGTTCTTTCTAGTGATCCTCTGGGACAAGACTCCGAGATATCCACGCCCCTTCCAGGAAATATTTCAATCCCTCCCCTATAAGAGAAAGGCCATGAGAATCTCCCCTCAGTCTTAAATAATAACTGTCTAGAACTCTTCCTTTCCTTATTTATACTATGAACCACTCCATACTAAGTACAGAATTATTCTATTATACCCCATTTGGGTGGGACTCTTGTCCCAGAGGATCACTAGAAAGAACGTTACCCGGTGAGTAACTATTGTTTTATCCAGTGATCCTCTGGGACAAGACTCCGAGATGATAAGCAAGAATCAAACCTCAGGGTGGGTAGCAGCCTTCAAGACTTTACGACCAAAGGCTTGCTGTTGTTCCGATAACACATCCAATTTATAATGTTTCACAAAAGTGTTAAAACTTGACCACGTAGCGGCTTTGCAAATCTGCTCCGGGGTAGCACCAGAATTATGTGCCCAGGATGATGCCACTGCTCTAGTTGAATGTGCCGTGAAGGACAATGGAAGTTCCAGGTTCAATAAAGAATAAGCCATATTAATAGCTTTCTTAATCCATCTAGATATAGTAGATTTGGATGCAGTGCAACCTTTATTCTTACCCCCAAATAGGACAAACAAGGAATCCGACTTCCTAAATTCTGAAGTAGTCTTGATATAGTGTAAAATACACCTTCTAACATCTACTAGGTACAGATCTTTATCCTTCTTTTTTCCCCCCTGGACACTAAAGGAAGGGATAACAATAGATTGAGATCTATGGTATTTGGACACCACCTTGGGAAGAAACCCTGGGTCTGTCTGCAAAACTAATCTGTCTCCTAAATCCTGAAAATATGGAGGCTTACAAGATAACGCTTGTATCTCACTGACCCTCCTAGCTGTAGATATGGCGGTGAGGAACACAGTTTTAATTGTAACATGCAATAAATCACTCTGGTCCAATGGTTCAAATGGAGTCCTGGATAACCCTTTTAGCACTGACGGTAGATCCCACGGGGACACATTAGGTGCTTTTATTGGTACCTGTCTACCAATAGCTCTAAAAAATCTAATCACCAAGTCCTCTCCAGCTAATTTTCTCCCTGTCATGGCAGCCAAAGCTGATACCTGCACTTTTAATGTGCTGACCGATAAACCTTTTTCCCAGCCTTCCTGCAAAAAATCCAATAAAGCTGGAATAGAAAAAGACTCATAAGAAGAAGAATCTAACCAATGGAAAAACGTTTTCCAATACTTAATATACATACTTCTAGTAGAATCCTTTCTGCTTTTCAATAAAGTTTGAATAACTCTACTGGAAAGCCCCTTGCTCTTAAGCCAAACTACCTCAGGATCCAGGCTGCCAGTTTTAACTTTTCTACCTCCGGATGCCAAAGCTTTCCCTGGTACAGTAGATCCCTCCTGTCCGGTAGCTTCAGAGGAGGTTCCACAGCTAACTTTTTTAGAATTGGGAACCAACTTCTCTTTGGCCACATCGGTGCAATCAGAATTAATGGGGCTTTTATCTCCTTCCATTTTTTGATGACTAATGGAATGAGAGGCAGAGGAGGAAAAGCAAACGCCACAGGAAAGTTCCATACTTGTGATAACGCATCTATTCCCCAAGGATCGTCCCTTGGATTTATCGAGCAAAAAACTGGCAGAAGAGCATTCTGCCTCGTTGCAAAAAGATCGATTGACGGAACACCCCAGACATCTAAAATCAGAGCAAAAACCTGTCTGTTCAGGGCCCATTCTCCCGGAAGAACCGCATTCCTGCTTAACTTGTCCGCATCTAAATTCTGAAGACCCTTCAGATGGAGAGCTTTCAGAGATAGTACATTCACCTGGGCCCAAGTACAGATTTCCTCTGCCTCCTCTTGCAACCATTCCGACCTCGTGCCCCCTTGCTTGTTTATATATGCCACAGTGGTGGAATTGTCTGACCTCACCATAACATGTTTGTTTTGTACAATCTTTTGTGCCTGAATGAGAGCCAACTTCACTGCTCTCAATTCTCTCCGATTGGACGAGAACTTTCTCTCTTCCTGACTCCACTGTCCCTGAAAGGCCTGATGCTCCACGTGAGCACCCCACCCCCAAGCACTGGCATCTGTCGTTATAGTTACTTCTCTGGGGTATACCCATAAATTCCCCTGGGTCAGATTTCCCTTGTTCAGCCACCAGTCCAAATCCTGGATGACTGTTAAGGGAAGCATAACTTCCTGATCCAAGTTCCGCTGGGATCTGTCCCAGTTCTTTAATAGAAAAGACTGAAGCAGTCTTTGGTGTGCTAAAGCCCACTGAACTGCTGGCGCTGTGGAAGACAAAAGTCCCAGAGTTCTCATAATCACTCTTAGGGAAACTTTTGGGTTCCTTTTTAGACCGGTTATTTCGTTCATAACCTTGTCTATCTTCTCCTGTGGCAGGAACATTTTTTGAACTGACATGTCTACCATCATTCCTAAAAACTTTATCGTTTGAGTTGGTATCATTACAGATTTTTCTCGATTTACCAACCACCCCAGATCTGCCAGATACCTTAAAGAAGTCTCTAGATGTGCCTTCAAAAGCTCCACCGAATCGGCAAAAATCAAAATATCGTCGAGATAAAAAAATCACCTGGATAGCTTGGTTCCGGAGAGGAACCAGAGCTTCCGCCATAATTTTTGTAAAAATGCGAGGTGCCGAACTGATCCCGAAGGGAAGGCAAGTGAATTGGAAGTGACACAGAGTGCCTTCTAGAGATACGGCAAACCTGAGGTATTTCTGTGAATATGGGTGAATGGGAACATGCCAATATGCATCCTGTAGATCCAAATTGACCATGAATGACTCTGCTTCCAACAGATTTCTGATAGAATAAATCGATTCCATCCTGAATCGTTTGTACTTGACCAACGGATTTAATTTCTTTAGGTTGAGAATCAACCTGAATTTCCCCGACGGTTTCTTTACCAGAAACACGGAAGAGTAGAACCCCCTTCTCTGTTCCGACCGAACTACTGGAATGATCACTTTCTGATCTACCATGATTTTCAGAATACGAGATAATTCCTGCGACATTGTCGCATCTACCGGATTCCTTGCTATCATAAATCTGTTGGGAGGAACAGAATTGAACTCTATTCGATAACCCATTTTCACAATTGCGCAGATGTATGGGCTGTCGACTGAATTCCTCCACCCTTCGCTGAAGTTCTTCAGTCGACCCCCCACTTGATGGTCATTGGGGTTTCTTATTATCCTGGGGCTTGATAAGAAAACTCCCCTTACCATTTTTGTTAAAGGACCATCCTTTCCTTTTAGATTGTCCTTGACGCTGATTACGCTGCCTATTGAAAGGACGTTTGATAGGCTGCGTAACCTTTTTCTTTGGAAAGACCTTCTTTTTACTAGAAGTCCTTTCCAAGGTAGCATCCAACTCGGGCCCAAACAACAGATTACCTGTAAATGGAACTGAACATAACCTGGATTTTGAAGTGATACTTCCTTCCCAAGTTTTAAGCCAAACTGATCTTCTAGTAACATTGGCTAGACCAGCTGCTCTCGCTGTATACTTAATGCCCTCTGCTGATGCATCTGCCAGATAGCTAGTGCCTTTAAACAGCAATTCTAAGGCCTCCAGAAGTTCTTCCTTAGAAGCCCCTTTCTAAATCTTATTTTTAAATTGATCCAACCACAACAACATAGTTCTAGATACGCACGTAGAAGCTATGGTCGGCCTAAAAATAGCCGAAATAGCTTCCCATGTACGTTTAGAAAAAGCGTCCGTTTTCCTATCTAACGGGTCTTTTAAGGAGCCTAAATCTTCAAAGGCCAACTCTCCCTCTTTGACCATTTGAGAAAAAGGCGTATCAAGTTTAGGACATTTACCCCAAATATTAACCTCCTCTTCACTAAACGGAAATCTTCTTTTCATTCCTTTAGAAAATACAAGTTTTTTATCAGGCTCGGTCCATTCCTTCAGGATAGACTGGCGAATAGACTTATGAACTGGAAAAACAATGCCTTCACTGTCTTGCCAACCTTCATAGAGTTTATCATGAGGAGTTAACGAATCTGAATTCCCTTTATCAATCTGTAATGTATCAACAATAGCATCAATAAGGCCCTCTGTGTCCTCTATTTTAAATTTAAATTTAGACGGGGTCTCTTTAAATTCTTCTGCACTATCATGGGAATCTGAACCCCCCTCCCCTTCTGAAGTAGAAGAAACTGCTGGTACAGGGGTTTCTGGTTTAGATCGTGTCTTAGATTCAGCCAAAGAAGATTTAAACTGTTTAATAGTATCAGCCATTTCCTGTCTAAAGGCTCTTATTGTATCCTTGACAGAGAGGCCATCCTCTGCTAAAACCTTCTTAGAGCAGGATTTGCAGAGTGTCTTTTCCCATTCAGCTGGCAATCGTGCATTGCATACTGGGCACTTTTTCTTGGATCCATCTTTTGCCTGCAAAACATGATCCACAATAGCCCACCATTAGAATGGAAAAAAATTGCCCAAAAAGTTCTAAGTATTTTACTAGCGCTGAAAAATACCTTAGAAGAACCAGCTCCTTCCTCCCCCGGAGCCACAGACATTGCGACTGTCCTGTTCGCTCCACAGAGCCAGAGTGAGAGGAAGCCGGCGCGTCCCACCGCCTCCCTTATACTAAAGCCCCGCCCTGGTTTCCGCCGGAAGTGACGTCAGCGGTAGCCGCGCGCGCGGCTATAAAACTTCCCCAGAACAGACCCGATGGATCTTCTGTTCCACTGATGCTGTCTCCAGCTGCGTGCAAGACAGCCCACCGCCACCTCCAACCAGGCCAGAGGGATCGAGGACTCCATCCCGTTTTCTCCCTCCTCTTAACCACCCTGGCGTTCTGATAAGATCGCCAGGGAGGCTGCGGGAGGGTTTTTTTTAAATTAAAAAAAAAACTATTTCATGCAGCCAACTGAAAGTTGGCTGCATGAAAGCCCACTAGAGGGCGCTCCGGAGGCGTTCTTCCGATCGCCTCCGGCGCCCAGAATAAACAAGGAAGGCCGCAATGAGCGGCCTTCCTTGTTTTGCTTACACCGTCGCCATAGCGACGAGCGGAGTGACGTCATGGACGTCAGCCGACGTCCTGACGTCAGACGCCTCCGATCCAGCCCTTAGCGCTGGCCGGAACTTTTTGTTCCGGCTGCGCAGGGCTCAGGCGGCTGGGGGGACCCTCTTTCGCCGCTGCTCGCGGCGAATCGCCGCAGAGCGGCGGCGATCGGGCAGCACACGCGGCTGGCAAAGTGCCGGCTGCGTGTGCTGCTCTTTATTTGGCGCAAATCGGCCCAGCAGGGCCTGAGCGGCAGCCTCCGGCGGTGATGGACGAGCTGAGCTCGTCCATACCGCCCAGGTGGTTAAGGGAGCAAACACGAGGCAAGGTAATAAACCTTGATGCTGCCAGACTGACCAACTCAGTCTCAGCAGCCCCCTACAAGGTTCCCCAGGCCCTACCTACCATAGACCTGGTTCACTCGAGGGAAAGAAACCTCCTTCTCGCGCAGGAAATATTTCAAACTGAGGGGAGATTCTCATGGCCTTTCTCTTATAGGGGAGGGATTGAAATATTTCCTGGAAGGGGCGTGGATATCTCGGAGTCTTGTCCCAGAGGATCACTGGATAAATGTTTTTAAGGGTTATTATGCTGTTGCTTATCTAGGGAACCTAAATTGAGAGGAATATAGAAGCTGCCATCTTCATTCTGTCATAAACAATGCTAGTTGCCTGGCTGTCAATGCCGATGCTTTGGCTTTAGTTGATTTTGAGTCACACACCTACAACCAGTAGAGTCTGACCAGAGTCAAATCATCTGATCTGCATGCTTATTCTGGGTCAGTGACTTGAAGCATTAGGGCTCATTCCACTAGGAGCAATTCGCTGTTTCCCAGCATGCACATTTGGATGGGGAAACGCAGCCTAGTAAAATCCTCCCTAGTGGAAGCAAGCCCTTTATGTGAGAAACAAAAAGTGGAATACGGCAAAGTTCTACGTAGGTTTGGAACCATGCATACACTCATCATGCCACTTCAGGTACCATTTAATAGTCCCAACAAAGGCTCTTTATACACTGATTAAAGGCATGTTTGGGAAAAGAATACCATCCAAGGTTAATTAATAGTGGGATCATGACCCTATCAGCGAGAAGCTACGTAGTGGTTGCGGACCCTATCAGCGAGAAGCTGCGTAGTGGTTGCTGACCCTATCAGCGAGAAGCTGCGTAGTGGTTGCTGACCCTATCAGCGAGAAGCTGCGTAGTGGTTGCTGACCCTATCAGCGAGAGGTTGCATAGTGGTTGCTGACCCTATCAGCGAGAGGTTGCATAGTGGTTGCTGACCCTATCAGCGAGAGGTTGCGTAGTGGTTGCTGAACCCATCAGCGAGAGGTTGCGTAGTGGTTGCTGACCCTAGCAGCGAGAAGTTGCTGACCCTAGCAGCGAGAAGTTGCGTAGTGGTTGCTGACCCTATCAGCGAGAGGTTGCGTAGTGGTTGCTGAACCCATCAGCGAGAGGTTGCGTAGTGGTTGCTGACCCTAGCAGCGAGAAGTTGCTGACCCTAGCAGCGAGAAGTTGCGTAGTGGTTGCTGACCCCATCAGCGAGAGGTTGCGTAGTGGTTGCTGACCCTAGCAGCGAGAAGTTGGGCAGTGGTTGCTGACCCTAGCAGCGAGAAGTTGCGTAGTGGTTGCTGACCCTAGCAGCGAGAAGATGTGTAGTGGTTGCTGACCCCATCAGCGAGAGGTTGCGCAGTGGTTGCTGACCCTAGCAGCGAGAAGTTGCGTAGTGGTTGCTGACCCTAGCAGCGAGAAGCTGCGTAGTGGTTGCTAACCCTATCAGCGAGAGGTTGTGTAGTGGTTGCTGACCCTATCAGCGAGAGGTTGTGTAGTGGTTGCTGACCCTATCAGCGAGAGGTTGCGTAGTGGTTGCTGACCCTATCAGCGAGAAGTTGCGTAGTGGTTGCTGACCCGATCAGCGGGAAGCTGCGTAGTGGTTGCTGACCCGATCAGAGAGAGGTTGCATAGTAGCTGCTGACCCTATCAGCGAGAAGTTGCGTAGTGGTTGCTGGCCTGATCAGCGAGAAGCTGCGTAGTGGTTGCTGACCCTATCAACGAGAAGCTACGTAGTGGTTGCTGACCCTAGCAGCGAGAAGTTGCGTAGTGGTTGCTGACCCTAGCAGCGAGAAGTTGTGTAGTGGTTGCTGACCCTAGCAGCGAGAAGTTGCGTAGTGGTTGCTGACCCTAGCAGCGAGAAGTTGCGTAGTGGTTGCTGACCCCATCAGCGAGAGGTTGTGTAGTGGTTGCTGACCCCATCAGCGAGAGGTTGCGTAGTGGTTGCTGACCCTAGCAGCGAGAAGTTGCGTAGTGGTTGCTGACCCTAGCAGCGAGAAGCTGCGTAGTGGTTGCTGACCCTATCAGAGAGAGGTTGCATAGTAGCTGCTGATCCTATCAGCGAGAAGTTGCGTAGTGGTTGCTGACCTGATCAGCGAGAAGCTGCGTAGTGGTTGCTGACCCTATCAGCGAGAAGCTGCGTAGTGGTTGCTGACCCTATCAGCGAGAAGCTACGTAGTGGTTGCTGACCCTAGCAGCGAGAAGTTGCGTAGTGGTTGCTGACACTAGCAGCGAGAAGTTGTGTAGTGGTTGCTGACCCTAGCAGCGAGAAGTTGCGTAGTGGTTGCTGACCCTAGCAGCGAGAAGTTGCGAAGTGGTTGCTGACCCTAGCAGCGAGAAGTTGCGTAGTGGTTGCTGACCCCTTCAGCGAGAGGTTGCGTAGTGGTTGCTGACCCTAGCAGCGAGAAGTTGCGAAGTGGTTGCTGACCCTAGCAGCGAGAAGTTGCGTAGTGGTTGCTGACCCTATCAGCGAGAAGCTGCGTAGTGGTTGCTGACCCTATCAGAGAGAGGTTGCATAGTAGCTGCTGATCCTATCAGCGAGAAGTTGCGTAGTGGTTGCTGACCTGATCAGCGAGAAGCTGCGTAGTGGTTGCTGACCCTATCAGCGAGAAGCTGCGTAGTGGTTGCTGACCCTAGCAGCGAGAAGCTGCGTAGTGGATGCTGACCCTATCAGCGAGAAGTTGCGTAGTGGTTGCTGACCCTAGCAGCGAGAAGTTGCGAAGTGGTTGCTGACCCTAGCAGCGAGAAGTTGCGTAGTGGTTGCTGACCCCTTCAGCGAGAGGTTGCGTAGTGGTTGCTGACCCTAGCAGCGAGAAGTTGCGAAGTGGTTGCTGACCCTAGCAGCGAGAAGTTGCGTAGTGGTTGCTGACCCTAGCAGCGAGAAGCTGCGTAGTGGTTGCTGACCCTATCAGAGAGAGGTTGCATAGTAGCTGCTGATCCTATCAGCGAGAAGTTGCGTAGTGGTTGCTGACCTGATCAGCGAGAAGCTGCGTAGTGGTTGCTGACCCTATCAGCGAGAAGCTGCGTAGTGGTTGCTGACCCTAGCAGCGAGAAGCTGCGTAGTGGATGCTGACCCTATCAGCGAGAAGTTGCGTAGTGGTTGCTGACCCTATCAGCGAGAGGTTGCATAGTGGTTGCTGACCCTATCAGCGAGAGGTTGCGTAGTGGTTGCTGACCCTATCAGCGAGAAGCTGCGTAGTGGTTGCTGACCCTATCAGCGAGAAGCTGCGTAGTGGTTGCTGACCCTATTAGAGAGGTTGCATAGTGGTTGCTGACCCTATCAGCGAGAGGTGGCGTAGTGGTTGCTGACCCTATCAGCGAGAAGCTGCGTAGTGGTTGCTGACCCTGTCAGCGAGAAGCTACGTAGTGGTTGCTGACCCTAGCAGCGAGAAGTTGCGTAGTGGTTGCTGACCCTAGCAGCGAGAAGTTGCGTAGTGGTTACTGACCCTAGCAGCGAGAAGTTCTGTAGTGGTTGCTGACCCCATCAGCGAGAGGTTGCGTAGTGGTTGCTGACCCTAGCAGCGAGAAGTTGCGTAGTGGTTGCTGACCCTAGCAGCGAGAAGTTGCGTAGTGGTTGCTGACCCTAGCAGCGAGAAGCTGCGTAGTGGTTGCTGACCCTATCAGCGAGAAGCTGCGTAGTGGTTGCTGACCCTATCAGAGAGAGGTTGCATAGTAGCTGCTGATCCTATCAGCGAGAAGTTGCGTAGTGGTTGCTGACCTGATCAGCGAGAAGCTGCGTAGTGGTTGCTGACCCTATCAGCGAGAAGCTGCGTAGTGGTTGCTGACCCTATCAGCGAGAAGCTGCGTAGTGGTTGCTGACCCTATCAGCGAGAAGCTGCGTAGTGGTTGCTGACCCTATCAGCGAGAAGCTGCGTAGTGGTTGCTGACCCTATCAGCGAGAAGTTGCGTAGTGGTTGCTGACCCTATCAGCGAGAGGTTGCATAGTGGTTGCTGACCCTATCAGCGAGAGGTTGCGTAGTGGTTGCTGACCCTATCAGCGAGAAGCTGCGTAGTGGTTGCTGACCCTATCAGCGAGAAGCTGCGTAGTGGTTGCTGACCCTATTAGAGAGGTTGCATAGTGGTTGCTGACCCTATCAGCGAGAGGTGGCGTAGTGGTTGCTGACCCTATCAGCGAGAAGCTGCGTAGTGGTTGCTGACCCTATTAGAGAGGTTGCATAGTGGTTGCTGACCCTATCAGCGAGAGGTGGCGTAGTGGTTGCTGACCCTATCAGCGAGAAGCTGCGTAGTGGTTGCTGACCCTGTCAGCGAGAAGCTGCGTAGTGGTTGCTGACCCTATCAGCGAGAAGTTGCGTAGTGGTTGCTGACCCTATCAGCGAGAGGTTGGGGGGTCAGCAACCTCTCGCTGATGGGGTCAGCAACCTCTCGCTGATAGGGTCAGCAACCTCTCGCTGCGTAGTGGTTGCTGACCCTATCAGCGAGAAGTTGCGTAGTGGTTGCTGACCCTAGCAGCGAGAAGATGTGTAGAGGTTGCTGACCCCATCAGCGAGAGGTTGCTGACCCCATCAGCGAGAGGTTGCTGACCCCATCAGCGAGAGGTTGCTGACCCCATCAGCGAGAGGTTGCTGACCCCATCAGCGAGAGGTTGCTGACCCCATCAGCGAGAGGTTGCTGACCCCATCAGCGAGAGGTTGCTGACCCCATCAGCGAGAGGTTGCTGACCCCATCAGCGAGAGGTTGCTGACCCCATCAGCGAGAGGTTGCTGACCCCATCAGCGAGAGGTTGCTGACCCCATCAGCGAGAGGTTGCTGACCCCATCAGCGAGAGGCTGCTGACCCCATCAGCGAGAGGCTGCTGACCCCATCAGCGAGAGGCTGCTGACCCCATCAGCGAGAGGCTGCTGACCCCATCAGCGAGAGGTTGCTGACCCCATCAGCGAGAGGTTGCTGACCCTATCAGCGAGAGGTTGCTGACCCTATCAGCGAGAGGTTGCTGACCCTATCAGCGAGAGGTTGCTGACCCTATCAGCGAGAGGTTGCATAGTAGTTGCTAACCCCATCAGCGAGAAGCTGCGTAGTGGTTGCTGACCCTATCAGCGAGAAGTTGTGTAGTGGTTGCTGACCCCATCAGCGAGAAGCTGCGTAGTGGTTGCTGACCCTATCAGCGAGAGGTTGGGTAGTGGTTGCTGACCCTATCAGTGAGAAGTTGCGTAGTGGTAGCTGACCCTATCAGCGAGGGGTTGCGTAGTGATTGCTGACCCTATGAGGGAGAAGCTACATAGTCGTTGCTGACCCTATCAGCGAGAGGTTGTGCAGTGGTTGCTGACCTGATCAGTGAGAAGTTGCGCAGTGTTTTCTGACCCGATCAGCGAGAAGTTGCGCAGTGGTTGCTGACCCTATCAGCGAGAGGTTGAGTAGTAGTTGCTGACAGGGCTGTGGAGTCGGAGTCAGAGTCGTGGAGTCGGGCAATTTTGGGTGCCTGGAGTCGGAGTCGGAGTCGGGAAAAAATGCACCGACTCCTAATGAATTTGTAACTGTAATTAAAATAGAAAATATGATAAAATGTTCTATTTCTCAGATAATAGTCATTAAAAATAATGTATATATACAGTAATAGCTATGCTTAGTCCACAAAAATAAAACAAACCAATCAAAATTAGTTACTTGTGCTGCTTCAATAAAGCAGTCCCCGTATTTTTAAGGTCAGATATACATATCTGATTGTGACTGTATATATGATGTGTACACAGGAATCTCTTATATATACTAAATAACATCTATGCTGTAAGAATAAAGCCTGATGTGTAGCTGTGTCACTAATAGAGATGGTCAACGAGATGGAAATAATTCTGCATTGATGCTGATTTATGCAAATATATGCACTCCCTTTGCTGATGAAATCAAATAATTTGATGTGTTATTAAAATTTGGTTTGGTGACTACAAATTAAAGGGTAACTGAGACGGATGAAAAGTAAAGTTTTATACATACCTGGGGCTTCCTCCAGCCCCCTTCAGGCTAATCAGTGCCTCGCTGTCCTCCACCACCCGGATCTTCTGCTATGAGTCCTGGTAATTCAGCCAGTCAGCGCTGTCTGGCAGCATGCCGCTCCCACAGCCAGGAGCATTCTGCACCTGCGCAATAGTGCTGCACAGGTGTAGTATGCTCCTAGCGGCGGAGTGTGTGCATGCGCACTACGCCTGACTGGCTCAAGTACCTGGACTCATAGCAGAAGATCCAGGTGGTGGAGGAGGACAACGAGGGACTGATTATCCTGAAGGCAGCTGGAGGAAGCCCCAGGTATGTATAAAACTTTAATTTCATCTGTCTCAGGTTTACTTTGTTACACAGTAGTACTATACTCTACATATGCACTCCCCACAGAGCTACAGGGAATCCACTGAGAATGCTGTGCACATTGAACATAGAGGTGTTGTCTGTTTACAATCTCCTCATTCCCCTGCAGAGTACCTGCACATCATTCTTACATGTACCCACACTTACATTGCCTAGGGCCTGATAGATGTTCTTTGTTCCGGTTTGTACCTTTTACAAGTACTCTTACCAAGGACTAGTTTTAGTCTAAAGGGAATAAATATAGTAGTCTACGTATCCTTCTCACTTTAGTTGTCTTGTAAAATTCCTAAGCGTTGGCAGTTAAGAGACGAATTTCATGTTACATACTTTTAATCAACAAAATTGTAATATGCAAATTAGAGGAGTCGGAGTCGTGGAGTCGGAGGAATCCTAAACTGAGGAGTCGGAGTCGGTGGATTTTTGGACCGACTCCACAGCCCTGGTTGCTGACCCTATCAGTGAAAGGTTGCGTAGAGGTTAACGGTGGCATAGTGGTTAGCGCTCTCGCCTTGCAGCGCTGGGTCCCCGGTTCGAATCCCAACCAGGTCAACATCTGCAAGGAGTTTGTTTGTTCTACATGTGTCTGTGTAAGTTTCCTCTGGGCACCCCAGTTTCCTCCCACATCCCAAAAAACATACAGATAAGTTATTTGGCTTCCCCCTAAATTGGCCCTTGACTATGATACACCCACTACACAATACATACATAGACATATGACTATGGTAGGGACTAGATTGTGATCCCCTCTGAGGGACAGTTAGTGACAAGACAAAATACTCTGTACAGCTCTGCGCAATATGTCGGCGCTTTATAAATACTAAAATAAAAATATAATTTAAGATCCTTTAAAGAGGCCACATTTTGTAAGTTGCAAATGAAAAGGTCAGCTAAGACTGCTGATGTTGCTTTTTCATCCCTCAATATGCAACCTCGCTGATAGGGTCATGACCCCGCTATTCAGTACATGTGTCACCACCCAATCCATTACTTATGGC
Organism: Hyperolius riggenbachi; assembly: GCF_040937935.1. Classification (NCBI taxonomy): domain Eukaryota; kingdom Metazoa; phylum Chordata; class Amphibia; order Anura; family Hyperoliidae; genus Hyperolius; species Hyperolius riggenbachi. The sequence continues at coordinate 240,693,239 of NC_090652.1, read as the reverse complement.
TTCCACTTTGAAATACGAATAAATGTGTATGTATTTCTATATGCATGGATGAGCTAATCTGTGAATATAACTGAAGTGTGAAGGAAGAGGACCATGTGTTTGGGGCACCTTGTTTTTCTGGAAATACCGTATATTCTGGCGTATAAGACGACCCCCCAACTTTTCCAGTTAAAATATAGAGTTTTGGATATACTCGCCGTATAAGACTACCCCTCTTCCAACGCACACCAAATTAAAATTAAAAAAATAATGTACTGGTGCTGTGTATGAACAGATAGTGGTGCTGTACTGTATGTGTTACACTGTATATAACAGTATATAGTCAATTGACTTGTTGCATTGGTCAACTCTCCTTAAGTAGACTGGTCAGCTCTCCTTGTCTACCTGTTTATCAGAGCGGTATGGAAGAATAGATTGCGCTCCCTCAGCAGGGAGATCTGAGAGGCGGTAACAGGATAGGGCGTATCACCCGGCATCAATGACACTCGGCGTATAAGACGTCCCCCAACTTTTCAGAAGATTTTCAAGGGTTAAAAAGTAGTCTTATACGCAGGAATATACAGTATATTTAATTACCCAATAAAAAGGTACTGTGTCATGAACAACAATTATTTCTCTCTTCCCCTATTTATGGATGGCATAGTACATCATACTACAACTACAATAAGTCTTCAAGGTATACCATCACTAAAAACTAACATTTAAAATACATTTTACATATTGTACATACGTACTTTTTTACCGGAGTAAAATGCACTATAACTTACTTTTTGCCCATGTTGCGGTCGCTCACAGTAGGCAGTAAAAATCTTACAGGTTTTGGACTAGTCCATTTCCTCACAGGGGATTCCCAGTATTCCCTTTATTCTTTAGAAAAGAACTCTGTGGAAAGGATCTATATAAAGATACTCAGTCCTCGCTATTTTGGTAGTTGGACTGAGCAATTGCCATTCAAAGTGCTTTGGTAAATTAATCGAAACTTGAAAAACGCCTATGAGGAGATGGGCTAGTCCAAATCCTAACAGATTCTGTGCTGTAAGTGACAGCGAGATAGGCAAAAAGTCATAGTGCATTTTACTCTGGAACAAATAAACATTTTATACATATGCTTACACACGCTATTTATAACACATTTTATAATTTTTCGCTTTAGTGCTCCTGCGAACTTGTAAAATTAACCTCAATTCAACTGAAATTCCACTAAAATAGCAAACACCAGCTTTTTACAGCTCACTCTAATATGCCCATGAAAAAGACAACCTAAAACTAAAGCAATCTTTTGATTGTTCTAAACGGATTGTTCCATTTTGATTTACCGTAAAATGTCACTCCATCCGAAAGGATAAAACTAATATTCACTTAAAGAGACTCTGAAGCGAGAATAAATCTCGCTTCAGAGCTCATAGTTAGCAGGGGCATGTGTGCCCCTGCTAAACCGCCGCTATCGCGCCGCTAAACGGGGGTCCCTTCACCCCCAAACCCACCCCCGCAAACCTTGGTCGTCTTTTGGTCGCAGATTTATTGCTTCCTGGAGGCAGGGCTAACGGCTGCAGGCCTGCCTCCAGTCGCGTCTATCAGCGGCGCATCGCCGCCTCTCCCCCGCCCCTCTCAGTGAAGGAAGACTGAGAGGGGCGGGGGAGAGGCGGAGATACGCGCTGACAGACGCGCGTGGGGCAGGGCTGCGGCGGTTAGCCCTGCCCCAACCAGGAAGCGCTCCCCGGCTGTACGGAGGAGATTTGGGGGATCAGGGACCCCCGTTAAGCCGCGGGATAGCGGCATTTTAGCAGGGGCACACATGCCCCTGCTATCTATGAGGTCTGAAGCGAGATTTATTCTCGCTTCAGACTCTCTTTAAAATGGTCACATTGAATACCTTATATACTTGCCTATAAGCCTAATTTTTCAGCACAAAAAATGTGCTGAAACGTTACCCCCTCCACTTATATGCGAGTCAGTGGAGCAGAATGGATGGTGGAGCAGGTTTTGTAACTGGCAGAGGAGCGTAAGGATTGTGCACTAGTGATCCTGCTCTTGCCAGCTGGCTCCCTGCTGTGTCCGTGCCCCCCATCCCCTGCAGCATGGTGTGCAGAGTGCACTGCTCCAACAACCTGTGCTCCCTGGCTTGTAGAGCGGAGTGTGCAAGCAACGTGTTAGTGGTGCAATGATTCTGTGGCTGACTTGTACTGGGAGCACATCTGGTTTCTGTGAAGGGAGGCTATACAGGGGAGGGGCTTATACGCAAGACACTTTTTACTGGTTTCTGGGGGGAAAGTGGGTACCTCAGCTTACATGCGGATCGGCTTATATGTGAGTTTACACAGTAGATTATTTTCAAGTTTATAGTTTGATTTTGTATTGAGATGATGATTTGATAGAATAAGTTATTTCATCATATAAATTGTAATCTAAATGTGAGCAGCAAACAAAAGGCTGCATGTGAAAAAAAACTTGCTGTCCTATGCCTGCTGTTCCCTTCATTCCAACAAGGTCTGCACTGTGGTTACACTCATACATAGGGACTTCCATTATTTGTGTACATATCCATGTTAAATGACATCTTCATTAAAGTGAACCTAAAGTCAGACAGAAAAAATGAGTTTAACTCACCTGGGGCTTCCCTCAGCCCCCTGAAGCTGATCGGTGCCCACGCTGACTCCATCAGATGTCCCTGGACCGGCCGGCGGCGACTTCCGGTTTCACTGTCACCGGCCGACAGGCTGGGAACGCGAGTGATTCTTCGCGTTCCCAGCCAGAATAGCGTCCCCCATGCTGCTATTGCAGCATGCCTGTCAGCCGGTGACGGCGAAGCTGGAAGTCGCCGCCGGCCGGTCCAGGGACATCTGATGGAGTCAGCGTGGGCACCGATCAGCTTCAGGGGGCTGGGGGAAGCCCCAGGTGAGTTAAACTCATTTTTTCTGTCTGACTTTAGGTTCACTTTAATGGAATAAAGAAGACAGCTCAGGATCACCAGGCGATGATGCACTTCCAAACAGCGTTCTGTGCCAAATCGGATGTCAATAGTCATGTGGAATGCATGGGAAGGGTCAAACAGCATTTTAAGATGTGGCCTTTAGCAAGTGGGAGGAGCCAAGAAGCAAAGATTTAGGTCTCCCACACTGAAAATCGCAATCACAGTCCGCTGTGATCACAAATTATACATGCTTGAGCACACGTTTTTGTCACAATTATGCTTGCGATCGGCAGGCTCAATTGGGAAGTTTTTAAATGAGAGATCACAAAGCAAATTGAATAGCACCGCGTTTGCGACTATAACAATTGTGTCGAAGCGCATGCAGTGTGGAAGGGCCCATATTGTTGATAAGCAAATAATTTCAGGCTTCTTTTACACTGCAAATTGCAACTCTGATTTCTGATTACGATTTCTACTGGATGTAAAAAACGCTGAAAACACGCAGCATGCATGAATTTTTTTTTTTTAAATCACATCAAGAATCTTAATCACATTTATTCAAAATCGGAATAGCATGTAGTGTAAAAGACCTCTTCAATGTTAACAACCTCGCAACCACTTCTTGATCCTCTGATTAAACTCGCATCCCAAAGCCACAACATTCATTAGCTGTACACTTCAAAACCATAAAATAAATGAATAAATAGGACTTACCACATTCTGATTTATAAGATGGCCGACAAACTTTGACGCTGTCAAACAAAGTTGCTAAAAAAAAGACAAAAAAAACAAAAATTTACCATTTTGACACCAATCTTACTGTACAATACTAAATACTGCTTGTATACAAACACCGTGGGCTCAATTCACGGAACATTATCAAACGTTTATCAAACACTTTATCAAACGTTTATGTTAATACCTCATGGGTAAAATCTAATTTTAAAGTCAATAAGGTGTTATATATTTATCGAATGTTTTACCGATAAAACGTTCAACAAATATATAACACCTTAGTGAATTCAAAATGAGATTTTACCCATGAGGTAAATTATCAAACGTTTGATAAAGTGTTTGATAAACGTTTGATAAAATCCGTGAATTGAGGCCCTTGTCACAAGTACTGTGTATTATAGATACAGTAATAGTATCCAAATGTCCACTGCTGTAATTGTTTTCCTATTGTGAAGAGCACTTAGCAGACTGTATGGTACTTAAAGTAGCCAAAATGTTTCTCTACAGTAATCACACATCTGCTATTTGAAATAAGCAACCCAAATTGTGTAAAGCTAGTTTGGTAACACAAAACCAATGAAAATACATTTACAGCCACACCTGATCCGGTACGTACTATCGTGCATGCGTGAGCCTTGTTTTCTGGAGGGCACAACGCTGAATTCTCCAGATGCTTCCCCATCTCCCGCCACCTTGCCATTGTAGCTCTGTGTCCTCTCGAAACTTGCGACCGCGCTCCCTATCGCTCAGGTTTCGGTGGAAAAAGCTGAGCCCAATCGGGTCTGTGCCACTGCGCATGCGTGAGCTGTGCTTTGCAAAGGTCAAAGCACCGGAACAGATTAATGGAGAAGGGCAGGAAAAGCATGGGGATTATCCAAAGGCTTCCCCTCTATTGAGGCCGGTTTCACACTGCATAGTGGCGGTGTGGCTGCCGCACCACCAGAAATAGGCCTTCAGGGAGCAATACCAAGGCTTTGGAATCAGAGTTGGAGTCAGGGCAATTTTGGGCACCTGGAGTCTGAGTTGGAGTCGGAGTCGTGGTTTCATAAACTGAGGAGTCGGAAGGTTTTTGTACCGATTCCACAGCCCTGGGGAATACTGCGTTAATAAACAGTATTCACTGTGTGGCATCCAGCCAAGCAGGAAGTGACGCTCACTTCCTGCAAAGGTAATGCGATTTCCCCATAGGTTTTCATTGGAGTGCAGTAGCAGTGCGTCAAGTTGACGCACCGCCCCGCCCCACTGTGAAAAGCAGGGCTGTGGAGTTGGAGTCGGGGCAATTTTGGGTGCCTGGAGTGGGAGTCGGAAAAAAATGCACCGACTCCGAATGAATTTAAACTGTAATTAAAATAGAAAATATGATAAAACGTTCTATTTCTCAGATAATAGTCATCATAAATTATTTATACATACAGTAATAGCTGTGCTTAGTTCACAAAAATGAAATAAGCCAATCAAAATGAGTTATTTGTGCTGCTTCAATAAAGCAGTCCCCGTATTTTTAAAGTCAGATATACACATCTGATTGTGACTGTATATATATGATGTGTACACAGGAATCTCATATATACGAAATAACATATATGCTGTAAGTATAAAGCCTAATGTGTAGCCGTGTCACTAATAGAGATGGTCAATGAGATGGAAATAATTCTGCATTGATGCTGATTTATGCAAATGTATGCACTCTCTTTGCTCATGAAATCAAATAATTTGATATGTTGTTAAAATTTGGTTTGGGGACTACGAATTAAATGGTACCTGAGAAGGATGAAAAGAAAAAGTTTTATACATACCTGGGGCTTCTTCCAGCCCCCTTCAGGCTAATCAGTCCCTCGCTGTCCACCTCCACGACCTGGATCTTCTGCTATGAGTCTCGGTAATTCAGCCAGTCAGCGCAGTCCGGCCGCATGCCGCTTCCACAGCAAGGAGCGCTCTGCACCTGCGCAACAGTGCTGCGCAGGTGTAGTACGCTCCCGGCGGCGGAGTGTGTGCATGCGCACTACGCCTGACTGGCTCAAGTACCTGGACTCATAGCAGAAGATCCAGGTGGCGGGTGGACAGCGAGGGACTGATTAGCCTGAAGGGGGCTGGAGGAAGTCCCAGGTATGTATAAAATTTTAATTTCATCTGTCTCAGGTTTACTTTGTTACACAGTAGTAGTTTATTCTACATATGCACTCTCCACAGAGCTGCAGGGAATCCACTGAGAATGTTGTGCACATTGAACACAGAGGTGTTGTCTATCACCCATAAACCTGGTTCAGATTGTGCATGAAGAATGTGTAATAGAGGAAGAATCTCCTCATTCCCCTGCAGAGTACCTGCACATCACTCTTACATGTACCCACAGTCACATTGCCTAGGGCCTGATCCATGTTCAGATGTGTAATAGAGGAAGAATCTCCTCATTCCCCTGCAGAGTACCTGGACATCACTCTTACATGTACCCACAGTTACATTGCCTATGGCCTGATAGATGTTCTTTGTTCCGGTCTGTACCTTTTACAAGTACTCTTACCAAGGACTAGTTTTAGTCTATGACTAAAGGGAATAAATATGGCAGTCTCCATATCCTTCTCACTTCAGTTGTCTTTTAAAATTCCTAAACGTTGGCAGTTAAGAGACAAATTTCATGTTACATTCTTTCAATCAACAAGATTGTAATATGCAAATTAGAGGAGTCGGAGTCGGTGGAATCCTAAACTGAGGAGTCGGAGTCGGTGGATTTTTGGGCCGACTCCACAGCCCTGGTGAAAAGCCCTGAGGTGAGTACCCAATTGAAGTACTTTTTCTTTCCCTACAGGTACACTTTAAAAATCTACCACCTGTCAAATTCTTGATATGCTTTTTTGCGAGTTCTGCTACATACGAGCAAATCTACTCTCCATTTTAACAGTACAGAGATTGGAAAAGATCAAGAGGTACCTACAAGAACTTTGTAGCTCAATCTTCTAATAAGCAAAGTCAGAATACAAAATGACTGACAGGTTTAATTTAAGGCAAAATGAAAAATAGCAGAAAGGATCAATCAAAATAAATGACAGCTCAACTCAAGTCAGCAATCACTGCAGCCAAAATAATGAATTATTACAATAGAGAGCTTGCATCGTACCTTATCGTTCCTCCTGTAACCCTTACGGAAATTTAATATGAGTCTCTTCAGAATGAGCTCCCCGATCTGAGGGAACTTGGAGTTGATGATGGCCACCACGGCAGCATAGACATGGGTGAATATAGGAGATGCGCTTTGAGCTTGGAGAATGGAGCGAGACAACTGGCCTCTGAGGGGAAGAAAAAACAAAGATCGGTAATTCATCAGCTATCATGCAAGCTGCAGCCATTTCCCAGCTGGGATTATCTTTTGCAGGGCTTTCCAAATTGGCCTTCAGAGCCTGCTAACAATGCATAATTCTGCTTCATAAGAAGATGGATTAAACTGTAGTTTCAGTGAACACATACAGTGCTATTATTTGTGAAATGTACATGGGCAGTACGGTGATGTAGTGGATAGCACTCTCTCCTTGCAGCGCTGGGTCCCCGTTTTGAACCCCAGCTAAGGCACTATCTGTAGGGTTTCCCCGTATATGTACGGGTTTCCTCCGACCACTCCGGTTTCCTCACACATTCCAAAAACATACAGATAAGTTAATTGACCTGAGAATACAATACATACACCACAATACATACATAGACATAAGACTAAGATTATGTTGGGGGTTAGATTTTGAGCCCTTCTGAGGAACAGTTAAGTGGCAAGAAAATATACTCTGTACAGTGCTGCGGAGGATGTTGGCATGATTACATACTAATACTAAAACTACGTCAGGAAACTGTTCAGACTATCAGCCAGTGGCTCTGACACAAGAAATATAAGTTAGGTGAGCGGTAAGTGGTGTGGCAATCTGGACAAATCTTACAAAAAACAAGGAGCCAGTTCAGAAAACATGGTTATCAGCAACCAGGGCTGGGTGGTAAAAGTGAGGTGGAAGCACATGTGACAAATGGAATGTGCCAAGGTTCTTAGGAAGGCACACACCGTTTTTCACAATATCGGTATTCACATTTTCACTATACTATTTTGCACCAAAAAGGCCTAACTAATGCAGGTAAAGGGAAACCAGGAGTTATGCTTCCTTATGGGCGGGATATAAAATTACAGAACGTAGGCAGGTATACATGTTGAAGTGAAAAAAAATTGTTAAATCGAATTACACATAAGCGAACTGTTATTCTGCATTCTCCACAAGCAAAGCAGAGATGCTGAGAATTCCATCAGGCATACATTAAAGAGCCAATCAGGCATACATTAAAGAGCCAATGCGCAGTGTTCATGTACAGAATAAGACTAGGCACTCAGAATTACATTTGACATACAAAATAAAAGAAGTGCTACTGTGTCATGCCCATATATGGAGAATAAGAATAGATACTGAGCATTAGAGCCATGATATAGGATCATGTGCTGCAGCTCTGTGTCAAATACGGTACATTGTAGTAACCAATAGGCTCATTATAAAGGCTAAGAAAAATGGGGCAGAGCGACACTCATTCTTACAGTGACCTAGCAATCAGCATTTATTCAGTCCTGACTTAATAAAAAGAAGTATCAAGAGATTGATGTGCCACACTGGAGCCTTGATTTCGCACAGGTATCAGTAATGATCTCAACTGCCACTGGTTGATTATGAACTGATCAGTGCAGTACTACAGATTGCCCTGCAGACAACGGATTTCTCCCTCAGAAATCAATACCCATCTATCTACATAGACACACACAGGGCATATGGTGAGACAATTGATGTTCAATGTTGAAGAGCATACGGCTGTTCTTGCCATGTGATTAAATTTCAACTTATGGGTGTTTTATTCAGCAACAGGATTGCTACACATACTAGAATGCAATGACTTAATACATATTTAGAGTTTGAAGCACACACTCTTATTCAGGGATGTGGAGTCGGAGCAATTTTGGGTACCTGGAGTGGGAGTTGGAGGTGTCATAAACAAAGGAGTCGGATGATTTGTGTACCAAATCCACAGCCCTGGTAAGTATTAGACTAAGGAGTCAGAGTCATTTTGGGTACCTGGAGTCTGAGGATTCATAAACTGAGGAGTTGGAGTCAGATGATTTTTTTAACAGACTCCACAGCCCTAGTAAGTATTAGGCTGCTTACACACCAAGACGTTACAGGCGCACGTTAGTGCGCCTGTAACGCTCCCCCAACGCACAGCAATGTAACACAAGTGGGCTGTTCACACAGCCCACGTTGCGTTACATGTAATGCTGCACGTTCGGTGCAAAGTGCAGCATGCTACGGCGTTGGAGCGGCTATAGCCGCGTTAGACTGTTTGCACATGCGCAGTGGGGGGCGGAGAGGAGGCGGGGAGAGCCAGCTACAGTAGCCGCGCACATGGCTACTTAATATTCACTGCACTGGCGGCAGCTGATTGGCCGGCGGGACCACGTGATGCGGAGTGTCTCGCTCCGCATCACGTGGTCCCGCTGGCCAATCAGCGCCACTCTGGGAGACATTATAGGAATCGAGCCGCCGAACGCGGCTCACTCTACCGTCGGCTTTTGCAGCACCATACGTTGTGTTAGGTGCACGTTATGCGACCTTAATGTGACACCTAACACAACGTCTTGGTGTGCAAGAAGCCTTAGACTAAGGAGTCGGAGTCAAGACATTTCGGGTACCTGGAGTCGGAGGTTTCATAAACTGAGGAGTCGGATGATTTTTGAACCGTCTCCACAGCCCTGGTAAGTATTAGACTAAGGAGTCGATGAGTCTGAGTCATTTCGGGTACCCGGAGTCGGAGGTTTCATAAACTGAGGAGTGGGATGATTTTTTTAACTGACTCCAAAGCCCTGCTCTTATTGAAGTAGTCTTGTTGAAGTGAAGGTGCAATCACAGGGCTGCAACAACCCTGGCATGTGTCAAAAATGATATAATGGTCCGCACAGTCACATCGAAGTCAATAGGTTTATTTCATCAAAATGTCAATTATAACCAAGGCTGTAGAGTCGGTACAAAAATCATGCGACTCCAACTCCTCAGTTTATGAAACCTCAGACTCCATGTACCCAAAAATTGCTTCAACTCCAGAGCCCTGATTATAATGGTTTGATGGAATTAACCTCATGACGTCACTGGAAAGCCTGCCTAGCAGAGCTCCAGGGCCAATAAAGAGTAGTATGTGTGGTCTGCACCAGTTTTAAAATAAACATGCCCATCACTCCATGTTTCAATCAAGTTACGCCTTTATAAGAATAAGCTCAGTTTAGCGGTTGGGAAGCGCAGCACTTGGCAATTCCCAACCACTGGAAATCAACTGTTCATAATCTAGTATTGTGATTGTTCTGTGCTGAGTAGACATTTATCAATCATTTCTGGGGGTTCAGGTATTTCTCTCTGTGAATTCCCTTCAATCGTGTCAAAAGCACAGGACCCATCATACATCCACTGTTTATTTGTTGCTTGCTTACTACCCATTACAAGTCTATGACAATTTTCTTCGATGTTGGGGACACCAGCTGATCATCAGAGTTTGCAGGCAATTTTCGTCAAATGTGCATTTGGCCTAATCTCTGAAAGCTCTGAAAACTACCACATAAATCAATGGTATGAATTGTATTGACATTAGCCAGCATATTCTTGGCACTGCAACATCAAGAACACTGTTTTTAACACTAGTATGAACACAGCCCAGTCTCTAGAAGGACACAGCAAAGATGGTAGCACTCCAGTCTCTTTGACACTATCATGTCATAGTAAAGCAATACTATGCTGTAGCACTCCAGGCTCTTTGACAATATTACTTCTATTTGGTAACCAGTTTACCATAAAAGTAGCCAGTAAATCACCACGGCTTCTCAAACTTGTTCTGAAGCACATCAGTGCTTTTTCAAATCATGCAGAACATGCAAGATACAGGCAGGCTAGAGGGGTGGAGCCATAGTTCAGTCACATAGACATAGCATGCTAGGTAGTTGCAGCAATAGCTGGGACCTGGCATGAAGAGCAGAGTTTACCAGACGCTTAAAGCAGACCCAAACTCAGAACTTCCTCTCGGCCCTAAAAGATATGCAACAGCATAAAAACCTTTAAACAAAAAACATTTCTTTGGTACACCGGATACAAATCCTAAACTTAATTTGTGTTGTTTCTACTTCCTGATACATGAAAGCAGACATATTGTTAACAGCCTGTGCTTTCAAATTGTCTTACCTGCCATCTTTGCCATAGGCAGTCATGTGAAAAAGGGAAGAGATCACTTTACAACTTACGATTAGACACAAATGAGGGGGAATTAAACAGGCTAAACTCTCTAAATACTGTACATACAGGGTGCATTCCTCTATGTATTGCTTCAGTCCTGTGCAAGAGAGCTCAGGTCCACTTTAAATAATGAGCAATCTGAGCAGCGGACACCGTGCCACTCTCTCATCAGATATCAAATCAGTTTTTACATTTTATCGCCTTGCTGTTAGCAGTGAAGCCACTGTAATGATGATTAACCACTTAAGCCCTCAGTCGTTTTCACTTTATGCATCCGAGCAATGTTCGTCTCCCATTCATTAGCCTATAACTTTATCACTACTTATCACAATGAACTGATCTATATCTTGTTTTTTCCGCCACCAATTAGGCTTTCTTTGGGGGGTACATTTTGCTAAGAGCCACTTTACTGTAAATGCATTTTAACAGTAAGAATAAAAAAAAAAACTGAAAAAATTCATTATTTCTCAGTTTTCGGCCATTATAGTTTTAAAATAATACATGCCTCCATAATTAAAACCCACGTATTGTATTTGCCCATTTGTCACGGTTATTTCACCGTTTAAATTATGTCCCTATCACAATGTATGGCAACAATATTTTATTTGGAAATAAAAAAGCATTTTTTTCCATTTTGCATCCATCACTATTTACGAGCTTATAAAAAATAAATATAGAGCCATTTCATCTTTACATAGATATTTAAAAAGTTTAAACCCTTAGGTAAATATTTATGTGTTGTTTTTTTAATAGTAATGTTTTTTTTTTATTAAACATTTTATGTGGGTATTTTTTGGGAGGGTGGGATATAAATAGTGTTTTATTTGGGGAAATATTTGTGTATTGTAATGTTTTTTTACTTTTAGATGTAGTTTTACTTTTTGGCCACAAGATGGCAATCTTGAATTTGTTTACATGACGTCACTATAAGCGTGCAATGTACGCTTAGAGGGACATAGAGTCAGAAAAAGCGTAGCTTCCAAAATCCGCGGCCGGGAGTACGCGTGCACGCGCGCGATCGGCCTTGGGAGTGCGCATGTCCTCATTGACGTTTTTATGCGTCAAGGAGAACAAAGTGGTTAAAAAACAACAAATCTATCAGCTTGTCATCCAGGAGGAATTTTCTGAAGCCTAGGCAAACTGGCGACCTGTATTTGCACAGCTCTGTGGAGACTGCAATAGGAAAGGATCTATTCCTCATTGACTGACGTTTTCATAGAAATCGGACATTAACAGGTGTTTGTCCAATAAAATCCAACCATGCTGACAGTGAATTTGGCAACAAACAAGGTGAAGTGAGGAGCACCTTAGCATAGGTGGGTGTGCCACGACCCCGTCCCAGTGCCTCTTGGGATCACAATGTCCAACAATACAGATGGGTCGGCACCACTGAAAGTAAATAAAGCTCTTTTATTGATACAGCAGTAACAGACGCTGTTTCGGGCTAAAGAGCCCTTTATCAAACTGCTCAAATGTGTAACACACACCATCACCTTAAAAACCACACCCAGTGGTCTCTCATCATGTTTATTTGTTCTCTATATCTTTATAGGTGCTCTTTAATTGTTTTTATTTGGACATGGAGGACGTGCTGGGGAGCTGTAAGTTTTACTTTTATATATTTAAACTATGTATCTTATATTTTCTATTGCAGCATACATTACTATGCGCGCTCCCTATTTTGTTTATAGGGGTGGTGTGGTGTTGTTATGACACTACACGCCTCCCCTTACTTTCAGTGGTTATCCGTGATCAGGCTCAATGGTGACGCACGGTGTTCGTGACGTCACACTGGGCGGCGCAGGTACTCTTTCGTTATTGGCCGGCGGCTATCAGCCGCTCTGATTGGCCCACGACTGTGAGATTGCGCGCAGTGAGGTTTCTACTGTTTACCATTGTAGCGTACTATGCACGCTCCCTGTTTGTTGTTATAGGGGCGGTGCGACGTTGTCATGACGTCGCACGCCTCCTCCTACACCTAGTGGCTACCCGTGATCAGGCTCAGTGTGGACGCACGCTGATCGTGACGTCACACTGGGCAGCGCCGATGTTCTTTTGCCATTGGTTGGCGGCTATTGGCCGCTCTGATTGGCCTATGACTGTAGGACGGTGCGCGGTGAGGTTTCCACTTGGCGTGTTAGAAATACAACATGCGGTGAGTGTGCTTCTACTGTGATTTTTACATATAGATGCGTCTCAAGTTCCCCATCAGGTCCTCCAATGTCACCACCCACTAGGTGGGTGTGTATTTAAGGTGATGGTGTGTGTTACACATTTGAGCAGTTTGATAAAGGGCTCTTTAGCCCGAAACAGCGTCTGTTACTGCTGTATCAATAAAAGAGCTTTATTTACTTTCAGTGGTGCCGACCCATCTGTATTGTTGTTAGTGAATTTGGCAGGCAACTGTGCACTTACCTCAAAAGCGATAGTTACTTTGGAAATGCCTTGCACAGTTGAGTAGACAGGTTGATATGAGGTTCCACAGGCAACAATTAAATGTGCTTAATGTCTGTGGCAGGGAAGACCAATCCCAAAAGCCAGGCAGCCAAAACTCCCTAAAAATTTTAGCTGGTCCAGAACACCTGAGGTCACCTGAGTGCTGTCCATGGAACTAGCTCCTAAAAATGTCCTACTGAAAACTGGATTGCATATTAATTTTCCTGTCTTTGAGCTATTGTTACCTTATTATATGAGATAATTATTTTTAACCTCCTAGGTGATAACGCTAAGGTCAGGCTTGGGGTGAAAAAAAGAAGCAAGGAGCAATATTCCCAAGCCTGATTCGGGGGAGCCACCAGGAGGTATACTACAGAGACAGTGCAACATGGCAATGTGTTTAATTCACCTTTCCCAGGATCCAGAAACTGTCAATCATTCTGCCGGTCATGTCTGGTAGAACTCATGGAGAAGCATGTGATCTGTTTGGTCAGGTGATAGATATGCAAGTCTCTGATTCGCTAGTCATGATCATGTGCTAAAGTAGGATGTGATCACAGCAAATCAGAGCTTTGCAAATCTATCAGCTGATTAAACCAAGCATGTTTATTCACAATATTATGGTAGAGAACAGAGGCGCCAAAAGGATAAAAACAATATTTAAAAGTTTTAAAATTATTGCTTAGGAGGCAGTGGTGGACTCACCTCCCACAAGCAGACACAACAACTGTGTATTCACAAAAGGGACATTTATTGGTATACTCCAAATAAGGTTGCAACGCGTTTCGCAGGTCAAACCCGCTTCATCAGGCAATTACAGGAAGGAGCACACAACAGCAGTATGTCCAGATAGCACCTGGCGCCTCAGGTGCTATCTGGACATACTGCTGTTGTGTGCTCCTTCCTGTAATTGCCTGATGAAGCGGGTTTGACCTGCGAAACGCGTTGCAACCTTATTTGGAGTATACCAATAAATGTCCCTTTTGTGAATACACAGTTGTTGTGTCTGCTTGTGGGAGGTGAGTCCACCACTGCCTCCTAAGCAATAATTTTAAAACTTTTAAATATTGTTTTTATCCTTTTGGCGCCTCTGTTCTCTACCATAATACTGATTGTATCCACCTTTGGTGGAGGGGGATACCCCTTCTTGTTTTTCAAGCCTACAGAGAGCGACTTCTTATTCCTGAGTGAGGACAGGCTAATCTCCTCACCTGCCTACACAGTGGTTGCCTGGAGGTAACCCTGGTTTGTGAGTATACAATTTATACTCTTTCTAATTATCCAATTACCTTGACATACTACACCATATCGGGCTCTCGGTTCTCTCTTCTTCATGTTTATTCACAAGTTCTCCTAGATATGACCATCAGTAATAATAAGTGACCCTTCAAAATTGTCCATATTAAAGTGACATTGAGGCTAAAAAACACTTATATGATAAATTGTATGAATAGTACAGATAATTAATAGAACATTATTAGCAAAGAAGAGAGTTTCATATTTTTATTTTCAGTTACATAGTTGTTTTTTTTTTATAACATTGCATCATTCTCTCATATTTGCAATTACAAACCACACACTGCATTTTAAACTATTAAACAGAGTTACAGTTGCAACTGAAGTTTCTTAACTCCCCTGTACTGGAAACAATAGGAGACTCGTTTCTTTGCTACTGATCGATTTCTTAGCTGTTCTACACATAGAATGCATTATTTCATAAGTTTATTTTTACTTCAGATTCCCTTTAAAATTGGTATCCGGTAGGAAAGGTTTGCAATCCTCACCGGGATTATGCCAGACTATTACAAGGATTGCTGAAAGGTTAATAAATGATCATGCGCCCACAATTTCTTGATTTCAGAGAAAGGGTTGCATTGTTTTCAAAATGTAATTGTAGCTCTATGTAATGATTCTGATACTAGAAGTGATCAGCTGAGTTCTTTAACCCATTTGCAGCTTCAATAGAATTATCTCGCTTAAGATAAGTGCACTGCTTTTGATCTCAGTCAGCAGAACTAGTTGTGCTGTAAATTCTTGGAATGCTTTGATGTTTCACTCTACTAGCAGAACATGTAGTAACTCAAAGCAAAAGTCCTCTATTGTCTCACACTGCCCCCTAGTGACAAGTGGCCATAAATACACATTACAGCAGTATTAATTAGAAGCAGGGAAATGTAACAAAGAAGAAAAAAAGATCTGCTAAAATAACCTGGCCGGGAGCACTTGCAAGCCTCTATATAAATTGGCCGATAAAGAGTTAAAATCAAAAGCCAGTAAAAAAGTGACATTATAATTAACTAATACCGGGAAATATTCCATGTATATTATACAAATCACAAAAGCAAACAAAAATGGGCCAACATAATACAAAATGAAAGGGATTACAAGAAAAGCGACAAACAATGGAATTACCACATACCGTCCTCGGATGATGTTTTCTTGAAGAAGCTCCTGAATAATATTCCCAATATTAGAAACGTTCACTTTGTTAATGAGACCATTAATTGACTTCTTTAATGCCTCCCAGCTCATTCTCTGATAAGCTAAGCTGTGGAACAGAATCAAAGTGTCAGTACAGAGAAGAACACAAGAGGTTTCAGCAATTGTATTAGAAAACACAACTTGATAATGGACAAAGCTTAATGCATAAATGTTACTTGTTTCCATTTTAGTAGCTATATAATTGCTGTTTACAGTCTTGGGCAAAGAGATGAAGGATTTTTCAAGCCAAATGGCCTTTTGGCAGAAAATGACACAGTGATAAATAGAAACATAACTACAGCACACACATTATGGCTTTGGAAAACAGTGAAAGACTAGGCCCCGTTCACACTTGCGGTTCGAGTCCGCAAGTGTCCGGGGGCCGCAAAGAGACCGTACGGGTCTCTGCGGTGGCCACAAGGCGGCACAAGTTGCGGATCCGGAATGTATCAGTTGCGGCTACAATAAAGTAGCCGGAACTAGATACATTGCAGTGCCAGAAAGGCACCGTAAGCATGGAAGATACCGGCGTGTAGTCCGGGCCCCCCAAGTGGCATAGGACCGGTGCTGGAAGCATCCGGTCCTATTGCCAGTGTGATGAGAAACATCAGTTTCTCATTGCACAGCATGGCCGCATGCGAAGGGTCAGGATCCGGCCCGGGTCCGCAGCCGCACCGGGACGGACTGAAAAATAGCGCATGTTGGAAAAAAAGCAGGACCGTCCCGGAGCTGCGTTCCCGGATCGGATCCGGATGGCGCACGAGTGTGAATGGATACATTGATTAACAATGTATCCACTCACCATCCACTGTGTACGGAGCGTTCCGGGTCCGGGGAAGCCGGACCTGTAACGCTAATGTGAACCGGGCCTAATACAATAACATTGTGATAAAAAGGCTTTGTTCACAGTGGTGTGCTGCGGTGTAACTGATGCATTGTAACGTGCCTTGCAGCGCTGCAATGCTCCATCTAGGCGATATTCAAAGTGCGGCAGGTGCAGTTTAACGGCGGGCGGCAACATACGGTTATGCAACGGACTACTGGGAACCTAGCCTTAGACTCGTTCCTTTCTCTGGGTAACAAGTTGTTGTATTTATTTGCCAGTTAAGACGCCAGGGTTGTCACTTGCGTTGCTATACAACCCATTTTAACATAAATAAAGTTGAAATCATCAACCAGTAGCAACAGGCCAATGCCGAAACACTTTGGGCCTTTTTCCACTACACGCGGATTTGATGCAGATTGGATGCAGAATGGATGCAGAATGGATGCAGAAAAACTGACTCCAATGAATGCCTATAGGAAAATATGCATCAGAATAATCGCGTTTAGTGGAAACAGGCCCATAGGCATTCATTGGAGTCAGTTTTTCTGCATCAATTCTGCATCCAATCTGCATCAAATCTGCGTGTAGTGGAAACAGGCCCTTAGATTTGGCCCAGTATGTATGCATTTAATAATAATAATACAGACACTTCGCCCCATTGTCCCAGACAAATTATTGTGGACCTGTGTGGGCTGAGTGAGTTCAAAGGACTTAGAGCCTAGAGGTCCACTTTAAAGTACTGCTCACCTTATGGCACAATAAGTAAGGCAATTTCCCTTGCGCTAAAAAACGTGTCAGGAGTAAAACGCTGGACACTTATACTGTTGAAAAACTTTTTAATGGTTTTATGACCACCTGTTTGCTTATGAATGCAAGTTTGAGGGTGTTAAGGAGAAACAATAATCCTCAGCGCTCTCTATTGCACTCACCCACACTGTGAAGCCTGCAGACATTTTGTGCCCAATATCGGAGACAGTGACGGTCACCCCAAAAAAACATATATGCAGGAGTCAGGGCTAAGTTCAAACACAGGGGGGATACACTTTATTGCAACAACTCAAAATCATTAAAATGAAAAAACACAAACTCACATTGTGGGTCCATGCAAACCGAACCCTTTTGCTTTAAAACACATCAATACACTATTGCACAATAGCCAGTAAAGTGCTAAGTGCTGAGAAAGTCACCAGACTGTAGTTCAGAGAATGCCCGTTCTCCTTCCTGACCAGGTTTCAGCCTTCCACCGTCATCAGAGGGTTTGCATCTCACAACATGCATCCACGCTCAAACATCTGCACATACACGTTCAATGCCACTACTGGTGCCAAATTGGCTATATAAGCTTTGTCTGGGTATGGCCTCCTTTAGACAGGCAGCTGACAGGCAGTAAATGTGCCACCTGTCAGCTGCTCTTCTGCACGAGCCAGGCGCTTGTTAGTGCTTGGTACCGACACTAGGGAGATGCCCTCCCCTCCCCATTGAGTCACCAGGGCTGTGGAGTCGGAGTAATTTTGGGTGCCTGGAGTCGGGAAAAAATGCACTGACTCCTAATGAATTTGTAACTGTAATTAAAATAGAAAATATGATAAAATGTTCTATTTCTCAGATAATAGTCATTAAAAAATAATGTATATATACATACACACATATTATATACACACACATAATATATAAATATATAATCAAAATTAATTACTTGTGCTGCTGCAATAAAACAGTCCCCGTATTTTTAAGGTCAGATATACATATCTGATTGTGACTGTATATATGATGTGTACACAGGAATCTCTTATATACTAAATAACAACTATGCTGTAAGAATAAAGCCTGATGTGGAGCTGTGTCACTAATAGAGATGGTCAATGAGATGAATATAATTCTGCATTGATGCTCATGAAATCAAATAATTTGATATGGTTGTTAAAATTTGGTTTGGTGACTACAAATTAAAGGGTACCTGAGACGGTTGAAAAGTAAAGTTTTATACATACCTGGGGCTTCCTCCAGCCCTCTTCAGGCCAATCAGTCCCTTGCTGTCCTCCACCACCTGGATCTTCTATGAGTCCTGGTAATTCAGCCAATCAGCGCAGTCCAGCCACATGCCGCTCCCACAGCCAGGAACATTCTGCAACTGCACAGGTGTACTATGCTTCCGGCGGTGGAGTGTGTGCATGCGCACTACGCCCGACTGGCTCAAGTACCTGGACACATAGCAGAAGATACAGGTGGTGGAGGAGGACAGCGAGGGACTGATTATCCTGAAGGCGGCTGGAGGAAGCCCCAAGTATGTATAAAACTTTAATTTCATCTGTCTCAGGTTTACTTTGTTACACAGTAGTACTATACTCTACATATGCACTCCCCACAGAGCTGCAGGGAATCCACTGAGAATGCTGTGCACATTGAACACAGAGGTGTTGTCTGTCACCCATAAACCTTGTTCAGATTGTGCATGAAGAATGTGTAATAGAGGAATAATCTCCTCATTCCCCTGCAGAGTACCTGCACATCACTCTTACATGCACCCACACTTACATTGAATAGGGCCTGATAGATGGTCTTTGTTCCGGTTTGTACCTTTTACAAGTAGTCTTACCAAGGACTAGTTTTAGTCTAAAGGGAATAAATATAGTAGTCTACATATCCTTCTCACTTCAGTTGTCTTGTAAAATTCCTAAGTGTTGGCAGTTAGAGACGAATTTCATGTTACATACTTTTAATCAACAAAATTGTAATATGCAAATTAGAGGAGTCTGAGTCTGTGGAATACTAAACTGAGGAGTCGGAGTCAGTGGATTTTTGGACCGACTCCACAGCCCTGTGAGTCACATCTGAGAGCGGCCACAGCTATGCTCAGTCGCATGTCCTATGCAGCTGGATAATATCTCCACGTGTCAGCGATAGGCAGGCGTGATGTTACAACTGCTGCAATTCGGCTGCATTTATATTGCACCCGAATTGCACTGGAGGGCGGCAGACGTAGCGCTGAACTGCTTGACAAGCGCACAGTTCAGTCATCCGTCTAAAAGAGGCCTTAGTGACTAGCGTTGTATAATTCAACTTTCTGACCAGTGTCTGAACGGTTACAATACAGATTAACTGTGACTGAACCTGGCCTGTGCAGCCCCATTTCTGCCTATGGATACATCTCTTACCACTCACTGCTTAATTCAGTCTGCCCATTTCTACTCCAGCCTAAATATCTGCTGCTTGACCACAAATTGCTGACCATGGCTTGTGGAACTCTTCTTGTTCCTGTGCCAGTACCTACCTATTAGAAAACTCCTCATGTGACAAGTATTTGGCCCATCAGACTGATCTTATGCCTGCTTGTTTGTGTGTTTATCAAAAACTGAGGTACCCAAATGCCATTTAGGGTATAGTTCTCCTGATCACACATTCACAGACCTCTGTCCACGATGTGCGAGAGAGGGCACCATGTCCCTTAGTCTCCTATTGAGGAATGTTATATTTTTGACAATAAGCGAAAAATGCTGAGAGCCAGGTTATTCCACTTTGTTCTTAGCTGTACTCTATGCCAAGCCAGCTTCATAATTATTTGTATACACTTATTTCCAGCACACTTCATACTTGAGCCACGTCAGAAGGTTCCTTCAGCATTGTTCCTTTCCCCTGCCTCTCGCTCCTTTCTGACAATGAATACCACTTCATCCCTAGAAATTAACATGCCACCAACTGGGATGTTTTTGTGCAACTTCTGTTCACGTTCCTTTTTCACCCACCTCTCCTTCAATTAAAGCTTTAGCAGAAAGCCAAGACTCAGCCATTGTACTCCTGGATCATGCTTACATACTGTGACTTAACTGAACTAGGACAAAGGCCTGCGTGGAATGTTTAGAGAGATATTGTCTCTTCTTGTGAAAAAAGTTAAGTCTACATAAGAAACACAAGCAGTTCATGTGGAGGCATGATTTATTGTACGCATTTATAAAACTATACGGTGACTTTTCTTAATCCTCTCACACACATACTTATTCTTATGCCCTTTAAGCCCACACTTTCTCTATAGCACGTTCACTTGATGCAGATAATTGTTGGCCTGCATTTAAGTATACTGTATATAGAATAGTTCCCTTGAGAAAAATTTCCGTACGCCATATTGGTGGCTGTTTTAGATAAGAGCCAAATGTGCCCGCAGACTTCATAATGCCCTTGATAAGCTGGTTGCCAAGGTTCAGCATTTGATAGTTAAAGGCCAGTGCTAAAACTAGACCGTTCTAAGCCAGGGTGGCCATTCAGAGCTGTCACAGCAGTGAAACAAGCATTAGTTAATACATCCTTCAAGGTGGCTTAAAGGACAACTGAAGTGAAAAGAATATGGACGCTGCCATATTTATTTCCTTTTAAATAGTATCAGTTGCCTGGCAGCCCTGTTGATTTGGCAGCAGTAGTGTCTGAATCACACAAGAAACAAGCATGTGGCTAATCGTGTCAGATCTCACAATAATGTCAGAAACACCTGATCTGCATATGCTTGTTCAGGGTCTATGGCTAAAAGTATCAGAGGCAGAGGATCAGCAGGACAGACTACTATTAAAGGGACCCCGAGCAGTAATTAAAATCAAAACTTTCACTTACCTGGGGCTTCCTCCAGCCCACCGTAGGCTGCGAGGTCCCCCGCCGTCCTCCTAACTCTTCTGCATGTCATGCTGGCGGCTCCGTTGCCGGCCTCACCTGGCTGGGTGTCGGGCTGACACTTCCTTGGCGCCCTCTTCGCGCCAGCCGCTCAGCGTCATCACGGCGGCCGACGTGACAGTACTGCGCATGTGCGGTTCAGAATTAGAAAACCGCGCATGCGCAGTACGGTCACGACGGCCGTCGTGATGACGCTGAGCGGCCGGCGTGATGACGCGAAGAGGGCGCTGTTAGAATTTAAGTATTATATGTTTGAATTCGTAGGCCTCAGTTACTTTAACAGAGATTAGTTAAAAGACTTGATTTGCAGAGTATACCTTTAAAGAGGATTTCTAGAAGCACTGAAGAACAGTGTGATTCGGTACTCCCAAGGCTGTATCAGAGATATCCAGTGCAGAGGCCAGACCAGCTGGCGACGAACAACATAAACATGAGCCATTGTTATAAAAATATTCTCACGCTGGAAAAGCCCACGAAAAGGCACGCCCTCAATGAGAAGCTGGCAAGCTAGCGTCAGATCAGCGAAGGTGGGGGACGGGGATCCACATCAGGGCTGTGCAAACAGGCACCTTGCACGGAGCAGCTGATCAGGGGATCCATAGACGGGACAGAGACACTCTACAGAGTATCTCGGATTCCAGATTATTTTTCCCAGAGTCTAGGCACAGGGAAAAGAATGCCAGAATATGTGAAACAAGCAGTTGCTATGAGACAATCATGGTTACTGAGGTAATAGGAAGTGTTTTTTCCAGCAAGGTACATGGAGACACATAGATGTCAGATATTTCCCAGGGAATGATTTGCAAGAGCGGATCAGGGCTTATCTGGACAGGGTTACTTAGGGGATTATTCCTTTAAAGGGAAGGTCCAAGCAAAAAAAAAAAAAAATGAGATTCACTTACCTGGGGCTTCTACCAGCCCCATGCAGCCATCCTGTGCCCTCGTAGTCACTCACTGCTGCTCCAGTCCCCCGCTGGCAGCTTTCTGACCTCGGAGGTCAGGGCCAAATTGCGTACATTTTTACACATTCCCGCTAGTGCAGGAACATTAACACATACATTTTTACGCGTTAGTGGTGAAACGCGTAAATTTTTGTTCCTGCACTAGCTGGAATGCGTAAAAATGTATGCAATGTGGCCCTGACCTCCGAGGTCAGAAAGCTGCCAGCGGGGAACTGGAGCAGCAGTGAGTGACTACGAGGGCACAGGATGGCTACATGGGGCTGGTAGAAGCCCCAGGTAAGTGAATCTCATTTTTTTTTTTTGCTTGAACCTTCCCTTTAAGTGATGCACCTTAACCCTCCTGGCGGTTTATCAAAATCTGCCAGGGGGCAGAACAGCAGTTTTTTTTTTAATTTATTTTTTTATATCATGTAGCGAGACAAGGTCTCGCTACATGATAGCCGCTGCTCAGCGGCATCCCCCTAGCCCCACCGATCGCCTCCGGCAATCGGAGATCAGGAGATCCCGTTCAAAGAACGGGATCTCCTGGAGGGCTTCCCCCGCCGCCATGGCGACAGGCGGGATGACGTCACCGACGTCCTCGACGTCGTGACGTCAAAGGGGACTCCGATACACCCCTCAGCGCTGCCTGGCACTGATTGGCCAAGCAGCGCACGGGGTCTGGGGGGGGGGGCGGCTGCGGCGCGATGGATAGCGGTGGATTGGCGGCGATCGGATTGCACACGCAGCTAGCAAAGTGCTAGCTGCGTGTAGCAAAAAAAAAAAAAATGCGGTGCAGCATGAGTTCCCAATAGAGAAAGGGGGGGGGGGAACAGTAGATAAGGGTGTACCGGAGGTGGAAAAAAAAAAAAGGAGTTGACCAATCCTGGTGTCCGTCGCCATGGCTGCAGAGCGGTAACCGTTTTTTTCGTTTGTCGTGGACTGTAGAATGTTTGCCATAGGACTACCTACCTAGTGGGCATTCAGTGATTCTCATGTAGGCATATGAAGCTGGCATGCGTAGACCTGAACCCTGTGCAGTTAAAGTGCAAAACACACCTTCCTACAGGGAGGTAGCCATTTTTTGGGCAAGTATAGAGGTAGTAGCATTGGCAAACATTGGTCAGAGGGTACAACAAACAGGACTTCTAGCAGAGCTGATTGCGATCATTGAAGTTCTAGGTAAGTAAAAAAAGAATATAAGTAAGAGCATTGCAAGCTCAGCTGAAAAGCAGTCTGCAGGTAGCAGCGACATGTGTGTGGCATCCGTGCTTAGTACATACTGCGGCCGAGTATGTACAGGGGGGGATGAGGTAAGAGTTTTCAATGAGGTAAGAGCTTCCAAAGGTGAAGTCCGTGGGAGCATATGTTAAAAAGGTAAGTACTTATGACATTGTACATTGGGTAGTGGAGAGGAGTTTAGCTCCAGTCTACTAAAAAGAGTAAACAGAGTTCATCAGAACTATAAAGAAACGAGATCAATTACGGTATATATTGGTCAATCTAAAGGTGCACAGAGTACAAGCCCGCAGGGCGAAACCCAAATAATTAATAAGAATGGATTTGTTTGTATTTCGGTTTCAGGAGTTTGGCAATATGGAATCGAGAAAGCTGAGGTGCTGGCAGCAGAGACAGACATGTCAGTCGTATAAGCGAAAGTTTCCAGAGGTCAATCCTGGTGTGGAGAACAGCGAGATTTCCGAGATCAGAAAGAGACTAAAAAAACCTGACTGAGCAAAGCATAATGCAAATTGCTAATGTTTTTCTTTCCCAAGGAGGTGCTCTCATAATGAAGAGTACCATGCTGAAGCGAAAGTTTTGATTTTAATTACTGCTCGGGGTCCCTTTGAAGGAAAATAAACATAGCAGCCCACTTCCTCAGGCCAATAATAGCACTAGGGTAACAACAACGAGGCACTAGGCTTTGTTATTACCATGACACTATTGCTGGCCTGATGAAGTGGGCAAAACTTGTTAAATATTTAGTATTAACCTGGTGTCATCCTTGGAGATGAGCCACCTCTTTCTTTTCATATTTTAGAGGTTTCTAATGTAGTTTTATTTATATCAGGCACCTCTTACGCCCTTTGTGCTTCATGGTCCGGCATGAAGTGACCACCAAGTGCCCCCAGAAGCTACACCATTGTGCCTCCTGCTGTTGTCCCTCCTCCTCACTTCACAAAAGAAAGACGCATCACTCGACTAGCCTAGCTGCGTGTTAGTACAGCTCTGAGGCCTGCAGTGCCATACATACGTTTAATTTCGATCAAATTGTGCCTTTGTACAGATTTAGACCTGTAGCAGTTACTAAGTAGAGGGAATCCCCTGGCAAGTCTGTCAGATAATCAATTGTAGATTATCTAGTGAGCACAACAATCCAAGAATTGTGTCAAAGTAGCAGCACTATCACAATGCATGGCTTTTTCTGCCGTGCATGACTGCTTCGTTCTATTGGACCATCGAAAGGCCTCCTAGTACTGGACAATACATTTATAAGGATTTATAAGGACAATACATTTATAATCTTTAAATAAACATGTATACAGGAAAAAATTATTGCATGTTGCACTCGAAAAATGAGAACCCCATTTTTAGTTCCATAACTAATGCTAAATCATTTACAATTCAGTTTAACAGAGCCTTAAAATAAAACCCAAACCTAAAGGGATCTGAGCACTATCTTAATAAAATACTAGTATAGAATGATCGTGCAGCAGTTAGCGTGAGGAGGAGAACAATGGCCTGAGCGATCAGATGAGATTATCCAGTAGTCCGGATCTCTCACCAATGCATCAGAGCTGCTGTGCGCACACTAGACTCTCGGCAGAGGCCGCCCCGAATGGCTCTCTTGTGTGAGACCCGTCTAGTTTGTGTTTACACAGGAAGGCAGTGCAGGAAGCAACTACTATTAATGAGACTGAATCCACCACAAAGGCAGTGAGTATTCCTGAGGAATAAGACATCACAAACCAAACACAAATAATTCTGCCTCAAAGAATATACAAATGGGTTTTTATGAAAAACATCACATGAACTGTTAATCCAATGTTAGAAGGTCATAGTATTATCATTTATAAAGCACCAACATATTCCGTGGCGCTGTACAATAGTACTGCAATATGTGATGTTTAGTTCTAAGCAGGGGAACTCAAGGGTCCTGTACAAAATGCCTCATATCAAGCGCACAGAAATCAATTTAAAGCACATTTTGAACAAACCTGCAAAGAGAAAAGGGTTCAATTCTGGCTACTTACCTCAGTACTAGGGATGATCAATGAGATCTTCCGAAATTATGCAAATTTTTATGTAAATGTATGCAGTTTTTTAACCCAGGTTTAAATTGATTGGTCCATTTTCAGGCTGCATATATTTGCATAAACTCAGAAGAATTTGTGCATATCTGTGATCATCCCTACTCAGTACTAGGAGGCCTTTCAATGGTCCAATAGAACGAAGCAGTCATGCACGGCGCAAAAAGCCAAGCACAAGAGGCTTGGAGGAAAAAAACCCATTTGACAAGCTCTTGTTGAATATATTTAAAAGAATACAGTGCTGGAATGCTGGGGTACAAGAGGATCAGGAAAGACTAGATTATCCAGAGGCTTCCCACTACGATTTTTTTATTTATAAAATTTCACTTTACAATAAATGATAAAAAAGTTCCTACTACCTCAGCTCTGCCATATACTCCTCAACCTCCATAGCGCTACGTGTCAGTAGAGAGTAGGGTGAGGCTTGCGCTCTGCCAGGCTAGTGGTTTGTAGACTCTGAGCTCAGGACCATGGCACCTCCACTAGACTATGGCATCATAGCATGTTAATCTAATGGAACTTCCAGAAGAGGTTTGCAAATACTACACACAGGCGATTCATCAAATTCAAAAAGGAGCGTCTTACCTGCTCTTATCAGTTATTTGCTCTTGCATCATACGTAGCTTGGCAGGGGGGATATAAGCTCCTCCAGTCCGGGTAAGAATTGGATCCAAATCTTCTTTCTTTTTTTTTACTGGGGGCTCTGCTCTAGTATCTTCTGACCTTTCCTCATCCTTTCCACCTGGTGGGGGGGATCTTTTGTTCAGTCTTCGATCAGTCTCTCCATCTGGATCTCTTCTAAATCTGTCTCTTTCTGAATAACCCCCATCCAGTTCCCGCCTTGAACGATCTCTGTCATAGTCTCTGTCTTGGTCTCTTCTTGATCTGTCTCTTTCATAGTCTCTATCAGGGTCCCTTCTGGAGCCATCTCTATCATAGTCTCTATCATAGTCTCTGCGTGATCTGTCTCTTTCATAGTCTCTGTCTGGGTCCCTTCTTGATCTGTCTCGTTCAAAATCTCGATCTATATCTCTCCGTGACCTTTCTCTTTCGGAGTCGCTATCTGGATCTCTTCTTGATCTATCTCGCTCAAATTCCCTATCTTGATCTCTTCTTGATCGATCCCACTCTCTGTCCCGCTCTCTCCACCTAGAAAAAATAAAAAAATAAACTGGTAATGGAAAGTAAAATGGGGGAACAACACAATAGCACTATTTAGGAACCAGGCACAATAAATAAATGGAGGTTAAAGTGAACCTCCAGACTAAAAATCTACTCAGCAGCACTGAAAAGGCTTGGTGTTTCTTTAAGTTTCACAGCATCAGAACTTTGTTTTTCTTACCCAAGCCTCATTTTTAGCTGCACAGAAGAAAACTGCCCGGGTATTTTTCCCCTGATGCTGTGCAAAGCATGATGGGATTTCTGATGAAGTTGTTCTCGTTCTGCTTTCTTTTTATATTTTGAATTTGAGATTTGAAGCCTAGCACGTGCAGCTGGGAGGGGTGATCAGGACACAGGACAGTTGGAACTGTCACCTCCTTTCAACCAAAAAGATGGCTGCCCCCATGTTAAAGACGGCTGCCCCCTTGAAATCACAAACATTTGCCTGTTCTTTTAAAAAGGGTAAGAGATTATACTACCTATCTATTTTAGTTAACATAACTAATGTAACCTAATAACAGTATGTTTGTTTAGGCTGAATTTCCCCTTTAAGAGGCTCTTATCTCTAATCTACTGCTTTCCAAAATCAGTGAGCTCCAGCAAGTGCACCTGCAATCATACATACATGACAGTTTCGCTCCCTACCCACAGATTAGGGACCAAACATTAGCCAAACAAATGGATTATTAAAAAAGGACAAAAACACCAGAAATTCTCTCTTCCTGTGCCTTAAGGTGCCCATACATCAGGCGTTCTGTGGGCAGATCGACCAAGACACAGATATCTCTCTTATCAGATCTGATCGCACATGCCCCGTGTATGCCAGCTGCCCCTTGGGGCACATGTATGGACGGAGGACATAACCCAGAGGCAGCAGCAGACACAGAGAGGTAATGTATAGCATAATGGGCACCGGGGGTGGGTTTAAAAGAAGAGATGAAACATTCAACGTCAGGGGTTTCGTAGCTCGTCACGATATCGCTTGCTGTGTTACCACTGCGCATCCGACCGACCACCAAGGCCCGACATCTTGCAGCATGTCCGACCAATTAATGTGACCAATTTAGACCGAAAATTGGTTGCATCGTCGATTGGGCATGCACTTGGCGGTACCGATTTTCATCCAATTCAATTAAAACAATCAAATGGGATGGTCGATCGGCCGCCAAGTTGCCTGATATATGGCCACCTTTAGGGCTCAAACAGAGAGAGATGTTTTATAGAAGTCATCAGTACCAGACACAAAGGTTGTCCTAGACCTGCCTAGGAACTCAACTGCAGAGTTTATCATCATCTATCTGACAAAACACTGGTAGAGGTGCCCTATATATACACTGATATAAATAAAGGGAGAAGAGAGGGAGAAATTAAAGGGAGAAGCCTCATTAGGATCCAGAGGCTTCCGTCTCCCGAGAAAAGTACCTCATAGGTGCATAAAAGTGGGTATATGACTTCACAGTGCCTCTTTAAGTAGCAGGGAAGCATAGCAGCTCTGGAATGAAACATACTAATGACTGGCACTGCACTACTTCTCTCCTCACCTTTCCTCTCTGGAAAAGGCTGGCTCTGGTAGAATCAGAGAACACATCAGACCACGCTGTGAGGCTTCTCCTACCCACAGATGACACAGTCTTTTAGCAGTCTTTGCAAAGGAAGAAATCTGCCATGGCAGTTTTCAGAAAGGGAGCTTGGATAACAAACAAAACTTTTATTTTATGGCACAAGTGGTTAGTTTTTAGCCTTTTCTTCTTTGTACTCTGTTATAACGTCTGCTGCCTGTGCTGATTCTATTTTACACCGGAGGTCCGCTTTAAGTTCTGCAACGTTTAACTTCCAGACAATAACAAGCACTTATGTCACTGCGCTACACAGCAAGCAGGAAAAATCTGAGTACATTAAGCAAGAGGATTTTCACAGAAAGGGGGCTGGTCAATACAATTCTTGTGCACTCGATCAGAATATCAGCTAAGTCAGGCAAAAAAACCTGCAGCAGTGTGGCGATCTCAAGTTAGTTATCGGCAAAACCCTATTCGCTGCTTGCTCTCTGTGTAATAATCTTCCTTCGCTTGACTTGTCTAAAGGATTAAAATGCCATTTTTCTATTTACGCATTAACAAAATAGGAAACAGTACTCCGTTCTGTTAGCAAGAGTCTACATAAAAACAAGCTTACCTCGTATCTTCATAGCGTCCATTTCTAGGTCGATCATCATCACTGTCATGATAATCACGGTCCACGTAACCTTGGTTGCGATCAGAGTATCCTCTGTCACTAGGAGAAGGTGACCTATCTCGATACCTGCAATACATGGAACATTTTCAAAATGAATTAGGAAGACATTGCAAAATCTATTTCTTCAACTTTCACAATACACAACCAGTGACAAGTGGGTGTATCAAGTGTGTAAAGTTAGAGCAGAATGAGTGGAGCATAATGCATTGTATGTATTGTATTGCTCTACTATTCGTGCCATAAGACTTTACTGATGTTATTCTGCTTGGTTTAGTGCATACACTCTAGTGGCCCATACTCACGGGCTACAATTGTCGCCACAACACGCGGCGCGCGCGTTGCAGCGACAGGTCGCCCGTGAGTATGCGCCGTTGCACGGGCGCGCACCCCGAACTGTCGCCCGTCGCTGATGTCGCCAGGCGATTAAACTGCTCAATCGCCTGGCGACAGTCGCCGCCGCAACTGTCGCTAGTCCGCGTGAGTACGCGGACTAGCGACAGCAACCTCCATTGAAGTATACGGAGCTTCCGGCGGGGAGGGGGAACGTCGGCGACAGCTTCCGTCGCGCCGCTGGTCCCTCTTCCGCGTGTGTACGCGGAGGGACCTGGCGAGGAGCTGTCGACGGCCTGTCGCCCACGTGTGCTGGCGACAGGCCCTAAAAGTTGCCCGTGAGTATGGGCCATAGGGCCTCTGTCATAGGGAAACATTTTTTTTATAGTGTACTGATTTTCCCTTCACATGAGTTTACCCCATAGAACATAGTGGAAAACTCATGTGATTCTGCCAAGTGTCACCCTGGCCTTTCTCATTTAAACAAGCAATTATATCACCACTAATCCAAAAAAACCTTTTCTGGCGAAACAGGTGGTTTTGGTGAATGGAGCTCATTAGCGGGCGCCGACACCAGGCGCCTCATAACAGCAATGCAATGCTGCGCGGGGTGTGTAAGGGTAATTCAGGGCTCCGGCCGTTGCCAGACCCCGGATTACATCTCACTCTGAGTTGCGACAACTTGGAGGGGGAATCGTATTTAATCCCGCCGGGGAGTTTTGCTGCAGCAGGGAGAGCTGTCATTCGGCTCTGCCGGCGCCCAACTTACCGGCGACACGTCCATATATATTTTTCTTTGGACCCTACAGCCCTCTCTAAGTATTGTTCCAGTCTCATTTTTTCCCTTTGCTTCCAAACTGCTGGAACGACAATTTTAGTCAGAACTGTCTGACTTCCTGTCTACTAACTCCTTGTTAGACCCCCTCCAGTCTGGCTTCTGATCTCACCATTCCACTGAAAGAGTCCTCACCAAAGCTGCAAACGACCTCCTCATTGCAAAATCCAAAGACCAATTTACTGTACTAATAATCCTTGACCTTTCCTCTGCCTTTGACATTGTCTATCATACTCTGCTTCTCGAGACACTCATCACTGGGTGTCAAGGGCCTAGCACATTCTTGGATTAGCTCCTACCTTTGGTGTACCACAAGGCTGCGTTCTAAGATCTCTTCTCTCTATACTCTGGAACAATTAATACGCTCTTTTGGTTTCCAGTATCACCTCTATGCTGATGACAGTCAAAACTATCTCTCAGCTCCGGACCTCTTCTATGCTATTATCTTGAGTCCCTGTCTTTCTGTTGTCGCTGCATTCATGTCAGAGATTGTGATATTTTCTCCATCTTTCTCTCTCTCTTCTCCCCACCTATAATTACAATTAATGTAGAAAAACCCCAATAACCTCAACTCCTAAAGCTCACTGTCTAGGAGTAACTCTGGACTCTGAGCTCTCATTTCAAACACATTAACAACCTCCTGTTACTTCCATCTCAAAAATATCTCCAGAATACGTCCCTTCCTTACACAAGGCTACTAAAATACTTGTACATGCTATAATCATGTCCCATCTTGATTACTGTAACATCCTACACTGTGGCCTACGAAAAAACAGACTGACACCTCTCCAGACCCTACTGAACTCTGTTGCACTTCTCACCCACCTCCCCTCTCTGCCAATCCCTCCAATGGCTAACAGCCTCCCAAAGGACCCAGTTCAAATGCCTAACACTATCATACAAAGCTCTACATAGGCAAGC
The DNA here is from genome assembly GCF_040937935.1 of Hyperolius riggenbachi. Classification (NCBI taxonomy): domain Eukaryota; kingdom Metazoa; phylum Chordata; class Amphibia; order Anura; family Hyperoliidae; genus Hyperolius; species Hyperolius riggenbachi. The sequence continues at coordinate 240,662,180 of NC_090652.1, read as the reverse complement.
CCCTCCATACATTTCCTTCCTAATCTCCAGATATCATCCATGCAGGAAGCTTCACTCCACCCAAGAGACCCATTTGTTATCCAGCCTGGTCACCACCTCTCACTCTCGCATCCAGGATTTCTCATGAGTGTCACCTCTCCTTTGGAGCACTCTACAACAGTCTATAAGTCATGCTCCAAGCCTGGATATTTTCAAACGTACCCTCAAAAAACACCTATTCAGACAAGCTTATAATCTGTATAGCTAGAATTTAAAGTTCACTGCCTCATCTGCTGACACACACACCAGACACACACACCAGACACACACACCAGACACACACACCAGACACACACACCAGACACACACACCAGACACACACACCAGACACACACACGAGATTGTATGTAAAAATTATTTGGCTGTGTTTCCACGTCCTAATTCATGCGCGGGGAAACAAACAGGAATTGCTGCAGTAAAAACTTAGCATAAAACGATCCACATGAAGACTAGTAACATATAACGTAGCTCTTCATACCTGTCCTCTGGAGAGGAGCTTCTTCGCTGAGATCCATAATAATCACGCTTGTCATAACCGGAGGAACTCTGTAATAATATACAAACAGAAAAATAGATTATAAACCATTATGACGCACAGCTCAGAGTCTGATACATAAAGTTATGGTCTGAAAAGGCATCAAAAGCTGATCACAAAATTGACATTAGTGCAAATAGAACAGTTTGCTACATGCAGTACTACTTTCATAGTGTTTTTCAATAATTTTGTGGCTGCATGGATAAGGAAGCTTAATACTAAATATAATGGAAGACATGGTATATGTAAATTACTACAATTACTAGGTAATGCCTAATGATGTTGATCCAGGGATTTTATCTGATTGCCATCTGGAGTCGGGAAGGAATTTTTCCCTTTAGGGGCTAATTGGACCATGCCTTGTAAGGGTTTTTTCGCCTTCCTCTGGATCAACAGGGATATGTGAGGGAGCAGGCTGGTGTTGTACTTTATACTGGTTGAACTCGATGGACGTATGTCTTTTTTCAACCAAAATAACTATGTAAGAAAAATTAGTGTGCTGCAAGTGAAAACTTAATATATACCATATTTTTGGGACTATAATACAATTTTTCTCCCCCAAAAGTGGGGAGAAAAAGCTACTGCGTCTTATAGTCCAAATGTGGCAGGTCTCGTCTATCCCGACGCTTGTGTCTATTGTGCTGTAAATGTGGTGGCAGAGCCCGGGGACCCCACCTGTCATGTGCACCAGTGTTTGTGTTTTTTGCACATGATGTCTGTAAACAACACACAATGCTCACTAGGAATTTAGGTTTGCCCCTTTAGAACCCCAGACCCCTTTTCAGGATGGCCCACGCTACCAACCATCACCATGGAGAGCACCACGAGGCCCACCTCCCCGTCCCAACAGACCAGGAGACCCAGCCCCTTACCATCCATCTATACCCAGGTCACTCCAGATGCCACAGAAACCAAGACCTTTGCCACACGACCCTCAGACCCACGGGGAGGCATGGGAAAGAAAAAGATTCAGAGACGACGAGGAAGAAGGGGAGGAAGGGGTTTACACCCCAGACCTAAAAAGACTAAGGGAGTGAAGGCTAGTTATGAGGGGATTTTTGAAGTAGGATCAGTTAGTTTAACAGAGAACAATAAAAAAATCTTGGACCGAGGTTTGAAGTTTGTTCCAGATACTCCTATGGACAAATTCCAAACTTATATTGATGTCAACAAATTTGTTAGAAAATTGAACATCAAAAACAGTTGTTGTTTTTTTACAACAAACAGCCCCTTTGTGAACATGTCAAGTACAGTCCATTTATCAACACACTAATCTTAAAGAGACACTGAAGCGAAAAAAAAATTATGATATTATGATTTATATGTGTAGTACAGATAAGAAATAAAACATTAAGATCAGATACATCAGTCTAATTGTTTCCAGTACAGGAAGAGTTAAGAAACTCCAGTTGTTATCTCTATACAAAAAAAGCCATTAAGCTCTATGACTTTCAAAGTTGTGGAGAGGGCTGTTTTCTGACTTTTATTATCTCAACTGTTATTGAACTATTTACTTTTTCTCTGCCAGAGGAGAGGTCATTAGTTCACAGACTGCTCTGAAAGAATCATTTTGAATGCTGAATGTTGTGTAATCTGCACATATTATAGAATGATGCAATGTTAGAAAAAACACTATATACCTAAAAATAAAAATATGAGAATATTTTCTTTGCTGCTAATCTTCTAGCAATTATTCATAGTACACAACCAATTCATTATATCATATATTTTTTTTCGCTTCAGTCTCTCTTTAAGAAACCATCAGTGTTTAATCCAAACATCACCAACAATAAGTATGTTGATATTTTTAAGAAGGTAGTTTTAGATGAGTTAGAGGAGAATGGGGTTAAGGCCCGGTTCACATTAGCGTTCGCTATCCGGATTTTCCGGATCTGATCCGGACCGCATACTGTACAAACGGAACGTACGTTCCGCATAGCAATGCAAAGGCTATGCGGACGTTCACATACGTACGTTCCGTACAGTACGGAGCCGGACCGGATCCGGACTCTTTTCCAACATGCGCTATTTTTTGTGTCCGGATCTCCGGCCCACGCATCCTGACCTGAGCCTGACAGCACCATCAGGAACACAGAAACCAATGGGAAACGGAAGGCACAGAACACACTGTCTACAAAAACCTGACGTTCTACCCCACTTCCTATGCGTATCCAAGCGGCCATTTCGGATGGGGACACATGGGCCAAGCATGTCTGGAGTGGAGCAGCAGTGACAGACGTGCTGGAGCTGTTTGGCAGAATATCGGAGGTGGAGGTGATGCCTACAGCGGAGGAACCTGATTGTACATGTGCACCAGGTGCACCTTCTGCTGACCCGAACATTTTTTTATTTATATTTAACTATTTTTTGCCCACGGATCCGGATGGCAGCCTGATGCATGCCTGATACAAACGGACCGGATCCTGATCGGAACCGTACGGTTCTAAACAGGATCAGGTCAGGATCCGGTCCGTTTACTTGCCAAAACGCAAGTGTGAACGGGGCCTTAAGCACAATCGATACCAGAGAACCAATTTCACCAAAACTGAACATCAATTACTGAAAGAGATGGGAAAAAATGATTCTTGGGTCATTAATCACAGAATTTGCGTTGATACAATTTTATGTATTTTTACATGTTTTTGCAGTATATTGAATTTTTATTATGTCATTATTTTATAAATGGTGTTATTAGATGTAGATAACACTGTATATTGTTATTGGTTAGAGTAACCAGGATGTACAAATTGGACATATTGCTTGCAATAATTATGCTCTGAGTAATATTTTGTCTCCTTCCGCTTCCCATACTGTCGGCTGTTGATTTGGGGGGAGGAGTGAATGATTATGTATCTTATATAAGGACTTTATATTTTACATGCAAACATCCACTGAGGAAGGCTGCTGGCCGAAATCCAGATTGGATTTTAATCTTTGATAGGTTAATAAACAAGCATTTGTCAGTAAGTACAATCGTTGTGGGGTCTGTCCAACACTAGGCGCAGTCTGCACTATGGTGTGTCCCCTCTGTGCTTCCATGTACAGGAATTGAGCCGACAGCATCCTGCATATCCTTTGGAGCGCAGAGTGTGCGACATCACTGCTGGTGGAGAGACTCGGCGTCCTCAGTCAGATCCAGTACATACGCGCAAGCGGTGTTTGTGCACATAGCACGGAACTTATGCCCACGGTGGACTTCATGTAATAGCAGGAGGTAATTCCCTTATACCTATGCTGCTTGCAGGTACTGTTTCCACATATTTAATACAGCGGCTGGTTTTCAGGGACATTGCATCCTCCAGCCATGGAGCGCCAGGTCCTCCTAGTGTTTACATTGATTCTGAAGTGAAAAATTAACTTCAGGTTTATACCTATGTTGATGGAATGCTCTGGATACCAGGGCTGTGGCGTCAGAGGTTTCGTAAACTGAGTCGTCGGATGACTTTTGTACCAACTTAACCACCCTGATGGATACCATAGAGCCTTTCCAGTCTGTCCCCTCATTCCTGCACCTTCCACTGTTGAGGTGATAGGACCTGCTAGGCCAAATAACTCTTTAGCACTCCTCAGGCAGCCTTCGGGTATGCATGAAAAAGATCCTAAGGATCTTTGATAAATATCGGGCGCTACATAGGAAATATACGGTAGGTTAAAGTATGACATTTGGGTGCCCTATAAATAACGGCCACCAGAGCCAACCGCAATGAAAAATGCAGCTACAAATAACAATAATATTTTTATAGTGCTTTTCTCCCTGGGGACTCAAAGCGCTGTGACCCTGTATTATGCAGTCTCAAAGGCTCAGGAAAAGAGGTGAGTTTTTAGCCTTTTCTTTTTAAAGCTGTCCAGAGAAGGAGCCTGTTGTACTGATTGTGGAAGTGAGTTCCATAGAGTAGGGGCTGCATAGGAAAAGGCCTGAGCACCAAATGTTAAGTGTGTCCCGGGAATAACCAGATTCATCTTGTTGGCAGAGCGGAGGGTGCGTGGAGGGGCATAAAGTTCCAATAGGGTGCGCAAGCTATTGATCAGGACCAAATTTCTTATTTTAAAGCAGGATTGTCAGCCATAAAATCAAATTCCATATACCCCCTGCTCTGAGTTTATTATGTAGTATACATGCAGTCTGCATTGCAAGCATTCCAATATAATCATAAATGTGTCTGCTATAATGAATCTTATCTCAGTCAGCCTGGCTCTATTCTGGTACATTGCCAGGGAAAGGGAAGCTTGCTATCTCCCCTTCCACATTTCTGCTCGTCACCAATTGGCTGAGGGCAGTTCAGTGTGACAGAAGGCTAAGTAGGGAAATACACCTAACCCCTCTGCAGACCTGGTACATGTGCTCACATGTGTTTACAAAGCAAGCTAGATATGACAGAGCAGTTTTTAGTACAGAGCTCGGTGGGGAGAAAATTTCTGGAAGGAGGGGGGGGGGGGGGGAGGGGGGAGGAGGGGAAACAAAAAAAAAAAACACACAAGAGTAAGGGTGGATATTATATCATGATTGCGTTTAGTCAGAGGCAGTAAAGATGAAAAATGCCTGGAACAGTTTTCTCTTTATTTACTATATAAATGTTACTGAAATCAAAATGTAGACAGTATAGTACATATGTTACGTAAGTAGAAGTCATATTTATCCACTTATACAGTAGAATCCCTTTATAGTATACTCCAATGGACCAGGAAAAGTAGTTTACTAGATCAGAAGATTACTATATCAGAATTGGTGATACATTGTACATTTATATCACGTGTCGAACTCCAGGCCCGGAGGGCCAGATCCATGCCAGTGTTTAGGATGGACTGAGAAAAAGGAATGTGTTCTACCTGATGGACCACACCGTTCCTGATTCAGACCCATCAATTCATTTGAGCTGTATCAAAAATGTGTGAGGATCTCGGCCCTCGTAGGACCGGTTTGACATACCTGATTTATATAGATGCAATTTCTGGGACCTGAGGACTGAATTTACTGTATCCAGAGGGTAACTATAGCAAGATTCTACTGTATATGTGTTTTGTTCCTGGGATAGTATGGCTGTCCCTGCTGCTTTAAAGGATACCGAGGTGACATGCGACATGATGAGACAGACATGTGTATGCCCAGTGCCTAGCACACAAATAACTATGCTGTGTTCCTTTTTTTTTTTTTTTTTCTCTGCCTGAAAGAGTTAAATATCAGGTATGTAAGAAGCTGACTCAGTCTTGACTCAGACAGGAAGTGACAACAGTGTGACCCTCACTGATAAGAAATTCCCCTTTTTATCTCTTTCTTGCTCTCAGACGTCATTTTCTGCTAGGAAAGTGTTTTATAGTTGGAATTTCTTATCAGTGAGGGTTACACTGTAGTCACTTCCTGTCTGAGTCAGGACTGGGTCAGCTACTTACATACCTGATATTTAAATCTTTCAGTCAGAGAAAAAAAAAGGAAGACAGCATAGTTATTTGTGTGTTAGGCACTGTACGTACACATGTCTATCTCATGTCACATCGGGTATCCTTTAACCGATCATTTCTATACGCCTAAACTTCTACCATTAACGGCCAACCTAATTTTCTGCCATCACTTTTGGAACGACTTCCGTTCTTAAGTAGTTCCAATAATGAGTATATACGTTCTGCACACGCACGAGTCCGGACTCACACATGCACGCTGTAACTACTCGGAGATGCGAATAGCTCCGAAGGTGGCTCAAGGAGTGCCTAAAACCTTGGAGGGCAAGCAAGTTCAACCAGAGACAGTGGAGGAGCAACTGGATGGACCAAGGACCAGGAAAGCTCCATGGTATCTAGAGCCTTCCCTCTACAAAGGTATCTATGAAACCTAGAGTGAGTTTTTGGCACTAGTCTACTTTAGGGGATCCAGCTGGACACCTCATATGGAACAGTTCTCCAATCACAGCACCCTCTTCCAGCATACAGCATGGCGATTGGCAAAATGGCGTGGGTGTGTGGTTTAATACAGCCTATTGTAAACCTAGCAGTTCAAGAAGGTTTTGTCCACCTAATCACGTCAGTGAAATTTACCTATAAGGTTTTCTGCTGAGTCCCCTATTAGTAGAGTTTTTCACTTCAGATTTGTTTCAAAGAACAATTGAAGTGAGAGGTAGAAGGCGGATGCCATATTTATTTCCTTTTTAAAAAAAATGCCTGTTGCCTGGCTGCCCTACTGACCTCCTCTGGCATCAGTGTCTGAAACAAGCATTTTTATTATTATTTAGTATTTATATAGCGCTGACATCTTCCGCAGCGCTGTACAGAGTATATATAGTCTTGTCAGCATGCGGCTAATCTTGTCAGATTTTTGGCCGCTATCTGATCTGCATGTGTGTTCAGGGTCTATGGCTATTAAGTATTAGAGGCAGAGGTTCAGCAGCACAGCTAGGCAATCTGCATTGTTTAAAAATAAATAAATATGGCAGCCTCCATACGTCTCCAACCTCTCAAGCCTAACAAGAGCTTGAAGATGCAGACAGAGTTCTGTGACGCTGATGTAGGTAAGCAAAGAGACTTTTGCCATTACATTCTCCAAGAAAAATCAAAACTGAACTGCAGCAATACTACATCACAAGAAAACAGCATTTACTCAACTACAGTATTTAATATTTCTGTGGTTAAAGGACTACTGTAGGGGGGGAAATGTAGAACTTACCCAGGGCTTCTAATGGTCCCCCAGAGACGTCCGGTACTCGCACAGCCATTCACCGGTGCTCCTGTCCCCACCTCCAGTCAACTTTTGGAATTTCCGACTTTAAAGTCAGAAAACCATTGCACCTGCGCGGCCGTGCCGTCACCAGGAGTGTATTGCTCAGGCCCAGTACAGGTGCAGTCGTTTTCCGACTTTAAAGTCGGAAATTCCAGATGTAAACCGGAGGCTGGAACAGGAGCATCGGTGAGCGGCTGCGCGGGCACAGGACATCTGCGGGGGACCATTAGAGGCCCCGGGTAAGTTCAACTCTTTTTCCCCCTACAGTAATCCTTTAAGTTTAGAACTGGGACAGGGGGAGTAAATGTTAGCTATTAGCAAGGAAAGGGTATGGTTAGGCATCAGCATGTGGTGGTGGTGATTATTATTATATTGGATTTAAGACAAAACGACAAGACAGGTGATCAGCACACCGGCTGTGACTCCACCGATAGCCTGGTCTGCCTTTCTCCAGTAGGAAAGCTCCATTGACAGTACTATGCGCCCAAATCTAGCAGCGCTGAAAAGCACTGCTCCGGTATTACTCACCCTCACATGAGCTACGCTGCTCTTCATGATGACGTCACTATACAGATCTTCCTCCTCTGGGAATCCCACCGCTATTACCCCCGATCCACCGAGCTTCACTGTAATTACACCGGAGGGATACACACACACGATGCACCATCCACTTCCGGTTTCCAGGCTCTGCAACGCAGATGACGCGCGTACCGTCAAGAAAGGAAGCCTGTATGGGACAAACATCCTCTGTCAGCGCTTCAGTTCAGTTGCAGGGAGGGAAGGGAAGAAGCAGATCTTTTTTGTAATTGAGCTAGATTAATATATGTAGTGACAATGCAGACGCAAAAAGGCATTTTAAAGTAGTTCATATTGCTCTGTAGAGCTCCAAGCTGTCCACTTGTCCCTCAACCACGTCTCATCTAGGCAGCCTTGTTTTCCCTCTTCTAGTCCACAGCTGTTTTGCCTTTTTAGCTATGTCCCTATATTTAAAGAGGAAGGTTTGAACTTAATTCCAATCAGTAGCTGATACCCACTTTTCCACCAGAAATCTTTTTTTATAATAGGTTATCAGGGTGTAGGGCTGATATTGTGGGGGAACCTCTCCCACAGTGTGATGTCAGGGCCATGTTCCTGACAATTTGCTGTCTGTGAACCTTGTTGCAGTGGGCTCTATTCACAATCATTTTCCGCATGCGGATATGCACTTGCGGTTACATTTTTGACCAAAATAAGACTATCCTGATATCCACAGCATTTTGCGCATGTTTTTATCGCATGCGGAAAAAGTGCGGTAAAAGTTCGAAAATAATGCGCATTATTTCTGCCTTAACTAATGATTCCATTAACTTAAATGGAGACTGGCGCCTTGAGCATTGTGCTTGCTGGACTGTAAAACCTTTTTTTGAAAAAAAAAATTATTGCGACATTCTTTACGCATGTTTAACGCATGTTTTCTGCACTTTTTTTCCGCAGCCCATTGTGGGAAATAACGGCTTTTTTCCAAGTGCCAGTGCCAAGCAAGCAAGCAACAAACATTCCGCACAGATCACCTGGCAGAACTAAAAAGGTCACCACCAGTGAAACATTTCAGAAAGTAAATCAGGGAGAGGAACGATTTTACAATGGGCAAGCACTGACTAAATCTATAAAGTTTCTTATGCACTTTAAAGGATACTCAAAGTGACATGTGACATGATGAGATAGACATGGGTATGTGCAGTGCCTAGCACACAAATAACTTTTTCTTTCTCTGCCTGAAAGAGTTAAATATCAGGTATGTAAGTGACTGACTCAGACAGGAAGGAAGTGACTACAGTGTGACCCTCACTGATAAGATGTTCCCTTTCTATCTCTTTCTTGCTCTCAGAAGCCATTTTCTGCCAGGAAAGTGTTTTATAGTTGGAATTTCTTATCAGTGAGGGTCACACTGTTGTCACTTCCTGTCTGAGTCAGCCACTTACATAACTGATATTTAACTCTTTCAGGCAGAGAAAGAAAAAAAGAAACACAGCATAGTTAGTTATGTGCTAGGCAGTGTACATACACATGTCTATCTCATCATGTCACATGTCACTTTGGGTATCCTTTAACCAGCCTGGCGTTCTATTAAGATCGTCAGGCTGGCGACCGGACTTTTTTTTTTTATAAAAAAAAAACTATTGCATGCAGCCAACTGAAAGTTGGCTGCATGAAAGCCCACTAGAGGGCGCTCCTAATGCATACTTCTGATTGCCTCCGGCCGCTGGCAAAGTGGCGGCTGCGTGTGCTCCTTTTTATTTTATTAAAATCGGCCCAGCAGGGCCTGAGCAGCAGCCTCCGGCGGTAATGGACGAGCTGAGCTCGTTCATACCGCCCGGCTGGTTAATGGGAGAAACAAGAAAGAAATAATAAAAATATATGTTTTTAATTATGGTTTCACAATATTGTTTACATTGCGCTGACATCTTCCATAGCACTGTACAAAGTAAAAACAAAAAAAACAGAATAATGGGGAGTATGTATACATAAACAGTTCAACACAGTGTACAATCAGAGAGTAAAGGGAGTGCCAGAGAGGCAAAGGGTTGGCCAACAACCCAAATGAGCATTCAGGCTCATCCAAGCCAAGTGGGTCCTCACTTGCGGGGCAAGGAAGAACTAGTGGTGTTGAAATACCTACCTACCACAAAGGGTGGGGGACTACTCCTTAACCTATATACCTCATTGACAACTTTGGAACATTGACTGTTTGAGTGCAATTTTAAAGGGAACCTGAAGTGAGAAAGATGTTGAGGTTGACATATTTATTTCCTTTTAAGCAATACCAGTTGTCTTGCATCCTGCTGATGTCTTCAAAAAGTGCTGTGAGCTATATACAGCTTTGGACAAGGCTTATTTACCTGAGGAAGTTCCTTCAGGCCACGAAACGCATTGTTTTTGTCCTTTTTAATAAAACTGTCAAAACGTTGGACGTTTTCATCATTGAAGGCAAGCTTATAGTTACCTTCCTTTTAAGCAGTTTTTAGTTTTTAATCCTTTAATCGGACACCTCCAGTCACTAGCTACATTCTGATCTCTTTGGCTGCAGTAGTGTCTGAATCACACACCTGTCCATAGCTCCCAACTGTCCCTCTTTTGGAAGGACAGTTCCTCTTTGGGAACCCTGTCCATATGTCCCACTTTCTTCCTCAATTGTCCCTCTTTCAGTACTCATGTACAGAAATATGAAAATATATGTATTTTTCTACTGAAAAACTGTCTTTAATATACTCGTAATGTTATGTGTATCCTTTAAATTGATATATTTATTATTTTCTAATGTTTATACGAAGGAAAATGAACCAGAATAGAAATGATCAGTGTGGTTTGAATTATAAAACAACATATTTTTCCTATGAAATCTTTATGGTATGCGTGACTAGGGGTAGGTTGTGGGTGTGATTAGGGGTTTGGCCTATGTGTCCCTCTTTCTTATCTCAAAATGTTGGGAGGTATATTAGTCTGATACTCGTAGCCAGGGGGGTAACAATAGACCCTGCAAGGGATGCAGCCGCAGGGGGGCCCAGAAGCCACAGGCGGGCCGCGTCCTGAGAGACTGACAACTAAGGGCAAGGAAAGATAATACTTTCTGTTTTCTGCACAATTGTTCTAGTGACTGCATCTGCTCAGCCACTGATAATGAATCATACAAAGTTTTGCAGACAAAGATTTTTAGACAATCCCTATTCAGTAGGGGCCCCATCCAAAGTTTTGCAGGGGGGCCGAGTGATTTCTAGATATGCCCCTGCTCGTAGCACCTAATTGTCATGCTTGTTCAAGGTCTACAGCTAAAGTATTAGATGCAGAGGATCAGCAGGACAGTCAGGTAATTTCACTGCAGATGTGTTTTAAAGGAGAACTGTAGTGAGAGGTATATGGAGTCTGCCATATTGATTTCCTTTTAAGCTATACTAGTTGCCTGGCAGCCCTGCTGAGCTATCTGCCTGCAGTAGTGCAAATCACACCAGAAACAAGCATGCAGCTAATCTTGTCAGATATGACAAAAAATGTCAGAAACACCTGATCTGCTGCATGCTTGTTCAGGGGCTATGGCTAAAAGTATTAGAGGCAGAGGAGAAGCAGGGCAGCCAGGCAACTGGTATTGCATAAAAGGAAATAAAGATGGCAGCCTCCATATAACTCTCACTACAGTTCTCCTTTAAGGGTACCTGAAGCATAATAAAGTAATCAAAGTGAATACTTATCTTAGTAGTGGGAAGCCTCTGGATAGACCTCACTGGCCCAGCGCTGGGACCCTCAACATATTCCACAAGTGAAACTGTTGATTATATTCCCCTGGCCACTTCCATGTACAAGCACTGTGCAGGTGCTTTAACTGTTATGACAAAGAAAGGTTTGAAAAGCATTTATTTATTTTATTATTATGATTTGTTTATGTAGTGCCAATATCGTCTGCATTACTGAACACATTACAAAACACCAAGAAATATGTTTGTGGCAAAGGTTACTTGAGATAATGGGGAGTACTTAGCCAACACAATCATTAATGAAGAGGTACATGCTATACAAACCTTGAGAAATACTTACCGTATGTAGAGCACATGACAAAGGGGAGAGTGCTTTCTCTACATCCCGTCAGATGAGATATGGTGGATTGTAGCAGTGCTATGAAATGCCACATGGACCCAATGGAGAGAGTCATACACGTCCCTTGAAACGTGGTTGTATTAAATGAAATTTGTAAAAAACAAATCCGATACATATATTTGATATAGTTAATTAAAGTTTAGAGCTATCTGCACACACTCCCCCCCCCCCCCCCATTACATTTCCTAATGTAGCACAGAGTTACAAACTACCCAACAAGGTGAACCAGAACTCATAGGAGTGTGTAAGGGGCTACATAGGACCCAAAAGCCCTCTTACTAAAATGCTAGGGAAAACAAAAGAAGTTTGCATTCTTAAAGCAGAAGGTATTTGTGATAATTCAGGTTGGAGTGAGCATATGAAGTGTCCCACAATGCATCACTGCTGAATATGCAAATCGTCCCTTGTTGTCCATGTAAGCTAGCCACACCTTCAGAACTGCTGGAATGCAATGATGTGTCAGCTTGTTAATTATACAGAGCCACAATAATCCAACATGTATACAGCCAACATGTATCAGTGCATGGCATGGATTAATGTGGCTGTATGGAGTAGGACTTGAAATACCCAGAGTTAAAAACTACTCAGCAAGCTCATGGTGAACCAGATGCTCTGGGGGTGTAACAGTAGCCCTCACGACCACAGGGGCCTAAAGGGATGGGGAGAAGGGGGGCGTGCTGCTCTGTCCCCATCGCATCTTTTCTCTCTACACTACTCCCTTTATGAAAAGTAGTGACGAGGAGCATTATATCTACTTGTTACCACTCCCTATGCATGTCATGTGACATGCAGGAAGACTCAGGAGCCAGATGCAGAAGAAACAGATATGTAACATAGTATGCATAGCTGCAGGGAAGGACAGAGGACACATGACCCAGTGCTGCAGCAGGTTAAGATTACACTTCTGTGCAGTCCTATTATTATTCAGCATGGGGAGATGGTGCCACTAGCATGAAGGTGGTGCTCTACTGTCCACCCTTGCTACATAGGGAGTTCTTCACTGGCTACTGCTGGCAGGAGGGACGGTGTGCTGGCCACACTTACTAAGGTGCTTGTCAGGAACCGGCCCGCGTCACGCCTGCGTATACGGTTCCCGACTGCAGGTTTGACCAGATCAAGTGGGGAGCAGCCTTATTCAAGATACAGACAAGGCTGGGACCCCTTAAACACTTCTCACTGCCACCACTAGCTGTTGCTAGAAACGTCCACTCTGCTGTCGAGTGCCCACGCAATCCGCGTTTTCCTATTCGGGTCAGCTTTGCGCTTTAGGCTGAGTACGGGAACGCCACGCACACACCCACACAGTACAGTTGTACAGTAACACGGCACAATCAGGCACTGACTTGTAATGCAAGTTACACTGTGGTGCAGCAAAACCACTAACAGTCGTTCCGAATGATACTGTTAGCCACTCTGCTGTCGAGCGCAACAGTGCCCATACACACAATAACATTCACAGTCCATTATTATTATTATTATTTAGTATTTTTATAGCGCCGACATATTACGCAGCGCTCTACAGTGTGTATATATATATATATATATTTATCTTGTCACTAACTGTCCCTCAAAAGAGCTCACAATCTAATCCCTACCATTGCCATATGTCTATATTATGTAGTGTAAGTACAGTAGTCTAGGGCCAATTTTAGGGGGAGCCAATTAACTTATCCGTATGTTTTTGGAATGTGGGAGGAAACCGGAGTGCCCGGAGGAAACCCACGCAGACACTGAGAGAACATACAAACTCTTTGCAGATAGTGCCCTGGCTGGGATTCGAACCAGGGACTCAGCGCTGCAAGGCGAGAGAGCTAACCACTACGCCACCGTGCAGTCCATGAAGCTAGCTGCCAATACCTTCAAAGCCAGACTGGCTGACATAATACACAGCAGATAGAAAAATGATAGAATATGTTCCTGTTTTATCCCAACATCATAACTAGCTGCTATATCATGACAGTGCTGTTGGGGGGAGGAGTCTTACACTGCCTATACTTGCTATGGGGTGGCTATACTGGTTGCACTTGCTGTGGGGAGTAAGGGAGGGGTGCTATACTGGTCGCACTTGCTATGATAGAGGTGGGGATAGAGGGTGAGGAGGTTGGATCTTAGGTATGGGGACCCCATTAGATTTTTTGCTGGGGAAGGGGGGCAGGATTTGTAGTTAGTGCCCATAGTGGTGCTATTGACCACCATATCACATCTTGCTGGACTGAGACACAGAGAGTGCAGAGAACTGGGACCTCCATGACCTGTTTGACAGCCTTAACATCAGCAGAGACCCACCATGAGAAAACACACCATCTAAGCACACAGATGTTTGTGCCCCCTTAAAAGTAACGGAGCATTAAAATTTAAAAACTTGTCAAACAAACTTCCCTAAGACAGGTTCATAAAGTAAACGATAAGGGCTTTCGGCAGAAAGTAATCATCTACTTAGTTATGGGGGGCTGCTCTGTAGCCCCCTGCCTATATAATGTCAATAGCCTTAAAGAGGAACTGTAAACAAGAATTGAACTTCTTCCCAATCAGTAGCTGATACCGCCTTTCCACGAGAAATCTTTTCCTTTTCTCAGACAGATCATCAGGGGGCTCTGTATAGCTGATATTGTGGTGAAACCCCTCCTATAGTGTGATGTCAGCACCTAGGTACTGACATCACACTGTGGGAGCCTTGTTGCATTGTGGGAAATAATAGCTGTTTCCACCTGCCAAAAAAGCATCATTTCCTTCCATAGACATCTCCTGTCAGCAGTAAAGATGTCTCCTGTGATAAATTTCAGAATGTAAATCCCAAAAAGGAAAGATTTTACAATGGGCAAACACTGACTAAATAATTTATACATTTTTTTTTGTAAAAATGAAGCACTTTTTTCATTATGTTATTTACTCTGCAGTTCCTTTTTAGGCTATTGACATTATGACCATATTTTGTATTAAATAGAACTCGAGGTGGATGTTCTGGGGGCAGATGGGACACAGAGCCATGTTCTTTGCCTAATGATATGGCTCTGTGCCCCCCAACCGCCGCTCTCTGCTTCCCCCTTCCCCTACCGCCTCGCTATAGCCCCCCCCCCCCCCCTGAATTTAGCGACAAGGTTTGTCGCTAACTCGGAGGTAAACAGAGGGGAGAGGAATTCCCTGTTTAACCATTTCTGCCGCCCGGTCGTGAAGCTCACGTCAGGGCGGCTGCTCTGCTGCGGTGCCGCGCTTCGGCGCTATAGCGAGCGCTCCACCGTGTCCCCCAGTTGCCCTGGGATCAGTGACCGGGAACATGGTTCCCGATCACCGATCCGTGTCCCCAGCAGAAAAACCGAAGCGCTCTTACTAGAGGCTTCAGTCTTTTTGCACCTAAAAATTTCCGCATCCCCCTTGTGGGGAAAAAAACTCAATCTTGTGCCAAATAGTAAAACTGCATCTACGTATTTTTTACATAACAATTTACACATATAATAACATTAAAAATTAACTGTTTATTTCCCACACCAAAATATTACCCAAATACAATTTTTAATGGAAAAAAAAAATTACAATAAAAAAAAAAAAAAAAGACATAAATAGTTACCTAAGGGTCTGCACGTTTTAAATATGCATTTGAAGGGGGTATATAACGAACATTTTTTTAAATTATAAGCTTGTAAATAGTGATGGATGCAAAACGGAAACAATGCACCTTTATTTCCAAATAAAATATTGGCGCCATACATTGTGATAGGGACAAAATTTAAATGGTATAATAACCGAGACAAACGGGCAAATAAAATACATAGGTTTTAATTATGGTAGCATGGATTATTTTAAAGCTATAATGGCCAAAAACTGAGAAATAATTAATTTTTTCCATTTTTTTTCTTATTAATCCTGTTAAAATGCATTTATAAAAAAAAAATTCTTATCAAAATGTTCCATCCAAAGAAATCCTAATTAGTGCTGAAAAAACAAGATATAGATCAATATATCAATAGATCAATAAATTGTGATAAGTAGTGATAAAGTTATTAGCGAATGAATGGGAGGTGAAAATTGCTCTGATGCATATGGTGAAAAATCCCCGCAGGCCGAAATGGTTAAAACGCCTCCTGCCGCTCCCCTGCCTTCCTGCACGCTATGAGAGACAACACAGTCTCTCAGTGCAGCGTCATGACCAAGGGGTCACGCAAGTGAAAGTGGGTTATTGCGACCCACGGGAGCTGCGATTTTTGCGGCTACCTGATCCGCTCAGCCCTGCGGATCAGGTAGCCTACTTTTTTGTTTATTTTGTTAGCCCACCTCGGGCTCTCTTTAAAGAGACTCTGAAGCGAGAATAAATCTCGCTTCAGAGCTCATAGTTAGCAGGGGCATGTGTGCCCCTGCTAAAACGCCGCTATCCCGCGGCTAAACGGGGGTCCCTTCACCCCCAAACCCACCCCCGCAAAACTTAGTCGTAAACTTGGTCGTAAAATTATCTCTTCGTGGAGGCAGGGCTAACGGCTGCAGCCCTGCCTCTCAGCAAGTCTATCAGACGCGCATCGCCGCCTCTCCCCCGCCCCTCTCAGTGAAGGAAGACTGAGAGGGGCGGGGGAGAGGCGGAGGTACGTGTCTGATAGACGCGCATGAGGCAGGGCTGCGGCGGTTAGCCCTGCCCCAATGCGGAAGCGCTCCCCGGCTGTACGGAGGGGATTTGGGGGTGAAGGGACCCCCGTTAAGCCGCGGGATAGTGGCGTTTTAGCAGGGGCACACATGCCCCTGCTATCTATGAGGTCTGAAGCGAGATTTATTCTCGCTTCAGACTCTCTTTAAGGACTTTTTTTATGCTGTATCACTTGTGTGACTAGTTATTGTCATTACTATTAAAAGTTATATTTTATGCATAAGAATACTAGGCAAAATTTGTATTTGGTTACTTTTCGTACTGAATTATTAGAGGGGTGGCCTTTTTCTTCCCAGATATGAGTACCAATATTTAACCCCTGCCTATATGCCATTTTTTCTCGCTCTGTGCTCTGTGCTGCAGAGCTGCAGGATGAAAATGATTTAGTGTGTACCCGACACCCACAATACATGCTAGGGATGCACGAGGCATACAAGGAGATCAGAATCCTTTTTATTTCGCCAAGCACGACTGGGTCATGCCCGGAATTGGTTTTAGCAACAAAACAGATGAAGTCCCCATTGATGTGATTACATCTCGTAGCTGGAAGGTGCAACCACATCAATGAACTACATTTCCCAGCATGCATTGTGCACCCCTTGCATGCATTGTAGACACCTGGAATTGCACCTAGCGAGAGAAAATGGAGGCTTTCTCATAGACATGGTGGGCTACGGTGCAGCCCCCCCCCCTTCCCAAGTAAGTAAATGCCTGCTGTGCCCAAAAGACAACATAGTTTACAAACCACCCTTGAAGGGAGGTTTGTTTAATATAATTGCTTGCCTTAGGTGCATCCAGGTGCTCGGTATACTATAAGCTTTAGCTGCGAGCATTTACTATAATGGAACATTACCAATGGGTTAAGCAAACAATTTTTTTTGAATTAACTCTTTTGGCCATATGCAATTCACTTTTTCTACTAGGAGATCATTTTTCATCTTCTGTTTAAAATAAATTTTCAGTCACTAAACGCTATAATAGGCTCTACAGCCATACTAACTCCATCTCTAGCCCTCCTACACACCGGACTAAATTCTATTCCCTGGTCTCAGAAAACAAAACAAAACTGGGGCACTAACACTATACCCCCCGATCACCTGCATTGAAGCAGTCATGGATAGCAAGCTCAAAATGGAAACAATTTTCAAAGGCAACTCCCACGAAGACCCCCCAGCTAATCCATAATGTGCCATTAAGTTCCACAACAGTCAAGTTCATACTGTAAGTACCTCCCCCTAACACATCATATGGTTCCTTGTAATTTAGCAATTCTCAAGGCTGGATTTATCCTTTTTCCACAATTCAACATAATATTTCAAATAACATAAATGAAAATGGATGGAGTCCACCTAATATTCTTGTGATGCAAACTTTGAAGGTGATCCCTGCAAACAAGCAAAACCTGTAGCTTTTTAGGAGGGTTGATTCAGCACACTTCTACGGCACCATTTAGCACCTGTTTTGCTGCCTTCTCTTAGGCTACTTGCACACCAAGACGTTGCGTTAGGTGGTACGTTAAGGTCGCATAACGTGCACCTAACACAACGTATGGTGCTGCAAGTGAGGACGGTAGAGTGAGCCGCGTCAGGCGGCTCGATTCCTATAATGTCTCCCAGAGTGGCGCTGATTGGCCAGCGGGACCACGTGATGCGGAGCGAGACACTCTGCATCACGTGGTCCCGCCGGCCAATCAGCGGCCGCCAGTGCAGTGAATATTAAGTAGCCATGTGCGCGGCTACTGTAGCTGGCTCTCCCCGCCTCCTCTCCGCCCCCCACTGCGCAAGTGCAAACAGTCTAACGCGGCTATAGCCGCTCCAACGCCGTAGCATGCTGCACTTTCCGGAGAACGTGCAGCGTTACATGTAACTAACGTGCGCCTGTACCGTCTTAGTGTGTAAGCAGCCTTATGCTCCAAGTTAAAAAAAAATATATAGCAGTAATTAAAGTATGGCACTTTGGTGGCAGCTAATACAAAGAAATTAGTGCACTTGCATAATTAGAGTTCTGAACTCCTGAGAGATTCATTTAAATTTTACAGCCGCTTCTAAGGGCTGGTGCACACCAAAAACCGCCAACGGATCCACAAACGCTAGCATTTTTTGAAGAGGGTTTTCAATGCGATTCTAGGCAGAGATTTTCTAAACATGCCTAGCGTTTTTTGTTTTTTTTTTGGAGTGTTTTTGTGTAGTGTTTTTTTTATATTTTGTTACAGTTCAGCTGTATCTGAACAGCTACTATAACAAAAACGCTTGGAAAACCGCTCTGATGTAGCCTTTTTCAGAGCGTTTTTCCAGTTTCCTTTCCTTTATATTGAGGCAGAAATGCCTCAGAAACCTAAAAAATGCTGCTGGACCCGAGTTTGCGTTTGGGGGAAAAACGAGTCGCTCTGGTGTGCACCAGCCAATTGACTAACATTAGCCAAGCGGTTCTCCCCCAGAAAGCGTTTTAAAAAACGCTAAGAACCGCTCTTGGTGTGCACCAGCCCTTACTTAGAGACTGAATCAAGACCTGCACACAGCAGGCATTCAGTGATACTGCAAGGCAGATCTGTGCTTTTGTCTTGCAAAATAAATCACTCTCCAGCTCACCTCTACGTATTTTCCATATTTATACCTAAAAACAATGATGTGCCGCGTTTAATTAAAGCGTTCTGCAACCAACAGCAGAAGGTGTCTTGCCCCTGGAACAGAGCGGTGAGACAGCCTTGTACTTTCCTTACCATTGGCATAACAATAGCCAGGCGCTTGTCACTTCCATATGAGTTTGGCTACAACGAAGCTGAACTTAATACCGAACCAAGTTCTGTCCGGCCTCTTTCCCCATCTCTTGGCTATGTAATAGTTGAATGGTTGCACAAAATGTAAAATCAGCTATCTGATAGCCAATCACTCTGCTATCTCTTTGCCGAATGCCACTATCATGCACTCAACTACAGGTCCCCGACACCCATAGTCACAAACTTCTATTGTGGTCTATGGATAATCGGAAACACGAAGGTGCTTGTGCACCAAAACACCTGCTTTAGAGAAAGCTCCCCTCCTATTCAACAACTCTGTCCCCATTACTAGTGGGCACAAAGCCTCTAGGGGTACGTCCGCATTCCCAAGCGTGTTGCTGGGATGTGAGATGATCCAGGGCTGTGTTACAATATATCATTGCACATTTAATATAAGTATAATTTCAATTCCCCCCCCCCCCCCCCATAAAAAAATCAGTTTCCCCTAAAACAAGACTAAAAAGCCATCAGCCCTTCTTTTAGCAGCCTTCACTCCAGGTATGCACCACCCCCTACCTACAGTGGTGTACTTAGGAATTTGACACCAGGTGCTGATTATTTACAGACACCCCCAAACCACCAATTTTTTGATGGGAGGGTTGACAGGTTGGGGCCCGAGTGTGTCGCTGCAAATTTTTGGGGAAAAGGAGTCATCATTCAGGATGTGGATGGAGCTAATCGTTATGAAACTGTACTCTATACAGTGCCGCAGAAGAGGTCAGTGCTATATAAATACACAATAATAATATGGTAGGACATCAGACTATAGGTGGCCATACAATGGTCGATTTGACATCAGATTCGACCAACAGATAGATCCCTCTCTGATCGAATCTGATCAGAGAGGGATCATATGGCTGTCTTTACTGCAAACAGATTGTGAATCGATTTCAGCATGAAACCGATCACAATCTGTGGTGGTGCTGCAGCTGCAACCCCCCTCAACCCCCCCCCCGCATACATTACCTGCTCCGGCCGGCGCGTATCCCCGCTGTCACCGATGTCTTCTTCTGCGCTGGGTTCCGCGTTCCGGTCCGGCTGGCTTCACTTCTTTCTGTCCGGGGAAGTTTAAACAGTAGAGGGCGCTCTACTGTTTAAACTTCCTACCGGGACAGGACGTGAAGCCAGCCGGACCGGAACCCAGCGGAGAAGAAGACATCGGTGACAGTGCCGGCCGGAGCAGGTAATGTATTGCCGCTGTATTGCTAGGGTCGTCGGGCATTCGAACGCCGCTATCGACGCACTCCCGACCTGCCAGCGATCGAGAAAAATCTTCCGCATGGACGACTTGACGGGAATCAACGGGAACGATTGATTTCGGACGGAAAACAATCGTTTGCATTTGCGCAACGATTTCACAGCAGATTCGATCACAGTGATCGAATCTGCTGTATATCGGCGGGAAAATCGTTAGGTGAATGGGACCCTTAAGAATATGGTTCAATTAGATTGTGAGCTCCCCTGAAAACAGAAAAGGGAGACACGAAAGAGGGGGATGCATGGGGGGGGGGGGGGAAGGGGTAGAGGCACAAGTGCAGAAAGTAGTACAGTTCCCTGCACTGCCTGCTGCTATTTTCCCGAATGTTACCTAAACTATGAAAAAAGATCCCAGGTGGAAGAACACAGTGACTGAGCACAATGGCACCCCTAGCCATGGCTACACCCAGGGCTGTGAGCACCTGCAGCCTTGTGGTAGGTAAGCCACTGCCTACCTGTTAGGTACCCTCTTCTTATGACCACAAGCAGACGCCAGATTGAAGCTTTGCACTAGTACAGCTGAGCAACGCAGGACCGTAGATCAGGTGTGTGCTCCTCCTGGACCGCTGCACTGTTGCTTGCTGTCTGTCTTTGCTGTCTGTCTGACACCAAAGCTATGTACCCACCAGAAGATAGACCATCGCGGGTAGTCAGTTGTCTTAAAATATTGTTTAATGTATTTCCATTGAACAATATCATGAAAATGATTGTCCGTCACAATTCTTTTTCCAAAAATCATGTCATGGGTGTGGACTCTTAGGAAGGATGAAGAGACAGACAGGCGGGGCACTGTGGCAGAGGTTGGGGGCCTGAGCCCAGGCCTGGATTTACTTCATAGGAGCCTATAGGAACCAATAGCCCTAGGAACCTACAAACCCTCCATGAACCTACAAACACCCGGAAAACCGCATGTGTCCTACCTGCACCGGCTGTCACTTCTCCCTTACTTCCCTTGCCAGTTATAGGGAGCTACAGGTGCTCCTTAATACTGAGGATAGCTCTGGCTGCCTAATAATAAGTAGTTAGAAATGCCCCAAGTATTAGGTAGCTAGAGGTGCCCCCGACTGAAGAGAGATCTGGTCAGTGGAATGCCGATACCTCTCATTTACACTCCACTTGGGACTCTGAATAGGTAAGGCAGGAGGGAGGCACTTGGGGAGGGGAGTGAGCCGCCTTTCCATCATCAGGCGCCTGTAGGCTCGTGCCTACAGTGCCTTATGGTAAATCCGGCCCTGTCTGAGCCCCCTTACCTTCTTGCCTAACAACGCCACTGCCCATGCTTAATGAGTTGCTCACTTTAAAAAACACAGGTTTTTGGCATTTAATTCTGGTCACACTTGCTTTGCTTTATTTGATGAAATATCAAGGTGTATATGGTACAATTTCTTCTCAATTAAAGTGGACCTGAACTCTTGCACAGGACAGAAGGAAAACATAGAGAAATGTATCCTGTATGTATTTAGAGAGTTAAGCCTGTCTAATCACCCCTCATCTGTGATTAATCACAACTGTAATTTTTCTGTGTCAGCTCAGGAATCTCCTCTGCCACGGCAGGGAAGCTAATTTGTAAACACAGGATATTAACAATATGTCTGCTTCCATGAAAGCATGAAGTAGACACACTGCAGATTTATTGCATGATTTGTATCAGCTGTATAAAGAAATGGTTTTTTATACATACAGGTTATTATGCGGTTGCATATCTTTAAGAGTAGAGTGGAAGTTCTGAGTTCAAGTCCACTTTCATTTAATTTCTGGCAGCATAAAGCTCTTTTTTAATGAGCTGTTAAGGTACCAACAAATCTGTCCGCGTCTGTATAAGTAAGGAACAGAATGTAATAGGGTCATGTAGCGTGCTGGGGCAGCAAAAAGACAGATGGTTTCAGCGTAGACATCTGCAGATGTATTGAGCTGCATGGTAGGAGCATGAACAGTAAGTCCTTGGTGAAAAAACAATTGATTTTCGTCTGCCTGTGAAGCGCGGCTTAGTCTCCTAACATTCTGTCCTTAATATACTGAGAATTATAGAGAGCAAAAAAATAATTCTGATTATCACAGCAGAACAGTAGAAATCATGCTTGTGCTCAGCATTTGTGTCTGATGAACCTCAGCAGATGGTTTACAGCTGTGATGTTCTTCCTTTTGTACATTTCTATTGCAATCCCATTTCCAGCAAAGTAGCGACGCTTTTTAAAATGTAAATAAAAACTGAATTTGATGATTTGCAAATGATGTAATCTCTATATTTAATAAAAATATAAAAAAGACAACAACATAGGGCAATCACAGTGGCGTGGTTAGCACTCTCATTTGCAGTGCTGGGTCCCTGGTTTGAATCCCAGCCAGGGCACTATCTGCATGGAGTTTGTATGTTATCCCTGTGTCTGTGTGGGTTTCCTCCAGGCACTCCGGTTTTCCCCCATATCCCAAAAACATACATAAGTTAATTGGCTTCCCCCTAAAGTTTTTTTTGGCCCCTTAAAGCGGTTTAAAACCCTGACATAATATTCAATAAAACATGTTTTCCTACTTTTTATATGCCATATGGTTATCATATTTGCATTTGTGCATAAGTATTATTATTCATTTAGAAATTATAGGTTCCCAAAAGTACAGTTTTTTTGCTTTGTGAGCTGACTTTGCATTTTATTAATAACTGGTTTTATTTATTATGTAGTGAAAGCAGACATGCTTTGACTCTCTGTCTGTGTGGAGCTGCTTCTCCACAGTCAGAGAATGTGTCACATTCCTCACTTGATACATTTAAGTAAACACAAGATAACATAATCTACAACTTCCCATGAGTCCACATTTCATTGCTCTGAACTTTTAAGTTCTGTATGTAACCCTTCCAAGGCTGGTCTAGTAAAAAACATGCTGGTTGCATATAATATGCTGTAAATAATGTTTTAGAGCAAAGATGAAATGCTGGGTTATATTCCACTTTAAAATGGACTTCTTACGATTGCACCCATGCAGTAGATACGTGAGCACGGCCACGCTTACGCAGTGGCATGATGCCCATGGCTCCGGCTTACTGCTCACGCAGCCACGCTGAAGGAATTAAAGGTGTGCAGCCCTGATATGACTAGCGACAATACCTTGTCGCTAATCTTCCAGGGGGCCAGGCTCAGCGATTGGGGACATGGGAGCACCAAGGGAAGCTGGACCCTGAGGCTTCCCTCTCTTTAGATACTGTAAATATTTCATTTTGTACCCAAGCTTTGGTTCGGGGACACTTTAAATATAAGAATTGGAATTATTAATACAGAATGTGGAAATACTCCGTCAGATTAGCACCATCTAAAAACGGTTTTATTGAACAATCTTCAGTTAAAAATGTTACATCACTTTAAAAACCACATGTGGGTATGCCTCAGATGACGCACAGGCGTTTCGGGCCACTTCCAGTCCTTTTTCAAATCATGGCATAGACACAAAAAAAGATGAATATCTTTTTTTGGTAATTTGGCACTTTTAAATCATCTTGTTTTAAATGAGATGATTATAAACAAGTGGATAATCTCTCAATGCTGTACAGTTAAGGACTGATAAAGCATTGTACTCATAGGCAATGGATGCTAAAGGGTTTCCACTGACTACTGTGTACTCCAGGCCATGTTCCACCCACCCTTTACATGCTCTCAGGAAAAGTATCTTCAGAAGCATTATCATTATACTGGTCTGCAGGCCTACATAGATTCTTAAGTGCTGCAATGCAAAGTAGTTGATTGATAAGCATTATTTTTCCCAGTACACACTTTTCTGTCTGCCTTTCCCCAGAAGTCACTGCGGGTAGCCAGGCTGCTGTATTGATGTAGCGGTTTGCCGCCAAAATACATTGGGGACTCTGACCGGAAGGGCCTGTGTAAAGGTGGCCATACACCAGTCATTTTTTTTTAATCCTGTCCAGCAGGGAGTACGTTATTGAGTGGGGGGCGGCGCTATGCATATGATCCTGTCGGCACACTCTGCTGCTGGGTCATATGATTGACTTTTTTTTGTGGTGTGATGGGATGCGGCAGGAGCATTGCACTGCATCACACTGCAAAAAATAAGTGTAAAACCGGCCTCAGTCCTCACACAAACCTGCGGATCATCCTTCTCTGTCTATATGACATCAGTTGATCACTAGTAAGTTGACTGATATGTTAGGTTCAATTATTTTAAGCTTGGTTAGGGACATTTTTGCTTTGAAGTGAACCTAAACTGACATTTAATATGATGAGATAAACATAGGTGCATATTGTACCAAGTCTACAACTTGCCTGTGTTGACTTTTTACATTTATTTATTTTAATAATTCCAGTGATTTATGTAGGCTAATTTGGAAATCAAACTGCACTCGAATGTAACAAGCAGCTCCCACAAAAAGATAAATAGAAACACATTGCTTTTTATCTTGCTGAGCAAACAATCCTGACAGCAGAAGTGTGCTGAAATGCTGAAAAGCTATCTATTTATTTATGTTGGGAGCTGAATACAACAGAATGTACATCACACTGAAAAGGCCAGCTTTCACGCTCAAGTGTTAAAAATGTACTCTTAAATTGAAAATAAAAATGTAAGATTCCAGGAGTGTTCCGTATATCATTACTATGGCACACATATTCAACAGAGATGTCGCGAACCTCCGATTTTCGGTTCGCGAACTTTCGCGGAAGCGCATAAAGGTCCTGACGCTCCTTGCGCGAGCGTGCTGACCTGAGTTGATGTGACGTTGAAAGACCTGTCCTGCTGGAGCCTGCGCGAGACGCCTGAGAAGACACGGCAGCAGCCGCGGTGACGTCAGACGCGGAAGCGGCGGCCGTACCGCTTCCCGCTGCAGAGGTAACCGCACTATTCCTAACACTCATTTTTCTTTTGGGTATATCACAATGGTACATGCTAGGTTGGCTTCAGCATGTAGAATTGTAGTGTGTTGTGTTGGTGGTATAAAGGTTAGGATAGCAGCCTACAGAGCGGTAGGCCTGGGTTCTATTCCTGGCCAATGTGAGTTGGCTTTTGACATACTACAAATCCTTAAGCAAGCTCATTTTTCTCTTGGATATATCATAATGGTACATGCTAGGCTGACTTCAGCATGTAGCATTGTAGTGTGTTGTGTTGGTGGTATAATGGTTAGGATAGCAGCCTACAGAGCGGTAGGCCTGGGTTCTATTCCTGGCCAATGTGAGTTGGCTTTTGACATACTACAAATCCTTAAGCAAGCTCATTTTTCTCCTGGATATATCATAATGGTACATGCTAGGCTGGCTTCAGCATGTAGCATTGTAGTGTGTTGTGTTGGTGGTATAATGGTTAGGATAGCAGCCTACAGAGCGGTAGGCCTGGGTTCTATTCCTGGCCAATG
The DNA here is from genome assembly GCF_040937935.1 of Hyperolius riggenbachi. Classification (NCBI taxonomy): domain Eukaryota; kingdom Metazoa; phylum Chordata; class Amphibia; order Anura; family Hyperoliidae; genus Hyperolius; species Hyperolius riggenbachi. The sequence goes on along the minus strand of NC_090652.1, from coordinate 240,636,258 downwards.
TGAGTTGGCTTTTGACATACTACAAGTCCTTAAGCAAGCTCATTTTTCTCTTGGATATATCATAATGGTACATGCTAGGCTGGCTTCAGCATGTAGCATTGTAGTGTGTTGTGTTGGTGGTATAATGGTTAGGATAGCAGCCTACAGAGCGGTAGGCCTGGGTTCTATTCCTGGCCAATGTGAGTTGGCTTTTGACTAGTGTTGGGCGAACACCTGGATATTCGGGTTCGCGAACGTTCGCCGAACATGGCCGCGATGTTCGGGTGTTCGCGCCGAACTCTGAACATAATGGAAGTCAATGGGGACCCGAACTTTCGTGCTTTGTAAAGGCTCCTTACATGCTACATACCCCAAATTTACAGGGTATGTGCACCTTGGGAGTGGGTACAAGAGGAAAAAAAATGAGCAAAAAGAGCTTATGGTTTTTGAGAAAATCGATTTTAAAGTTTCAAAGAGAAAACTGGCTTTTAAATGCGGGAAATGTCTGTTTTCTTTGCACAGGTAGCATGCATTTTGCCGCCATGCAGTCATAAATGTAATAAAGATAAGAGGTTCCATAAACAGGGACCGACAACGCTAACCCAGCAGCAGCACACGTGATGGAACAGGAGGAGGCGCAGGAGGAGAAGGCCACGCTTTGAGACACAACAACCCAGGCCTTGCATGAGGACAAGAAGCGTGCGGATAGCATGCTTTTTGCCGCCATGCAGTCATAAATGTAATAAAGATAAGAGGTTCCATAAACAGGGACCGGCAACGCTAACCCAGCAGCAGCACACGTGATGGAACA